>NC_141068.1:30714835-31264835 GCF_041138505.1 Cibotium barometz
GAAGAAGGGGGAGCTACCATAAAAAAATCCCACGAGAAAGAATAGAAAGACCAAACTGAAGTGACCACGACAAGAGCACATGAATTACCCTAATTATGCAGGAATTGCCTTATATTCTAATTTTTTTAAAAAAATTAGAAATTTAAAAAAAAGAAGAGCCATTGGATCCAATTGCATTATGCACCACTAAAATCAATATGCTTCGATCATCTGAGTAGGATACACTTAAATCTGCACCCTTGAACCACTAGCTGCAATCCAAGCTTGCATAGTCACGTCCGTGATCCTTGCTCAGGACCAAGATGTTGAAATATGTAAGCTTGGGTTATTTGGTGGTGTGTGAACACACCTTAGAGGTGCAAGATGTTATCTTAAGTTTTGTGGAATAATAAGAATGCCAAATGAGATATTGTGTGAATGGTGAGAGCCACATGAAAGAAAAGGAATAACATGCCTCATGTAAACGGGATTGGGGTAGAGGCCATCTATATTAGAAGTCTTTCATTGCATGGTTTATAACACATTACAATAGAAATTGAGTTGAGTGTGCCTATTCTCTTGCATTAGTGTACTATCTATCATTATAGATTTTGTAGATTAATTTGAACCCTGTTAAATATATGCTAATTATCTGATTAGACTAGGCTTAGCATGATTTCTCAATTTCTTAACTTGGTATTAGAGCAAGGTTTATGTAAGCCTAGGTTATTTGTGGTATTTTTCTTAAGTTTTTTCAGTATTTTAAGAAAAAATAACGGCACACTCATTATTTCGAATATTGAGAAGAAGGGGGAGCTACCATAAAAAAAATCCAACGAGAAAGAATAGAAAGACCAAACTGAAGTGGCCATGACTAGAGCACTGGAATTGCCCTAATTATGCAAGAATTGCCTTATATTCTATTTTTTTAAAATTAGAAATTTGAAAAAAATAAGAGCCATTGGATCCAATTGCATTATGCACCACTAAAATCAATATGCTTCGATCATCTGAGTAGGATACACTTAAATCTGCACCCTTGAACCACTAGTAGAGCTGAAATGAAAGTTTGCATAGTCACGCCCGTGATCCTTGATCAGGACCAAGATGTTGAAATATGTAAGCTTGGGATATTTGGTGGAGTGTGTGAACACATCTTAGAGGTGCAAGATGTTATCTTAAGTTTTGTGGAATAATAAAAATGCCAAATGAGATATTATGTGAATGGTTAGAGCCACATGAAAGAAAAGGAATTACCAAATGACATGCCACATGTAAACGGGATTGGGCTAGAGGCCATCTATATTAGAAGTCTTTCATTGCATGGTTTATAACACATTATAATAGAAATTGAGTTGAGTGTGCCTATTCTTTTGCATTAGTGTACTAATTATCATTATAGATTTTCTAGATTATTTTGAGCCTTGTTAAATATATGCTAATTATCTGATTAGACTAGGCTTAGCATGATTTCTCAATTTCTTAACTTGGTATTAGAGCAAGGTTTATGTACGCCTAGGTTATTTGTGGTATTTTTCTTAAGTTTTTTTTAGTATTGTATGAGAAAAAAATGGCACACTCATTATTATGTGGAACCTACATCATTTGGAATATTGAGAAGAAGGGGGAGCTACCATAAAAAAATCCCATGAGAAAGAATAGAAAGACCAAATTCAAGTGGCCACGATAAGAGCACATGAATTGCCCTGATTATGCAGGAATTGCCCTGATTATGCACATGAATTACCCTGATTATGCAGGAATTGCCTTATATTCTAATTTAAAAAAAAATCAAAAATTTAAAAAAAATAAGAGCCATTGGATCCAATTGCATTATGCACCACTAAAATCAATATGCTTCGATCATCTGAGTAGGATACACTTAAATGTGCACACTTGAACCACTAGCTGAAATCAAAGTTTGCATAGTCACGCTCGTGATCCTGGATGATCAGGACCAAGATGTTGAAATATGTAAGCTTGGGTTATTTGGTCAAGTGTGTGAATACACCTTAGAGGTGTAAGATGTTATCTTAAGTTTTGTGGAATGATAAGAATGCCAGATGAGATATTGTGTGAATGGTGAGAGCCATATGAAAGAAAAGGAATTACCAAATGACATGCCACATGTAAACGAGATTGGGTGGGCTAGAGGCCATTTATATTACAAGTCTTTCATTGCATGGTTTATAACACATTACAATAGAAATTGAGTTGAGTGTGCCTATTCTCTTTGCATTAGTGTACTAATTATCATTATAGATTTTCTAGATTATTTTGAGCCTTGTTAAATATATGCCAATTATCTGATTAGACTAGGCTTAGCGTGATTTCTCAATTTCTTATCTTGGTAGAGCAAGGTTTATGTAAGCCTAGTTATTTGTGGTATTTTTCTTAAGTTTTTTAAGTATTTTAATAGAAAATAACGGCACACTCATTATTATGTGGAACCTACATCATTTGGAATATTGAGAAGAAGGGGGAGCCATAAAAAAAATCCAACGAGAAAGAATAGAGAGACCAAATAGAAGTGGCCACGATAAGAGCACAGGAACTGCCCTAATTATGCAGGAATTGCCTTATTTTCTCTTTTTTTAAAAAAATTAGAAATTTGAAAAAAATAAGAGCCATTGGATCCAATTGCATTATGCACCACTAAAATCAATATGCTTCGATCATCTGAGTAGGATACATCTGCACCCTTGAACCACTAGTAGCTGAAATCAAAGTTTGCATAGTCACGCCCGTGATGCTTGATTAGGACCAAGATGTTGAAATATGTAAGCTTGGGTTATTCGTTGGAGTGTGTGAACACACCTTAGAGGTGCAAGATGTTATTTGAAGTTTTGTGGAATAATAAGAATGTCAAATGAGATATTGTGTGAATGGTGAGAGCCACATGAAAGAAAAGGAATGACATGCCTCATGTAAACGGGATTGGGCTAGAGGCCAAATGAGATATTGTGTGAATGGTGAGAGCCACATGGAAGAAAAGGAATGACATGCCTCATGTAAACGGGATTGGGCTAGAGGCCATGTATATTAGAAGTCTTTTATTGCATGGTTTATAACACATTACAATAGAAATTGAGTTGAGTGTGCCTATTCTCTTGCATTAGTGTACTATTTATCATTATAGATTTGTTAGATTAATTTGAGCCCTGTTAAATATATGCTAATTATCTGATTAGACTAGGCTTAGTATGATTTCTCAATTTCTTAACTTGGTATTTGAGCAAGGTTTATGTAAGCCTAGGTTATTTGTGGTATTTTTCTTAAGTTTTTTAAAGTATTTTAAGAGAAAAAAATGGCACACTCATTATTATGTGGAACCTACATCATTTGGAATATTGAGAAGAAGGGGGAGCTACCATAAAAACATCCCACGAGAAAGAATAGAAAGACCAAACTGAAGTGACCACGACAAGAGCACATGAATTGCCCTAATTATGCAGGAATTGCCTTATATTCTAAATTTTTTAAAAAAAATTAGAAATTTGAAAAAAAAGGAGAGCCAATGGATCCAATTGCATTATGCACCACTAAAATCAATATGCTTCGATCATCTGAGTAGGATACACTTAAATCTGCTCCCTTGAACCACTAGCTGAAATCCAAGCTTGCATAGTCACGTCCGTGATCCTTGATCAGGACCAAGATGTTGGAATATGTAAGCTTGGGTTATTTGGTGGAGTGTGTGAACACACCTTAGAGGTGCAAGATGTTATCTTAAGTTTTGTGGAATAATAAGAATGCCAAATGAGATATTGTGTGAATGGTGAGAGCAACATGAAAGAAAAGGAATGACATGCCTCATGTAAACAGGATTGGGCTAGAGGCCATCTATATTAGAAGTCTTTCATTGCATGGTTTATAACACATTACAATAGAAATTGAGTTGAGTGTGCCTATTCTCTTGCATTAGTGTACTAATTATCATTATAGATTTTGTAGATTAATTTGAACCCTGTTAAATATATGCTAATTATTTGATTAGACTAGGCTTAGTATGATTTCGCAATTTCTTAACTTGGTATTAGAGCAAGGTTTATGTAAGCCTAGGTTATTTGTGGTATTTTTCTTAAGTTTTTTAAGTATTTTAAGAGAAAAAAATTGGCACACTCATTATTATGTGGAACCTACATCATTTGGAATCTTGAGAAGAAGGGGGAGCTACCATAAAAAAATCCCACTAGAAAGAATAGAAAGACCAAACTGAAGTGACCACGACAAGAGCACATGAATTGCCCTAATTATGCAGGAATTGCCTTATATTGTAATTTTTTTAAAAAAATTAGAAATTTGAAAAAAACAAGAGCCATTGGATCCAATTGCATTATGCACCACTAAAATCAATATGCTTTGATCATCTGAGTAGGATACACTTAAATCTTCTCCCTTGAACCACTAGCTGTATTCCAAGCTTGCATAGTCACGTCCGTGATCCTTGATCAGAACTAAGATGTTGAAATATGTAAGCTTGGGTTATTTGGTCGAGTGTGTGAGCACACCTTAGAGGTGCAAGATGTTAAGTTTTGTGGAATGATAAGAATGCCACATGAGATATTGTGTGAATGGTGAGAGCCACATGAAAGAAAAGGAATTACCAAATGACATGCAACATGTAAACGGCCATCTATATTAGAAGTCTTTCATTGCATGGTTTATAACACATTACAATAGAATTTGAGTTGAGTGTGCCTATTCTCTTGCATTAGTAAACTAATTATCATATTAGATTTTCTAGATTATTTTGAGCCTTGTTAATATATGCTAATTATTCGATTAGACTAGGCTTAGCATGATTTCTCAATTTCTTAACTTGGTATTAGAGCAAGGTTAATGTAAGCCTAGGTTATTTGAAAAAAACAAGAGCCATTAAATCCAATTGCTTTATGCACCACTAAAATCAATATGCTTCGATCATCTGAGTAGGATACACTTAAATTTGGACCCTTGAACCACCAGCTAAAATCCAAGCTTGCATAGTCACGCCCGTGACCCTTGAGCAGAACCAAGATGTTGAAATATGTGAGCTTGGTTTATTTGGTCGAGTGTGTGAACACACCTTAGAGGTGCAAGATGTTATCCTAAGTTTTGTGGAATGATAAGAATGCCACATGAGATATTGTGTAAATGGTGAGAGCCACATGAAAGAAAATGAATTACCAAATGACATGCCACATGTAAACGTGGGCTAGAGGCCATCTATATTAGAAGTCTTTCATTGCATGGTTTATAACACATTACAATAGAAATTGAGTTGAGTGTGCCTATTCTCTTGCATTAGTGTACTAGTTATCATTATAAATTTTCTAGAATATTTTGAACCTTGTTAAATATATGCTAATTATCTGATTAGACTACGCTTATCATGATTTCTAAATTTCTTAACTTGGTATTAGAGCAAGGTTTATGTAAGCCTAGGTTATTTGTGGTATTTTTCTTAACTTTTTTTAGTATTTTAAGAGAAAATAACGGCACACTCATTATTATGTGGAACCTACATCATTTGGAATATTGAGAAGAAGGGGGAGCTACCATAAAAAAATCCAACGAGAAAGAATGAAAGACCAAACTGAAGTGGCGAGACGACAAGAGCATTGGAATTGCCCTGATTATGCAAGAATTGCCTTATATTCTATTTTAAAAAAAAAAAGAAATTTTAAAAAAACGAGAGCCATTGGATCTAATTGCATTATGCACCACTAAAATCAATATGCTTCGATCATCTGAGTAGAATAAATCTGTGCCTTGATCCACTAGCTCAAATCAAAGTTTGCAGAGTCACGCCCGTAATCCTTGATCAGGACCAAGATGTTGAAATATGTAAGCTTGGGTTATTTGGTGGAGTGTGTGAACACACCTTAGAGGTGCAAGATGTTATCTTAAGTTTTGTGGAATGATAAGAATGCCACATGAGATATTGTGTGAATGGTGAGAGTGAAAGAAAAGGAATTACCAAAGATGACATGCCACATGTAAACGGGATTGGGCTAGACGCCATCTATATTAGAAGTCTTTCATTGCATGGTTTATAACACATTACAATAGAAGTTGAGTTGAGTGTGCCTATTCTCTTGCTTTAGTGTACTAATTATCATTATAGATTTTCTAGATTATTTTGAACCTTGTTAAATATATGCTAATTATCTGATTAGACTAGGCTTAGCATGATTTCTCAATTTATTAACTTGGTATTGGAGCAAGGTTTATGTAAGCCTAGGTTATTTGTGGTATTTTTCTTAAGTTTTTGTAGTATTTTAAGAGAAAAAAAAGGCACACTCATTATTATGTGGAACCTACATCATTTAAAATATTGAGAAGAAGGGGGAGCTACCTTAAAAAAAATCCAATGAGAAAGAATAGAAAGACCGAACTGAAAAGGCCCAGGACAAGAGCACAGGAATTGCCCTAATTATGCAGGAATTGCCTTGATATTTTAATTTTTTGTAAATTAGAAATTTGAAAAATACAAGAGCCATTGGATCCAATTGCATTATACACCACTAAAATCAATATGCTTTGATCATCTGAGTAGGATACACTTAAATCTGCACCCTTGAACCACTAGCTGAAATCAAAGTTTGCATAGTCATGCCCGTGATCCTTGACGAGGAACAAGATGTTGAAATATGTAAGCTTGGGTTTTTTGGTTGAGTGTGTGAACACACCTTAGAGGTGCAAGATGTTATCTTAAGTTTTGTGGAATGATAAGAATGCCACATGAGATTTTGTTTGGTGAGAGCCACATGAGATATTGTGTGAATAGTGAGAGCCACATGAAAGAAAAGGAATTACCAAATGACATGCCACATGTAAACGGGATATGGCTAGAGGCCATCTATATTAAAAGTCTTTGATTGCATGGTATATAACACATTACAATCGAAATTGAGTTGAGTGTGCCTATTCTCTTGCATTAGTGTACTAATTATCATTTTAGATTTCCTAGATTATTTTGAGCATTGTTAAATATATGCTAATTATCTGATTAGACTAGGCTTAGCATGATTTCTTAATTTCTTTAACTTGGTATTAGAGCAAGGTTTATGTAAGCCTAGGTTATTTGTGGTATTTTTCTTAAGTTTTTTTAGTATTTTAAGAGAAACAAACGGCATACTCATTATTATGTGGAACCTACATCCTTTGGAATATTGAGAAGAAGGGGGAGCTACCATAAAAGAATCCCACGAGAAAGAATAGAAAGACCAAACTGAAGTGGCCACAACAAGAGCACAGGAATTGCCCTAATTATGCACATTATATTCTAATTTTTTTTTTAAAAATTAGAAATTTAAAGTCTTTTATTGCATGGTTCATAACACATTACAATAGAAATTGAGTTGAATGTGCCTATTCTCTTGCATTAGTGTACTAATTATCATTCTAAATTTTCTAGATTATTTTGAGCCTTGTTAATATATGCTAATTATCTGATTAGACTAGGCTTAGCATGATTTCTCAATTTCTTAACTTGGTATTAGACTAGGCTTAGCATGATTTCTCAATTTCTTAACTTGGTATTAGAGCAAGGTTAATGTACGCCTAGGTTATTTGAAAAAAACAAGAGCCATTAAATCCAATTGCATTATGCACCACTAAAATCAATATGCTTCGATCATCTGAGTAGGATACAATTAAATCTGCACCCTTGAACCACTAGCTAAAATCCAAGCTTGCATAGTCACGCTCGTGACACTTGAGCAGAACCAAGATGTTGAAATATGTGAGCTTGAATTATTTGGTCGAGTGTGTGAACACACCTTGGAGGTGCAAGATGTTATCCTAAGTGTTGTGGAATGATAAGAATGCCACATGAGATATTGTGGGAATAATGAGAACCACATGAAAGAAAATGAATTACCAAATGACATGCCACATGTAAACGGGATTGGGCTAGAGGCCATCTATATTAGAAGTCTTTCATTGCATGGTTTATAACACATTACAATAGAAATTGAGTTGAGTGTGCCTATTTTCTTGCATTAGTGTACTAGTTATCGATTTTCTAGATTATTTTGAGACTTGTTAAATATATGCTAATTATCTGATTAGACTAGGCTTAGCATGATTTCTCAATTTCTTAACTTGGTATTAGAGCAAGGTTTATGTAAGCCTAGGTTATTTGAGGTATTTTTCTTAAATTTTTTTAGTATTTTAAGAGAGAAAAACGGCACACTCATTATTATGTGGAACCTACATCATTTGGAATATTGAGAAGAAGGGGGAGCTACCATAAAAGAAATCCAACAAGAAAGAATAGAAAGACCAAACGGAAGTGGCCACCCACCACGACAAGATCACAAGAATTGCACTAACTATGCAGGAATTGCCTCATATTCTATTTTTTTAAAAAAAATTAGAAATTTGAAAAAAACAAGAGCCATTGGATCCAATTGCATTATGCACCACTAAAATCAATATGCTTCGATCATTTGAGTAGGATACACTAGCTGAAATCAAAGTTTGCATAGTCACGCCCGTGATCCTTGATCAGGACCAAGATGTTGAAATATGTAAGCTTGGGTTATTTGGTGGAGTGTGTGAACACACCTTAGAGGTGGAAGATGTTATCTTAAGTTTTGTGGAATGATAAGAATGCCACATGAGATATTGTGTGAATGGTGAGAGCCACATGAAAGAAAAGGAATTACCAAATGACATGCCACATGTAAACGGGAATGGGCTAGAGGCCATCTATATTAGAAGTCTTTCATTGCATGGTTTATAACACATTACAATAGAAATTGAGTTGAGTGGGCCTATTCTCTTGCATTAGTGTACTAATTATCATTATAGATTTTCTAGATTATTTTGAGCCTTGTTAAATATATGCTAATTATCTCATTAGACTAGGCTTAGCATGATTTCTCAATTTCTTAACTTGGTATTAGAGCAAGGTTTATGTAAGCCTAGGTTATTTGTGGTATTTTTCTTAAGTTTTTTTAGTATTTTAAGTGAAAAAAATGGCACACTCATTATTACGTGGAACCTACATCATTTGGAATATTGAGAAGGGGGGGAGCTACCATAAAAAAAATCCAACGAGAAAGAATAGAAAGACAAAATTGAAGTGGCCACGACAAGAGCACAGGAATTGCCCTAATTATGTAGGAAATGCCTTATATTAAAACTTTTTAAAAATAAAATTAGAAATTTGAAAAAATCAAGAGCCATTGGATCCAATTGCATTATGCACCACTAAAATCAATATGCTTCGATCATCTGAAGAGGATACACTTAAATCTGCACCCTTGAACCACTAGCTGAAATAAAAGCTTGCATAGTCACGCCCGTGATCCTTGATTAGGACCAACATGTTGAAATATGTAAGCTTGGGTTATTTGGTGGAGTGTGTGAACACACCTTAGAGGTGCAAGATGTTATCCTAAGTTTTGTGGAATGATAAGAATGCCACATGAGATATTGTGTGAATGGTGAGAGCCACATGAAAGAAAAGGAATAACCAAATCACATGCCACATGTAAACGGGATATTGGGTGGGGGCTAGAGGCCATCTATATTAGAAGTCTTTCATTGCATGGTTTATAAAACATTACAATAGAAATTGAGCTGAGTGTGCCTATTCTCTTGCATTAGTGTACTAATTATCATTATAGATTTTCTAGATTATTTTGAGCCTTGTTAAATATATGCTAATTATCTGACTAGACTAGGCTTAGCATGATTTCTCAATTTCTTAACTTGGTATTAGAGCAAGGATTATGTAAGTCTAGGTTATTTGTAGTATTTTTCTTAAGTTGTTTTAGTATTTTAAGAGAAAAAAACGGCACACTCATTATTATGTGGAACCTACATCATTTGCAATATTGAGAAGAAGAAGAAGCTACTATTAAAAAAATGCAACGAGAAAGAATAGAAAGACCAAACTTAAGTGGCCACAACAAGAGCAAAGGAATTGCCCTAATTATGTTGGAATTGGCTTATATTTAATGTTTTTTTAAAAATTATAAATTAAAAAAAAACAAGAGCCATTGGATCCAATTGCATTATGCACCACTAAAATCAATATGCTTCGATCATCTGAGTAGGATACACTTAAATCTGCACCCTTGAACCACTAGCTGAAATCAAAGTTTGCATAGTCACGCGCGTGATCCTTGATCAAGAACAAGATGTTGAAATATGTAAGCTTGGGTTATTTGGTGGAGTGTGTGAACACACGTGAGGTGCAAGATGTTATCTTAAGTTTTGTGGAATGATAAGAATGCCACATGAGATATTGTGTGAATGGTGAGAGCCACATGAAAGAAAATGAATTACCAAATGACATGCCACATGTAAAGGGGATTGGGCTAGAGGCCATCTATATTAGAAGTCTTTCATTGCATGGTTTATAACACATTACAATAGAAATTTAGTTGAGTGTGCCTAATGTCTTACATTAGTGTACTAATTATCACTATAGATTTTCTAGATTATTCTGAGCATTATTAAATATATGGTAATTATCTGATTTTAGACTAGGCTTAGCATGATTTCTCAATTTCTTAACTTGGTATTAGAGCAAGGTTTATGTAAGCCTAGGTTATTTGTGGTATTTTTCTTAAGTTTTTTTAGTATTTTAAGAGAAAAAAATGGCACACTCATTATTATGTGGAACCTACATCATTTGGAATATTGAGAAGAAGGGGGAGCTACCATTAAAACAATCCAACAAGAAGGGGGAGCTACCATTAAAACAATCCAACAAGAAAGAATAGAAAGACCAAAATGAAGTGGCCACGACAAGAGCACAGGAATTGCCCTAATTATGCAGGAATTGCCTTATATTCAATTAAATTATTTTTGAAAAAAACAAGAGCCATTGGATCCAATTGCATTATGCACCACTAAAATCAATATGCTTCGATCATCTGAGTAGGATACACTTAAATCTGCACGCTTGAACCACTAGCTGAAATCAAAGTTTGCATAGTCACGCCCCTGATCCTTGATGATCAAGATCAAGGATGTTGAAATATGAAAGCTTGGGTTATTTGGTCAAGTGTGTGAACACACCTTAGAGAAGCAAGATGTTATCTTAAGTTTTGTGGAATGATAAGAATGCCTCACGAGATATTGTGTGAATGGTGTGAGCCACATGAAAGAAAAGGAATTAACAAATGACATGCCACATGTAAACGGGATTGGGTTGGCTAGAGGCCATCTATATTATTAGAAGTCTTTCATTGCATTGTTTTATAACACATTACAATCGAAATTGAGTTGAGTGTGCATATTGTCTTGCATTAGTGTACTAATTATCATTATAGATTTTCTAGATTATTTTGACCCTTGTTATATATATGCTAATTATCTGATTAGACTAGGCTTAGCATGATATGTCAATTTCTTAACTTGGTATTAGAGCAAGGTTTATGTAAGCCTAGGTTATTTGTGGTATTTTTCTTAAGTTTTTTTAGTATTTTAAGAGAAACAAACGGCACACTCATTATTATGTGGAACCTACATCATTTGGAATATTGAGAAGAAGGGAGAGCTACCATAAAAAAATCCAACGAGAAAGAATAGAAAGACCAAAGTGAAGTGGCCACGACAAGAGCACACGAATTGCCCTAATTATGCAGGAATTGCCTTATATTCAAATTTTTAAAAAATAAAATTTGAAATTTGAAAAAATCAAGAGCCATTGGATCCAATTGCATTATGCACCACTAAAATCAATATGCTTCGATCATCTGAGTAGGATACACTTAAATCTGCACCCTTGAACCACTAAGCTGAAATAAAAGCTTGCATAGTCTAGCCCGTGATCCTTGATTAGGACCAAAATGTTGAAATATGTAAGCTTGGGTTATTTGGTGGAGTGTGTGAACACACCTTAGAGGTGCAAGATGTTATCCTAAGTTTTGTGGAATGATAAGAATGCCACATGAGATATTGCGTGAATGGTGAGAGCCACATGAAAGAAAAGGAATTACCAAATCACATCCCACATGTAAACGGGATATTGGGTGGGCTAGAGGCCATCTATATTAGAAGTCTTTCATTGCATGGTTTATAAGACATTACAATAGAAATTGAGTTGAGTGTGCTTATTTTTTTGCATTAGTGTACCAATTATCATTATAGATTTTCTAGATTATTTTGAGCCTTGTTAAATATATGCTAATTATCTGATTAGACTAGGCTTAGCATGATTTCTCAATTTCTTAACTTGGTATTAGAGCAAGGTTTATGTAAGCCTAGGTTATTTATGGTATTTTTCTTAAGTTTCTTTATATTTTAAGAGAAAAAAATGGCACACTGATTATTATGTGGAACCTACATCATTTGCAATATTGAGAAGAAGAAGGAGCTACTATTAAAAAAATCCAACGAGAAAGAATAGAAAGACCAAACTGAAGTGGCCATGACAAGAGCAAAGGAATTGCCCTAATTATGCTGGAATTGGTTTATATTTAATGTTTCTTTAAAAATTAGAAATTTGAAAAAAACAAGAGCCATTGGATCCAATTGCATTATGCACCACTAAAATCAATATGCTTCGATCATCTGAGTAGGATACACTTAAAATCTGCACCCTTGAACCACTAGCTGAAATCAAAGTTTGCATAGTCACGCCCGTGATCCTCGAGCGATCAGGACCAAGATGTTGAAATATGTAAGCTTGGGTTATTTGGTGGAGCGTGTGAACACACCTTAGAGGTGCAAGATGTTATCTTAAGTTTTGTGGAATGATAAGAATGCCACATGAGATATTGTGTGAATGGTGAGAGCTGCCACATGAAAGAAAAGGAATTACTAAATGACATGCCACATGTAAACAGGATTGGGCTAGAGGCCATCTATATTAGAAGTCTTTCATTGCATGGTTTATAACACATTACAATAGAAATTTAGTTGAGTGTGCCTAATGTCTTGCATTAGTGTACTATTTATCACTATAGATTTTCTAGATTATTTTGAGCCTTATTAAAAATATGCTAATTATCTGATTTTAGACTAGGCTTAGCATGATATCTCAATTTCTTATCTTGGTATTAGAGCAAGGTTTATGTAAGCCTAGGTTATTTGTGGTATTTTTCTTAAGTTTTTTTAGTATTTTAAGAGAAAGAAATCGCACACTCATTATTATATGGAACCTACATCATTTGGAATATTCAGAAGAAGGGGGAGCTACCATTAAAAAAATCCAACAAGAAAGAATAGAAAGACCAAACTGAAGTGGCCACGACAAGAGCACTGGAATTGCCCTAATAATTATGCAAGAATTGCCTCATATTCAATTAAAAAGGAATAAAAAATTTGAAAAAAACAAGAGCCATTGGATCCAATTGCATTATGCACCACTAAAATCAATATGCTTCGATCATCTGAGTAGGATACACTTAAATTTGCACCTTTAAACCACTAGGTGAAATCAAAGTTTGCATAGTCACGCCCGTGATTCTTGATGATCCAAGAGCATAGGAATTGCCCTAATTATGCAGGAATTGCCTTATATTCAAATTTTTTAAAAATAAAATTAGAAATTCGAAAAAAACAAGAGCCATTGGATCCAATTGCACCGTGCACCACTAAAATCAATATGCTCTGAGTAGGATACACTTAAATCTGCACCCTTGAACCACTAGCTGATATAAAAGCTTGCATAGTCACGCCCGTGATCCTCGATTAGGACCAAGATGTTGAAATATGTAAGCTTGGGTTATTTGGTGGAGTGTGTGAACACACCTTAGAGGTGCAAGATGTTATCCTAAGTTTTGTGGAATGATAAGAATGCCACATGAGATATTGTGTGAATGGTGAGAGCCACATGAAAGAAAAGGAATCACCAAATCACATGCCACATGTAAACGGGATATTGGGTGGGCTAGAGGCCATCTATATTAGAAGTCTTTCATTGCATGGTTTATAAGACATTACAATAGAAATTGAGTTGAGTGTGCCTATTGTCTTGCATTAGTGTACTAATTATCATTATAGATTTTCTAGATTATTTTGAGCCTTGTTAAATATATGCTAATTATCAGATTAGACTAGGCTTAGCATGATTTCTCAATTTCTTAACTTGGTATTAGAGCAAGGTTTATATAAGCCTAGGTTATTTGTGGTATTTTTCTTAAGTTTTTTAGTATTTTAAGAGAAAAAAATGGCACACTCATTATTATGTGGAACCTACATCATTTGCAATATTGAGAAGAAGAAGGAGCTACTATTAAAAAAATCCAACGAGAAAAAATAGAAAGACCAAACTGAAGTGGCTACGACAAGAGCAAAGGAATTGCCCTAATTATGCTGGAATTGGCTTATATTTAATGTTTTTTTTAAAATTAGAAATTTGAAAAAAGCAAGAGCCATTGGATCTAATTGCATTATGCACCACTTAAATCAATATGCTTCGATCATCTGAGTAGGATACACTTAAATCTGCACCCTTGAACCACTAGCTGAAATCAAAGTTTGCATAGTCACGCCCCTGATCCTTGATGATCAAGATCAAGGATGTTGAAATATGTAAGCTTGGGTTACTTGGTCAAGTGTGTGAACACACTTTAGAGAAGCAAGATGTTATCTTAAGTTTTGTGGAATGATAAGAATGCTACACGAGATATTGTGTGAATGGTGAGAGAAAGAAAAGGAATTAACAAATGACATGCCACATGTAAACGGGATTGGGTGGGCTAGAGGCCATCTATATTATTAGAAGTCTTTCATTGCATTGTTTTATAACACATTACAATCGAAATTGAGTTGAGTGTGCCTATTGTCTTGCATTAGTGTACTAATTATCATTATAGATTTTCTAGATTATTTTGACCCTTGTTATATATAAGCTAATTATCTGATTAGACTAGGCTTAGCATGATATCTCAATTTCTTAACTTGGTATTAGAGCAAGGTTTATGTAAGCCTAGGTTATTTGTGGTATTTTTCTTAAGTTTTTTTAGTATTTTAAGAGAAAAAAATGGCACTCATTATTATGTGGAACCTACATCATTTGGAATATTGAGAAGAAGGGAGAGCTACCATAAAAAAATCCAACGAGAAAGAATAGAAAGACCAAATTGAAGTGGCCACGACAAGAGCACAGGAATTGCCCTAATAATGTAGGAATTGCCTTATATTCAAAATTTTTAAAAATAAAATTAGAAATTTGAAAAAATCAAGAGCCATTGGATTATGCACCACTAAAATCAATATGCTTCGATCATCTGAGTAGGATACACTTAAATCTGCACCCTTGAACCACTAGCTGAAATAAAAGCTTGCATAGTCAAACTTGATTAGGACCAAAATGTTGAAATATGTAAGCTTGGGTTATTTGCTGGAGTGTGTGAACACACCTTAGAGGTGCAAGATGTTATCCTAAGTTTTGTGGAATGATAAGGATGCTCTAGATTATTTTGAGCCTTGTTAAATATATGCTAATTATCTGATTAGACTAGACTTAGCATGATTTCTCAATTTCTTAACTTGGTATTAGAGCAAGGTTTATGTAAGCCTAGGTTTTTTGTGGTATTTTTCTTAAGTTTTTTTAGTATTTTAAGAGAAAAAAATGGCACACTCATTATTATGTGGAACCTACATCATTTGCAATATTGAGAAGAAGAAGGAGAGCTACTATTAAAAATAGAAAGAATAGAAAGACTAAACTGAAGTGGCCACGACAAGAGCAAAGGAATTGCCCTAATTATGCTAGAATTGGCTTATATTTAATGTCTTTTAAAAATTGAAAATTTGAAAAAAACAAGAGCCATTGGATCCAATTGCATTATGCACCACTAAAATCAATATGCTTCGATTATCTGAGTAGGATACACTTAAATCTGCACCCTTGAACCACTAGCTGAAATCAAAGTTTGCATAGTCATGCCCGTGATCCTTGATCAGGACCAAGATGTTGAAATATGTAAGCTTGGGTTATTTGGTGGAGTGTGTGAACACACCTTAGAGGTGCAAGATGTTATCTTACATTTTGTGGAATGATAAGAATGCCAAATGAGATATTGTGTGAATGGTGAGAGCCACATGAAAGAAAATGAATTACCAAATGACATGCCACATGTAAACGGGATTGGGCTAGAGGCCATCTATATTAGAAGTCTTTCATTGCATCGTTTATAACACATTACAATAGAAATTTAGTTGAGTGTGCCTATTGTCTTGCATTAGTGTACTAATTATCACTATAGATTTTCTAGATTATTTTGAGCCTTATTAAATATATGCTAATTATCTGATTTTAGACTAGGCTTAGCATGATTTCTCAATTTCTTAACTTGGTATTAGAGCAAGGTTTATGTAAGCCTAGGTTATTTGTGGTATTTTTCTTAAGTTTTTTTAGTATTTTAAGAGAAAAACATGG
Organism: Cibotium barometz; assembly: GCF_041138505.1. NCBI lineage: Eukaryota > Viridiplantae > Streptophyta > Polypodiopsida > Cyatheales > Cibotiaceae > Cibotium > Cibotium barometz. The sequence goes on from NC_141068.1 coordinate 30,731,154, forward strand.
CACACTCATTATTATGTGGAACCTACATCATTTGGAATATTGAGAAGAAGGGGGAGCTACCATTAAAAAAATCCAATAAGAAAGAATAGAAAGACCAAACTGAAGTGCCCACGACAAGAGCACAGGAATTGCCCTAATTATGCAGGAATTGCCTTATATTCAATTAAAAAAATAAAAAATTTAAAAAAAACAAGAGCCATTAGATCCAATTGCATTATGCACCACTAAAATCAATATGCTTCGATCATCTAAGTAGGATACACTTAAATCTGCACCCTTGAACCACTAGCTGAAATCAAAGTTTGCATAGTCACGCCCCTGATCCTTGATGATCAAGATCAAGGATGTTGAAATATGTAAGCTTGGGTTATTTGGTCAAGTGTGTGAACACACCTTAGAGAATCAAGATGTTATCTTAAGTTTTGTGGAATGATAAGAATGCCACACTAGATATTGTGTGAATGGTGAGAGCCACATGAAAGAAAAGGAATTACCAAATGACATGCAACATGTAAATGGGATTGGGTGGGCTAGAGGCCATCTATATTATTAGAAGTCTTTCATTGCATTGTTTTATAACACATTACAATAGAAATTGAGTTGAGTGTGCCTATTCTCTTGCATTAGTGTACTAATTATCATTATAGATTTTCTAGATTATTTTGACCCTTGTTATATATATGCTAGTTATCTGATTAGACTAGGCTTAGCATGATATCTCAATTTCTTAACTTGGTATTAGAGCAAGGTTTATGTAAGCCTAGGTTATTTGTGGTATTTTTCTTAAGTTTTTTTTTTAGTATTTTAAGAGAAACAAACGGCACACTCATTATTATGTGGAACCTACATCATTTGGAATATTGAGAAGAAGGGGGAGCTACCATAAAAAAATCCAACGAGAAAGAATAGAAAGACCAAATTGAAGTGGCGACGATAAGAGCACAAATTGCCCTAATTATGCAGGAATTTTCTTATATTCAAAATTTTTAAAAATAAAATTAGAAATTTGAAAAAAACAAGAGCCATTGGATCCAATTGCATTATGCACCACTAAAATCAATATGCTCTGAGTAGGATACACTTAAATCTTGACCCTTGAACCACTAGCTGAAATAAAAGCTTGCATAGTCTAGCCCGTGATCCTTGATTAGGACCAAAATGTTGAAATATGTAAGCTTGGGTTATTTGGTGGAGTGTGTGAACACACCTTAGAGGTGCAAGATGTTATCCTAAGTTTTGTGGAATGATAAGAATGCCACATGAGATATTGTGTGAATGGTGAGAGCCACATGAAAGAAAAGGAATCACCAAATCACATGCCACATGTAAATGGGATATTGGGTGGGCTAGAGGCCATCTATATTAGAAGTCTTTCATTGCATGGTTTATAGGACATTACAATAGAAATTGAGTTGAGTGTGCCTATTCTCTTGCATTAGTGTACTAATTATCATTATAGATTTTCTAGATTATTTTGAGCCTTGTTAAATATATGCTAATTAATTGATTAGACTAGGCTTAGCATGATTTCTCAATTTCTTAACTTGGTATTAGAGCAAGGTTTATATAAGCCTAGATTATTTGTGGCATTTTTCTTAAGTTTTTTAGTATTTTAAGAGAAAAAAATGGCACACTCATTATTATGTGAAACCTACATCATTTGCAATATTGAGATGAAGAAGGAGATACTATTAAAAAAATCCAACGAGAAAGAATAGAAAGACCAAACTGAAGTGGCTACGACAAGAGCAAAGGAATTGCCCTAATTATGCTGGAATTGGCTTATATTTAATGTTTCTTTTAAAATTAAGAAATTTGAAAAAAGCAAGAGCCATTGGATCCAATTGCATTTATGCACCAATAAAATCAATATGCTTCAATCATCTGAGTAGGATACACTTAAATCTGCACCCTTGAACCACTAGCTGAAATCAAAGTTTGCTTAGTCACGCCCGTGATCCTTGATCAGGACTAGGTTGTTGAAATATGTAAGCTTGGGTTATTTGGTGGAGTGTGTGAACACACCTTAGAGGTGCAAGATGTTATTATGCACCAATAAAATCAATATGCTTCGATGATCCGAGTAGGATACACTTAAGTTTGCACCATTGAACCACTAGCTGAAATCAAAGTTTGCATAGTCACTCACGTGATCCTTGATCAGGACCAAGATGTTGAAATATGTAAGCTTGGGTTCTTTGGTGGCCTAGGTTATTCATAGTAATTTTCTCAAGTTTTTTAAGTACTTTAAGAGAAAAAATGGCACATGCATTATTATGTGGAACCTACATCATTTGGAATATTGAGAAGAAGGGGGAGCTACCATAAAAAAATTCCAACGAGAAAGAATAGAAAGACCAAACTGAAGTGGCCATGACAAGAGCATAGGAATTGCCCTAATTATGCAAGAATTGGCTTATATTTAATGTTGTTTTTTAAAACTTAGAAATTTGAAAAAAACAAGAGCCATTGGAACCAATTGCATTATGCACCACTAAAATCAATATGCTCCGATCATCTAACTAGCATACACTTAAATCTGCACCCTTGAACCACTAGTAGCTGAAATCAAAGTTTGCATAGTCACATCGGTAATCCTTGATGATCAGGACCAATATGTTGAAATATGTAAGCTTCGGTTAGTTGTTGGTCAAGTGTGTGAACACACCTTAGAGGTACAAGTTTGCATAGTCACACCTGTAATCCTTGATGATCAGGACCAATATGTTGAAATATGTAAGCTTCGGTTAGTTGTTGGTCAAGTGTGTGAACACACCTTAGAGGTGCAAGATGTTATCCTATGTTTTGTGGAATGATAAGAATGCCACACGAGATATTGTGTGAATGATGAGAGCCACATGAAAGAAAAGGAATTACCAAATGACATGCCACATGTAAACGGGATTGGGTGGTCTAGAGGCCATCTATATTAGAAGTCTTTCATTGCATGGTTTATAACACATTACAATAAAAATTGAGTTGAGTGGGCCTATTCTCTTGCATTAGTGTACTAATTATCATTATAGATTTTCTACATTATTTTGAGCCTTGTTAAATATATGCCAAGTATCTGATTAGACTAGGCTTAGCATGATTTCTCAATTTCTTAACTTGGTATTTCTTAACTAGGTTTATGTAAGCCTAGGATTTTGTGGTATTTTTCTTAAGTTTTTTTAGTATTTTAAGAGAAAATAATGGCACACTCATTATTATATGGAACCTATATCATTAGGAATATTGAGAAGAAGGGGGAGCTACCATAAAAAAATCCAACGAGAAAGAATAGAAATACCAAACTGAAGTGGCCATGACAAGAGCAAAGGAATTGCCATAATTATGCAAGAATTACCTTATATTCTATTTTTTTAAAAAATTAGAAATTTGAAAAAAACAAGAGCCATTGGATCCAATTGCATTATGCACCACTAAAATCAATATGCTTCGATCATCTGAGTAGGATACACTTAAATCTGCACCCTTGAACCACTAGCTGAAATCAAAGTTTGCATAGTCACGCCCGTGATCCTTGATCAGGACCAAGACATTGAAATATGTAAGCTTGGGTTAGTTGGTGGAGTGTGTGAACACACCTTAGAGGTGCAAGATGTTATCTTTAGTTTTGTGGAATGATAAGAATGCCACATGAGATATTGTGTGAATGGTGAGAGCCACCTGAAAGAAAAGGAATTACCAAATGACATGCCACATGTAAATGGGATTGGGCTAGAGGCCATATATATTAGAAGTCTTTTATTGCATGGTTTATAACAGATTATAATAGAAATTGAGTTGAGTGTGCCTATTGTCTTGCATTAGTGTAATAATTATCATTATAGATTTTCTAGATTATTTTGAGCCTTGTTAAATATATGCTAATTATCTGATTAGACTAGGCTTACCATGAATTCTCAATTTCTTAACTTGGTATTAGAGCAAGGTTTATGTAAGCCTAGGTTATTTGTGGTATTTTTCTTAAGTTTTTTTAGTATTTTAAGAGAAAAAACGGCAAACTCATTATTATGTGGAACCTACATCATTTGGAATATTGAGAAGAAGAGGAAGCTACCATTAAAAAATTCCAAGGAGAAAGAATAGAAAGACCAAACTGAAGTGGCCATGACAAGAGCACAGGAATTGCCCTTATTATGCAGGAATTGCCTTATATTCTATTTTTTTTAAAAAAATCAAAAATTTGAAAAAAACAAGAGCCATTGGATCCAATTGGATTATGAACCACTAAAATTAATATGCTTCGATCATCTAAGTAGGATACACTTAAATCTGCACCCTTGAACCACTAGCTGAAATCAAAGTTTGCATAGTCACGCCGTGATCCTTGATGATCAGGACCAAGATGTTGAAATATGTAAGCTTGGGTTATTTGGTGGAGTGTGTGAACACACCTTAGAGGTGCAAGATGTTATCTTAAGTTTTGTGGAATGATAAGAATGCCTCATGAGATATTGTGTGAATAATGAGAGCCACATGAAAGAAAAGGAATTACCAAATGACATGCCACATGTAAACGGGATTTTTCTTAAGTTTTTTTTTAGTATTTTAAGAGAAAAATACGGCACACTCATTATTATGTGGAACCTACATCATTTGGAATATTGAGAAGAAGGGGGAGCTACAATAAAAAAATCCCACGAGAAAGAATAGAAAGACCAACCTTAAGTGGCGCACGACAAGGGCACAAACATTGCCTTATATTCATTTTTTTTAAAAATTAGAAATTTAAAAAAAACAAGAGCCATTGAATCCAATTGCATTATGCACCACTAAAATAATTATATTTTGATCATCTGAGTAGGATACACTTAAATCTGCACTCTTGAATCACTAGCTGAAATCCAAGCTTGCATAGTCACGCCCGTGATCCTTGATCAGGACCAAGATGTTGAAATATGTAAGCTTGGGTTATTTGGTCGAGTGTGTGAGCACACCTTAGAGGTGCAAGATGTTATCTTAAGTTTTGTGGAATGATAAAAATGCCACATGAGATATTGTGTGAATGGTGAAAGCCACATGAAAGAAAAGGAATTACCAAATGAAATGCCACATGTAAATGGCCATCTATATTAGAAGTCTTTCATTGCCAAGTTTATAACACATTACAATAGAAATTGAGTTGAGTATGCCTATTCTATTGCATTAGTGTACTATCAAATTGATTTTCTACATTATTTTGAGCCTTGTTAAATATATGCTAATTATCTAATTATACTAGGCTTATCTAAAGATATTTTAAGTATCGGGGACCCAAACCCAAAGCTTCAATAACCATGTCCAAGCGGACATTGTTACGAAAATGCTGCTGACCCCAGGGTGTTACCCTAGTTATGTCTTGATAGGTCCGCCATTTGGTCTGAGCTACAGAAGTTCCCAAGTGAGTGAAAAGTGAGCGCTCATACTGTTCTATAAAATCCTTCTTCACAGACTCACTTGCATCTTGAAGGTGAGAAATCATCATGGATAAAACTAATTCTTGTTGCCAAGCCATGAAGGAGATTAAGAAAGAAAGGAGATCAATGGGAGTAAGATTACTGTGAGCGACAAGTAAAAGTTACGACTTATATAAAGGAAGGAGCTAGCGTAACTTAGAAGCCAACGGTAACTTACCACTGAAGTTTTACCATCTTTCCATGATTTGGGTTTGGCACATTTTTCTATAGAAGGCATTAAGAACTTTGAGATGAGGAGATAAAAGAAGTTCGTAGGCTAAGTTACCTACTTTCTTTGGTCTACAATAACTGGGGGATAACTTCTTATACTTCCCAAGAGATAAAGAACTTCTTTTGGGCCGTACTCGAATGAAGACCAAAACCTTGATAACCAAAACATCGATTCTCACTTCTGAACTAATTGTTCTGAATCCTTAAAACAGGTGGGACTCCTGAGAAGTATTCTGGGGAAGGTTCTTCCTTTTTTTAAAAACAGAATCTTTCTTTTATTTTAGAGAGAGAATAATTATAAGATCAGAAAGGGGGTTCTTACTCCTGTATACCTCGAAGGCTGGGGGAAGAATCTTACATTCTACCCCACTTTAAACGTGCGAGATGTCCTCATTTCGCCAAGTAGAGGACAACTCTTTTTCTTAAGATCCAATTTATTCTGGGGTTCCTTATATTCTGGTCAACCCAACAGAATACAGGGATAATTATCCCTTAAATAGAAATCATCAATAAATAACAAATCATTCAAATCATATCATTCATATCTTTAACACGATAATGGTCCATTAGACCGAAAAATTCCCTTCTGAACATTCCTCCACGGGAATTTCAGTTAACCAAGTTCTCAATTTATCATCCCTTAACTTGATCTACGGGTCAAGTGTTAACAGTAGCAATCTGACAGCACAATTCACTAATCTCATAGTGATTTGCTGAAATCATTATCATCATTCCAGTTATGAATATTATCACTGGGACTCGTCCCATTCATCCTCATTGTGGTTTCGCTCAGCTTATTACATTTTAACTAAATTTCAGAAATCATCATTTTTCAATCAGAATCCAATTTAATTTCATCAGTTCCTAAATAGAATTAAAAATCATATCAACCATATTCGAATTCATCATCTGGATAGCATTGACGCTTATAATTTCAAGTCTTAGATTTACTCGTATATACTGTGAGTAAAGAGCTGCAGTATACTCTCGGTATATACGGGTACTCATGGCCCTTGGAATTATAAGGTAAATACCATCATGTCTAGGCTTCAAGCAAGTTAGGGATTCTATAATTGCGGTACTTCCATCTGAAGACCGAATTACCAAATTACGAATTTTAATTTGAATATCAAATTGTATGAATTATATCACACAATTACAACCTTTTTGTGCTTCTTGATAAATTTTGACATTTTTGGTTTCTCAGTTGATCTTTATTAGCCGATTCGCTCTGATACCAACTGTGAGATCCCTGTTCCCACCGAGCAACGGATTCGGGGTACTAGCAGCGGAAGAAGCACTTCTCGCGTGGGACAGGGGTCCCACACTCGTCGGGGCCTCGGCCACGGATATCCGGACAAGAGACTAATCCGACGGTTGTTCCAAAACCGAACCCGAAAAAACTTCCTTTACCCGGAAAGCACGGGCAATTTCACCAGGATAACTTTTTACTCTAACGTAGTCAAGACCATTACTGATCAGTTGATCCGACTGCATCTACAAAGATACTCGGTCAGATCAAGGAAGAAACTTGCACTTGGATCATTGGGATCAACGCTTTTTTCCCCATTCAAGAGGCACAGCGGTTGATTCCTATCCATAGAACAATTACTGTTCGGGATTTACTTTATCTATCGTAAGTTGAGTCTCGATTTACGGATCCATCAGTCCAGCCTAACCCCATCCGATCCCATGGGTTAGCCAACCGACCAACTGTAGTGAGGGGAACCAATTTGGAATTTGGTTAGGTTTTGTCCCGAGTACCAAGGAAAGAGTTCCAAGGCCCCCTAGTCGGAAGTTCATACAAACATAAAACTAGCCACACCACTTACACACCCAATATGAAATGGCCTTTTTCTTAGCATCAGCTAACTTTAAAACAATCCTTTAATGAAACCATAGTACCACTAATCACAGTCTTCCAAATTATCTGGTTGATTCTCAAATTTTCCATCATTCCTTCATCAGAGTATCTATGGCATCATTGGCAACTAGAACGCTCACCACCTATCCACTCAGGGGCCGTTCCTAGCCCATAATACTCGGCAATATAATCACTTATCAAGATGGACTCCCGTTGAAGATCAGCAAGATCAACCAACAGATCCATATAAAGAGCCATGGACTCATCCATTGAAGACCAGCAAGGTCAATCAACCAGATCCATGCCCGGTTTCAGAAAACAACTCTTACTCCTTGTTCCAATATCTTCCTCGATGCACGCGTGGGTATCCTAGGCGACCCAGAGCCCGAGCACGGTATGGTCAGCACCCTCTAGGATCCTTCGCAGGTGACCTAGCGCTTCACTCATAGGCCGCTTCCTTGGCCCCTCATCCACCATACCGGAAGCTCACCATTTTAATCGAACCGAGGTTGGTCAAGACCTCGGCCGACCTTGCTACGCGAGACGTCATCCATTGACTCTCCGTGTCTCAGCAGTTGCAACTTTATCAGTTAGGTCACCATGACCTTAATCCATAAGACGGTCAAAATGCTTCCCCAGCATTCTGGACATAAAACAGTCATTTACAAACAGTCACAAAATACAGTTTCTTTATCGAACTCCGTCTTTCCACATTATCCCTCCTCAATCCACATTACTTTTCCACTTTCCCTTCATATGTACTCATTCTCTTCCATACATTCATATCAATGACACATTATTTCCCATACACATTCACCTTCATTATTCTTCATACACATCCATGCATACATCCATTTTCACATCCTTATTCATACATCCACATCCACATACATACATCCATACATACACATCCACATTCATACATCTACATCTACATGCATACATGCTTAGCATAATTTCTCAATTTCTTAACTTGGTATTAGAGCAAGGTTTATGTAAGCCTAGGTTATTTGTGGTATTTTTCTTAAGTTTTTTTTAGTATTTTAAAAGAGAAAAATGGCACACTCATTAATATGTGGAACCTACATCATTTGGAATACTGAGGAGAAGGGGGAGCTACCATAAAAAAAATCCAACGAGAAAGAATAGAAAGACCAAACGGAAGTACGACAAGAGCAGAGGAATTATGCAAGAATCGCCCTACATATTAATTTTTTTTAAAAAATTAGAAATTTGAAAAAAACAAGATCCATTGGATGCAATTGCATTATGCACCACTAGAATCAATATGCTTTAATCATATGAGTAGGATACACTTAAATCTGCACCCTTGAACCACTAGTAGCTGAAATCAAAGTTTGCATAGTCACGCGCGTGATCCTTGATCAGGACCAAGATGTTGAAATATGTAAGCTTGGGTTATTTGATGGACTGTGTGAACACACCTTAGAGGTGTAAGATGTTATTATGCACCAATAAAATCAATATGCTTTGATGATCCGAGTAGGATACACTTAAGTCTGCACCCTTGAACCACTAGGTAAAATCAAAGTTTGCATAGTCATGCCCGTGATCCTTGATCCAGGACCAAGATGTTGAAATATGTAAGCTTAGGTTATTTGGTGGAGTGTGTGAACACACCTTAGAGGTGCAAGATGTTATCTTAAGTTTTGTGGAATGATAAGAATGCCACATGAGATATTGTGTGAATGGTGAGAGCCACATGAAAGAAAAGGAATTACCAAATGACATGCCACATTTAAACGGGATTGGGCTAGATGCCATCTATATTAGAAGTCTTTCATTGCATGGTTTATAACACATTAGAATAGAAATTGAGTTGAGTGTGCCTATTGTCTTGCATTAGTGCACTAATTATCATTATAGATTTTCTAGATTATTTTGAGCCTTGTTAAATATATGCTAATTATCTGATTAGACTAGGCTTAGCATGATTTCTCAATTTCTTAACTTGGTATTAGAGCAAGGTTTATGTAAGCCTAGGTTATTTGTGGTATTTCTGTTAAGTTTTTTTTTAGTATTTTAAGAGAAAAAAATGGCACACTCATTATTATGTGGAACCTACATCATTTGGAATATTGAGAAGAAGGGAGAGCTACCATTAAAAAATCCAACGAGAAAAGATAGAAACACCAAACTAAAGTGGCCAACCATGACAAGAGGATAGGAATTGCCCTATATATGCAGGAATTGCCTTATATTCTATTTTTTAAAAAAATTAAAAATTTTAAAAAAACAAAAGCCATTGGATCCAATTGCATTATGCACCACTAAAATCAATATGCTTCGATCATCTGAGTAGGATACACTTAAATCTGCACCCTTGAACCACTAGTTGAAATCCAAGCTTGCATAGTCACGCCCGTGATCCTTGATTTAGGACCAAATTGTTGAAATATGTAAGCTTGGGTTATTTGGTGGAGTGTGTGAATGCACCTTTGAGGTGCAAAATGTAATCTTAAGTTTTCTGGAATGATAAGAATGCCACATAAGATATTGTGTGAATGGTGAGAGCCACATGAAAGAAAAGGAATTACCGAATGACATGCCACATGTAAACGGGATTGGTGGGCTAGAGGCCATCTATATTAGAAGTCTCTCAGTTTGCATGGTTTATAACACATTACAATAGAAATTGAGTTGAGTGTGCCTATTCTCTTGCATTAGTGTACTAATTATCATTTTGGATTTTCTAGATTATTTTGAGCCTTGTTAAATATATGCTAATTATCTGATTAGACTAGGCTTAGCATAATTTCTCAATTTCTTAACTTGATATTAGAGCAAGGTTTATGTAAGCCTAGGTTATTTGTGGTGTTTTTCTTAAGTTTTTCATAGTATTTTAAGAGAGAAAAATGGCACACTCATGTGGAACCTACATCATTTGGAATACTGAGGAGAAGGGGGAGCTACCATAAAAAAAATCCAACGAGAAAGAATAGAAAGACCAAACGAAAGTACGACAAGAGCAGAGGAATTATGAAAGAATCGCCCTACATATTAATTTTTTTTAAAAAAATTAGAAATTTGAAAAAAACAAGATCCATTGGATGCAATTGCATTATGCACCACTAGAATCAATATGCTTTAATCATATGAGTAGGATACACTTAAATCTGCACCCTTGAACCACTAGTAGCTGAAATCAAAGTTTGCATAGTCACGCGCGTGATCCTTGATCAGGACCAAGATGTTGAAATATGTAAGCTTGGGTTATTTGATGGACTGTATGAACACAGCTTAGAGGTGTAAGATGTTATTATGCACCAAAAAAGTCAATATGCTTTGATGATCCGAGTAGGATACACTTAAGTCTGCACCCTTGAACCACTAGGTGAAATCAAAGTTTGCATAGTCATGCCCGTGATCCTTGATCAGGACCAAGATGTTGAAATATGTAAGCTTGGGTTATTTGGTGGAGTGTGTGAACACACCTTAGAGGTGCAAGATGTTATCTTAAGTTTTGTGGTATGATAAGAATGCCACATGAGATATTGTGTGAATGGTGAGAACCACATGAAAGAAAAGGAATTACCAAATGACATGCCACATGTAAACGGGATTGGGCTAGATGCCATCTATATTAGAAGTCTTTCATTGCATGGTTTATAACACATTAGAATAGAAATTGAGTTGAGTGTGCCTATTGTCTTGCATTAGTGTACTAATTATCATTATAGATTTTCTAGATTATTTTGAGCCTTGTTAAATATATGCTAATTATCTGATTAGACTAGGCTTAGCATGATTTCTCAATTTCTTAACTTGGTATTAGAGCAAGGTTTATGTAAGCCTAGGTTATTTGTGGTATTTCTGTTAAGTTTTTTTTAGTATTTTAAGAGAAAAAAATGGCACACTCATTATTATGTGGAACCTACATCATTTGGAATATTGAGAAGAAGGGAGAGCTACCATTAAAAAATCCAACGAGAAAAAATAGAAACACCAAACTAAAGTGGCCAACCATGACAAGAGGATAGGAATTGCCCTAATTATGCAGGAATTGCCTTATATTCTATTTTTTAAAAAAATTAAAAATTTTAAAAAAACAAAAGCCATTGGATCCAATTGCATTATGCACCACTAAAATCAATATGCTTCGATCATCTGAGTAGGATACACTTAAATCTGCACCCTTGAACCACTAGTTGAAATCCAAGCTTGCATAGTCACGCCCGTGATCCTTGATTTAGGACCAAATTGTTGAAATATGTAAGCTTGGGTTATTTGGTGGAGTGTGTGAATGCACCTTTGAGGTGCAAGATGTAATCTTAAGTTTCCTGGAATGATAAGAATGCCACATAAGATATTGTGTGAATGGTGAGAGCCACATGAAAGAAAAGGAATTACCAAATGACATGCCACATGTAAACGGGATTGGTGGGCTAGAGGCCATCTATATTAGAAGTCTCTCAGTTTGCATGGTTTATAACACATTACAATAGAAATTGAGTTGAGTGTGCCTATTCTCTTGCATTAGTGTACTAATTATCATTTTGGATTTTCTAGATTATTTTGAGCCTTGTTAAATATATGCTAATTATCTGATTAGACTAGGCTTAGCATAATTTCTCAATTTCTTAACTTGGTATTAGAGCAAGGTTTATGTAAGCCTAGGTTATTTGTGGTATTTTTCTTAAGTTTTTTTTAGTATTTTAAAAGAGAAAAATGGCACACTCATTAATATGTGGAACCTACATCATTTGGAATCCTGAGGAGAAGGGGGAGCTACCATAAAAAAAATCCAACGAGAAAGAATAGAAAGACCAAACGGAAGTACGACAAGAGCAGAGAAATTATGCAAGAATCGCCCTACATATTAATTTTTTTAAAAAAAATTAGAAATTTGAAAAAAACAAGATCCATTGGATGCAATTGCATTATGCACCACTAGAATCAATATGCTTTAATCATATGAGTAGGATACACTTAAATCTGCACCCTTGAACCACTAGTAGCTGAAATCAAAGTTTGCATAGTCACGCGCGTGATCCTTGATCAGGACCAAGATGTTGAAATATGTAAGCTTGGGTTATTTGATGGACTGTGTGAACACACCTTAGAGGTGTAAGATGTTATTATGCACCAATAAAATCAATATGCTTTGATCATTCGAGTAGGATACACTTAAGTCTGCACCCTTGAACCACTAGGTGAAATCAAAGTTTGCATAGTCATGCCCGTGATCCTTGATCAGGAACAAGATGTTGAAATATGTAAGCTTGGGTTATTTGGTGGAGTGTGTGAACACACCTTAGAGGTGCAAGATGTTATCTTAAGTTTTGTGGAATGATAAGAATGCCACATGAGATATTGTGTGAATGGTGAGAGCCACATGAAAGAAAAGGAATTACCAAATGACATGCCACATGTAAACGGGATTGGGCTAGATGCCATCTATATTAGAAGTCTTTCATTGCATGGTTTATAACACATTAGAATAGAAATTGAGTTGAGTGTGCCTATTGTCTTGCATTAGTGTACTAATTATCATTATAGATTTTCTAGATTATTTTGAGCCTTGTTAAATATATGCTAATTATCTGATTAGACTAGGCTTAGCATGATTTCTCAATTTCTTAACTTGGTATTAGAGCAAGGTTTATGTAAGCCTAGGTTATTTGTGGTATTTCTGTTAAGTTTTTTTTTAGTATTTTAAGAGAAAAAAATGGCACACTCATTATTATGTGGAACCTACATCATTTGGAATATTGAGAAGAAGGGAGAGCTACCATTAAAAAATCCAACGAGAAAAAATAGAAACACCAAACTAAAGTGGCCAACCATGACAAGAGGATAGGAATTGCCCTAATTTGAAGTATCTCAGTTTGCATGGTTTATAACACATTACAATAGAAATTGAGTTGAGTGTGCCTATTCTCTTGCATTAGTGTACTAATTATCATTTTAGATTTTCTAGATTATTTTGAGCCTTGTTAAATATATGCTAATTATCTGATTAGACTAGGCTTAGCATAATTTCTCAATTTCTTAACTTGGTATTAGAGCAAGGTTTATGTAAGCCTAGGTTATTTGTGGTATTTTTCTTAAGTTTTTCTTAGTATTTTAAGAGAGAAAAGTGGCACACTCATTATTATGTGGAACCTACATCATTTGGAATATTGAGAAGAAGGGGGAGCTACCATTAAAAAAATCAAACGAGAAAGAATAGAAAGACCAAACTGAAGTGGCCCCATGACTAGAGCACAGGAAATGCCCCAATTTTTGTAGGAATTGCCCTATATTCTATTTTTAAAAAAATTAGAAATTAAAAAAAAAGAGAGCCATTGATCCAATTGCATTATGCACCACTAAAATCAATATGCTTCGATAATCTGAGTAGGATACACTTAAATCTGCACCCTTGAACCACTAGCTGAAATCAAAGTTTGCATAGTCACGCCCGTGATCCTTGATCAGGACCAAGATGTTGAACTATGTAAGCTTGGGTTATTTGGTGGAGTGTGTGAACACACCTTACAGGTGCAAGATGTGATCTTAAGTTTTGTGGAATGATAAGAATGCGACATGAGATATTGTGTGAATGGTGAGAGCAAGGTTTATGTAAGCCTAGGTTATTTGTAGTATTTTTCTTAATTATTTTTAGTATTTTAAAAGAAACAAATGGCACACTCATTATTATGTGGAACCTACATCATTTGGAATATTGAGAAGAAGGGGGAGCTACCATTAAAAAAATCCAACGAGAAAAAATAGAAAGACCAAACTGAAGTGTCCATGACAAGAGCACAAGAATTGCCCTAATTATGCAAGAGTTGGCTTATATTCTAATTTTTTTAAAAAAATCAAAAATTTTAAAGAAACAAGAGCCATTGGATCCAATTGCATTATGCACCGCTAAAATCAATATGCTTCGATCATCTGAGTAGGATACACTTAAATCTGCACCCTTGAACCACTAACTGAAATCAAAGTTTGCATAGTCACGCCGGTGATCCTTGCTGATCAGGACCAAGATGTTGAAAGATGTAAGCTTGGGTTATTTGGTCAAGTGTGTGAACACACCTTAGAGGTGCAAGATGTTATCTTAAGTTTTGTGGAATGATAAGAATGCCAAACGAGATATTGTGTGAATGGTGAGAGCCACATGAAAGAAAAGGAATTACCAAATGACATGCCACATGTAAACGGGATTGGGTGGTCTAGAGGCCATCTATATTAGAAGTCTTTCATTGCATGGTTTATAACACATTACAATAATAATTGAGTTGAGTGTGCCTATTCTCTTGCATTAGTGTACTAATTATCATGATAGATTTTCTAGATTATTTTGAGCCTTGTTAAATACATGCCAATTATCTCATTAAACTAGGCTTAGCATGATTTCTCAATTTCTTAACTTGGTATTAGAGCAAGGTTTATGTAAGCCTAGGTTATTTGTTGTATTTTTCTTAAGTTTTTTTAATATTTTAATAGAAAATAACGGCACACTCATTATTATATGGAACCTACATCATTGGGAATATTGAGAAGAAGGGGGAGCTACCATAAAAAAATCCAACGAGAAAGAATAGAAAGACCAAACTGAGGTGGCCACGACAAGAGTAAAGGAATTGCCCTAATTATGCAAGAAATGCCTTATATTATTCTATTTTTAAAAAAAATAAAAATTTTAAAAAAAACAAGAGCTATTGGATCTAATTGCATTATGCACCACTAAAATCAATATGCTTCTATCATCTGAGTAGGATACACTTAAATCTGCACCCTTGAACCACTAGTTGAAATCAAAGTTTGCATAGTCATGCCCGTGATCTTTGATCAGGACCAAGATGTTGAAATATGTAAGCTTGGGTTATTTAGTGGAGTGTGTGAACACACCTTAGAGGTGCAAGATGTTATCTTAAGTTTTGTGGAATGTAAGAATGCCACATGTAAACGGGATTGGGCTAGAGGCCATATATATTAGAAGTCTTTCATTGCATGGTTTATAACATATTACAATAGAAATTGAGTTGAGTGTGCCTATTGTCTTGCATTAGTGTAATAATTATCATTATAGATTTTCTAGATTATTTTGATCCTTGTTGAATATATGCTAATTATCTGATTAGACTAGGCTTAGCATGATTTTTCAATTTCTTAACTTGGTATTAGAGCAAGGTTTATGTAAGCCTAGGTTATTTGTGGTATTTTTCTTAGGTTTTTTTAGTACTTCAAAAAACAGCACACTCAGTATTATGTGGAACCTACATCATTTGGAATATTGAGAAGAAGGGGGAGCTACCATTCAAAAATTCCAACGAGAAAGAAGAGAAAGACCATACTGAAGTGGCCACGACAAGAGCACAAGAATTGCCCTAATTATGCAGGAATTGCCTTCTATTCTATTTTTAAAAAAATCAAAAATCTAAAAAAAACAAGAGCCATTGGATCCAATTGCATTATGCACCACTAAAATCAATATGCTTCGATCATCTAAGTAGGATACACTTAAATCTGCCTTCTATTCTATTTTAAAAAAAATCAAAAATTTGAAAAAAACAAGAGCCATTGGATCCAATTGCATTATGCACCACTAAAATCAATATGCTTCGATCATCTAAGTAGGATACACTTAAATCTGCACCCTTGAACCACTAGCTGAAATCAAAATTTGCATAGTCACGCTTGTGATCGTTGATGATCAGGGACCAAGATGTTGAAATATGTAAGCTTGGGTTATTTTGGTGGAGTGCGTGAACACACCTTAGAGGTGCAAGATGTTAAGTTTTGTGGAATGATAAGAATGCCACATGAGATATTGGGTGAATGGTGAGAGCCACATGAAAGAAAAGGAATTACCAAATGACATGCCACATGTAAACGGGATGGGTGGGCTAGAGGCCATCTATATTAGAAGTCTTTCATTGCATGTTTTATAACACATTACAATAGAAACTGAGTTGAGTGTGCCTATTCTCTTGCATTAGTGTACTAATTATCATTATAGATTTTCTAGATTATTTTGAGCCTTGTTAAATATATGCTAGTTATCTGATTAGACTAGGCTTAGCATAATTTCTCAATTTCTTGAATTGGTGTTAGAGCAAGGTTTATGTAAGCCTAGGTTATTTGTGGTATATTTCTTAAGTTTTTTTAGTATTTTATTAAAAAATAACAGCACACTCATTATTATGTGGAACCTACATCATTTGGAATATTGAGAAGAAGGGGGACCTACCATAAAAAAAATCCAACGAGAAAGAATAGAAAGACCAAACTGAAGTGGCCAAGATAACAGCACAAGAATTGCCCTAATTATGCAGGAATTGCCTTATATTCTATTTTTAAAAAAAATAGATATTTGAAAAAAACAAGAGCCATTGAATCCAATTGCATTATGCACCACTAAAATCTCTATGCTTCGATAATCTGAGTAGGATACACTTAAATTTGCACCCTTGAACCACTAGCTAAAATCAAAGTTTGCATAGTCTGGCTCGTGTTCCTTGATCAGGACCAAGATGTTGAAATATGTAAGCTTGGGTTATTTGGTGGAGTGTGTGAACACACCTTAGAGGTGCAAGATGTTATCTTAAGTTTTGTGGAATGATGAGAATGCCACATGAGATATTGTGTAAGATTCCTCCCCCCAACCCCTTTTTTTTATGTCTAGTATCTTCCCCTGTAATCAATCACTCTTCAGAAATATAAAGACCTTGTTTCTAACTGTTTTAACCTAGAGAGAGAAAATATTCTAGAGAGAGAATATTCAAATTTTGAATATTTTTCGATAGAAAAATATCTCATATAATTAAGATGAATTCCCCTAAAACAGAAATTCAAAAAAAGAATTTTCAAATGTGCAATTGGAATTAATTGGAAATAGGTATAAAGAACCTTTATCTAAGGGTCTAGATTTTCAGAAATCTTTAGACTATGGTCCAATTAAGGTTCCTATGGGCCAATAGCATCAATACATGTGTAGGGAGGAGATAAATCCAATTTGTAAAAAGAAGATACCCAAAAATGAGTAAATGCTCACATAAGGTGAAGAGTTGAAAATGTACAAGGTTTATTAGTAAAAAAAAAAAATGACACATATGTAAGGAAGAGGAGTTCTTTAAAGGAGGTGCATATTTCACATAAGATGAAGAGTTGAAAATGTACAAGGTTTATTAGTAAAAAACTATGAGCAATATTAAAATGATTTCATTATGACACATATGTAAGGAAGGGGAGTTCTTTAAAGGAGGTGCATATTTCACATAAGATAAAGAGTTGAAAATGTACAAGGTTTATTAGTAAAAAACTATGAGCAATATTAAAATGATTTCATTATGACACATATGTAAGGAAGGGGAGTTCTTTAAAGGAGGTGCATATTTCACATAAGATGAAGAGTTGAAAATGTACAAGGTTTATTAGTAAAAAAAAACTATGAGCAATATTAAAATGATTTCATCATGACACATATGTAAGGAAGGGGAGTTCTTTAAAGGAGGTGCATATTTCACATGCTTGAATGAGTTTTAAACTCATAAAAATGAGATATTTCATCTCTTCTCTCTCCTCATTCAAGTCTAGTTCCAAAAAGTTAGCTTAACTGACCTAAAAATGGTCAAAAAGTGACCAAACTGACTTGGAAAATTCTAGAATCAGTTTGTTTGGTTAGGAGCTCAAATTTTCCTATAAATAGAAGCCTCCCCTTGTTGAAAAAAATATAGTGTCTTATGCTTTGTTACTCTACTCCACCTAAGCCAAAATATATAGTGTCTTATGCTTTGTTACTCTACTCTACCTAAGCCAAGAACTGTGAATTCTTTAATAATTCACTAGTTTTTGATACTTCTTTCTTTCTTCAATCCCCATTGGTGGCTCCATCAACATACTAAACCAATTGATTGGTTGGGGGCCTCTACCGTGAATAAAGAATCAAGCAAATTATAAGGTAAGTTTATTGAATTTTGATCTTTTTTATAATTTCTCAATGATTCTCTCTTCTCAACCCCTCTCAAGCTTGAGAAGCTTAATTGGTGTGGTTTTTTAAATGCTATTGAAGTTAATTGGTGAATAGTAGTGAAGAGTTACATAATTTAATAAATGCTATTGAAGTTAATTTCCATTTATGTTTAAATTCTAATGGTTTTTATGTAATTTCTCTCTCTCACTCAAGAAATGGTCATACTCATGACCCATTCTCAATCCAAATGAAGCTTTTCATAAAGCTTTTCCTTAATCCAAGATTAAGCTATGCTTGAGGCCAAATTAATGGCTTTTTTCTATGCTTTTAGTTTATGCATATTGATGATTCAATCCATTATGGATTGATGATCCAATTAGAGACCATTCTAATTATTTCCTTAATGATAAGCTTTATGCCTTAGAAAAAATTGAGATTTATCAGTCATAGTAGCGGAGCTATGGTAGAATTTTTATAGAAATTACGCATAAGATAATTTCATTCAAAGCATAAAAAGAGGACTTCCTATCATATTCTAGGAACTATCATCCTAGATTAATTAAAAGAATTTTATTATGCATGGAGATGTGGATGTATGCATGTAGATGTAGATGTATGGATGTGAGTGTGAATGTGGAGGTGGATGTATGCATGGAGATGTGGATGTATGCATGTAGAAGTAGATGTATAGATGAGGATGTGGATGTATGCATGTAGATGTAGATGTATAGATGTGGATGTGGATGTGAATGGAGATGTGGATGTATGCATGTAGATGTAGATATATAGATGTAGATGTGGATGTGAATGGAAATGTGGATGTATGCATGTAGATGTAGATGTATAGATGTGGATGTGGATGTATGCATGTAGATGTAGATGTATGGAGGAGAATGTGAATGTGGATGTGGATGTATACATAGAGATGTGGATGTATGCATGTAGATGTAGATGTATAGATGTAGATGTGAATGTGGAGGTGGATGTATGCATGTAGATGTAGATGTATGGAGGAGAATGTGAATGTGGATGTGGATGTATGCATGTAGATGTGAATGTACGCATATAGATGTGGATGTATGAATGTGAATGTGCATGTAGATGTAGATGTATGGATGTGGATGCATGAATGTACATGTAGATGTGGATGTGAAAATAGATGTATGGATGTAGATGTGGATGTATGGATGTGAATGTGGATGTGGATGTGGATGTGGATATATGTATGAATGTGGATGTGGATGTGGATGTGGATGTATGGATGTGAATATATGATATGTGATGTGAAGGAATCTGAAGTGATGAGATGGAAAATGATGTGATGGGATGAGTACACATATAACTGGAATGTGGGATAAGCAATGTGGATTGATGAGGGATAATGTGGAAAAATGAGAGTTAATATAGAAACTATATTTTGTGACTGTTTGTAAATGCTGTTTGTAAATGACTGTTTTATGTCAAGATTGCTGGGAAAGCATTGTGACCATCTTGTGATTAAGGTCGTGAAGACCTAACTGATAAAGTTGCAACTGCTGATGACGGAGAGTCAATGAAGGACATCTCGCGTAGCAAGGTCGGCCGAGGTCTTGACCAGCCTCGGTGCGATTAAAATGGTGAGCTTCCGGTACGGTGGATGAGGGGCCAAGAAAGCGGCCTATGAGTGAAGCGCTAGGTCACCTGCAAAGGATCCTAGAGGGTGCTGACCATACGGTGCTCGGGCTCTGGGTCGCCCAGGATACCCACGCGTGCGTCGAGGAAGATATTGGAACAGAGTTGGAGTTGTTTTCTGAAATCGGGCATGGATCTGGTTGATTGACCTTGCTGGTCTTCAATGGATGAGTCCATGGCTCCTTATATGGATATGTTGGTTGATCTTGCTGATCTTCAACGAGAGTCCATCTTGATAAGTGATTATATTGCCGAGTATTATGGGCTAGGGATTAGGAAACGGCCCCTGAGTGGACAGGTGGTGAGCGTCCTAGTTACCAATGATGCCATAGATACTCTGATGAAGGAATGATGGAAAAATTGAGAATCAACTGGATAAATTGGAAGATGGTGATCAGTGATACTATGGTTTTATTAAAGGATTGTTTTAAACTGGTTGAATCTGTGAAAAGGCAATTTCATATTGGGTGTGTGAGTGGTGTGACTAGTTTTATTTTGCATGAACATCCGGCTAGGGGGCCTTGGAACTCTTTTCCTTGGTACCCGGGACAAAACCTAACCAAATTCTTAATTGGATCCCATCACTACAGTGGTTGGGCGGTTGGCTAACCCATGGGACTGGATGGGGTTAGGCTGGACTGATGGATCCGTAAATTGAGACTCAAACTTTTGTTTTTACGATAGATAAAATAAATCTCGGACAGTAACTGTTCTATGGATAGGAATCAACGGCTGTGCCTCTTGAATGGGGAAAAAAGCGTTGATCCCAATGATCCAAGTGCAAGTTCTTCCTTAATATGACCATGTATCTTATAGATGCAATTGGATCAGCTCGATCAGAAATGTTATTGACTACGTTAGAGTAAAAAAATTATCCTTGTGGAATCCCCCGTGCTTTCCGGTAAAGGAAGTTTTTCCGGGTTCGGTTTTGGAACAACCGACGGATTAGTCTCTTATCCGGATATCCATGGGTGAGGCCCCGAATGTGGGACCCCTGTCCCGCGCGAGAAGTGCTACTTCCGCTGCTAGTACCCCGAATCCGTTGCTCGGTGGGAACAGGGATCTTACATATTGTGTGAATGGTGAGCATGGTTTATAACACATTAAAATAGAAATTGAGTTGAGTGTGCCTATTGTCTTGCATTAGTGTACTAATTATCATTATAGATTTTCTAGATTATTTTGAGCCTTGTTGAATATATGCTAGTTATCTGATTAGACTAGGCTTAGCATGATTTCTAAATTTCTTAACTTGGTATTAGAGTAACGTTTATGTAAGACTAGATTATTTGTGGTATTTTTCTTAAATTTTTTTTAGTATTTTAAGAGAAAAAAATAGCACACTCATTATTATGTGGAACCTACATCATTTGGAATATTGAGAAAAAGGGGGAGCTACCATAAAAAAATCCCATGAGAAACAATAGAAAGACCAAACTGAAGTGGCCACCATGAGAAGAGCATAGGAATTGCCCTAATTATGCAGGAATTTCCTTATATATATATATTTTTAATAAATTTAAAAAAACAAGAGCCATTAAATCCATTTGCATTATGCACCACTATAATCAATATGCTTTGATCATCTGAGTAGGATACACTTAAATCTGCACCCTTGAACCACTAGTTGAACTCAAAGCTTGCATAGTCATGCCCGTGATCCTTGATCATGACCAAGATGTTGAAATATATAAGCTCGGGTTATTTGGTCGAGTGTGTGAGCACACCTTAGAGGTGCAAGATGTTATCTTTAGTTTTGTGGAATGATAAGAATGCCACATGAGATATTGTGTGAATGGTGAGAGCCACATGAAAGAAAAGGAATTACCAAATGACATGACACATGTAAACGGCCATCTATATTAGAAGTCTTTCATTGCATGGTTTATAACACATTACAATAGAAATTGAGTTAAGAGTGCCTATTCTCTTGCATAAGTGTACTAATTATCATTTTAGATTTTCTACAATATTTTGAGCCTTTTGTTAATATATCCTAATTATCTGATTAGACTAGGCTTAGCATGATTTCTCAATTTCTTAACTTGGTATTAGAGCAAGGTTAATGTAAGCCTAGGTTATTTGAAAAAAACAAGAGCCATTGGATCCAATTGCATTATGCACCACTAAAATCAATATGCTTCGATCATCTGAGTAGGATACACTTAAATCTGCACCCTTGAACCACTAGCTGAAATCCAAGCTTGCATAGTCACGCCGGTGATCCTTGATCAAACCAAGATGTTGAAATATGTGAGCTTGGGTTATTTGGTCGAGTGTGTGAACACACCTTAGAGGTGCAAGATGTTATTCTAAGTTTTGTGGAATGATAAGAATGCCACATGAGACATTGTGTGAATGGTGAGAGCCACATGAAAGAAAATGAATTACCAAATGACATGCCACATGTGAACGGGATTGGTGGGCTAGAGGCCATCTGAATGCCACATGAGATATTGTGTGAATGGTGAGAGCCACATGAAAGAAAAGGAATTACCAAATGACACATGCAAACGGGATGTTGAGTGGGCTAGAGGCCATCTATATAAGAAGTCTTTCATTGCATGGTTTATAACACATTACAATAGAAATTGAGTTGAGTGTGCCTATTCTCTTACATTAGTGTACTAATTATCATTATAGGTTTTCTTCATTATTTTGAGCCTTCTTAATATATGCTAATTATCTGATTAGATTAGGCTTAGCATGATTTCTCAATTTCTTAACTTGGTATTAGAGCAAGGTTAATGTAAGCCTAGGTTATTTGAAAAAAACAAGAGCCATTGGATCCAATTGCATGATGCACCACTATAATCAATATGCTTCGATCATCTGAGTAGGATACACTTAAATATGTGCCCTTGAACTACTAGCTGAAATCCAAGCTTGCATAGTCATGCCCGTGATCCTTGATCAGAACCAAGATGTTGAAATATGTGAGCTTAGGTTATTTGGTCGAGTGTGTGAACACACCTTAGAGGTGCAAGATGTTATCCTAAGTTTTGTGGAATGATAAGAATGCCACATGAGATATTGTGTGAATGGTGAGAGCCACATGAAAGAAAAGGAATTACCAAATGACATGCCACATGTAAACACGATTGGGCTAGAGGCCATATATATTAGAAGTCTTTCATTGCATGGATTATAATAGATTACAATAGAAATTGAGTTGAGTGTCCCTATTGTCTTGGATTAGTGTAATAATTATCATTATAGATTTTCTAGATTATTTTTAGCCTTGTTAAATATATGCTATTTATCTGATTAGACTAGGCTTAGCATGATTTTTCAATTTCTTAACTTGGTATTAGAGTAAGGTTTATGTAAGCCTAGGTTATTTGTGGTATTTTTCTTAAGTTTTTTTAGTACTTTAGGAGAAAAAATGGCACACTCAGTATTATGTGGAACCTACATCATTTGGAATATTGAGAAGAAGGGGGAGCTACCATAAAAACATTCCAACGAGAAAGAATAGAAAGACCAAACTGAAGTGGCCACGACAAGAGCACAGGAATTGCCCAAGTTATGCAGGAATCGCCTTATATTCTATTTTCTTAAAAAATTAGAAATTAAAAAAAAACAAGAGCCATTGGATCCAATCGCATTATGCACCACTAAAATCAATATGCTTCAATCATCAGAGTAGGATACACTTAAATCTGCACCCATGAACCACTAGCTGAAATCAAAGTTTGCATAGTCACGCCTGTGATCCTTGATCAAAGTTTGCATAGTCATGCCTGTGATCCTTGATCAAGACCAAGATGTTGAAATATGTAAGCTTGGGTTATTTGGTTGAGTGTGTGAACGCACCTTAGAGGTGCAAGATGTTATCTTAAGTTTTGTCGAATGATAAGAATGCCACGTGAGATATTGTGTGAATTGTGAGAGCCACATGAAAGAAAAGGAATTACCAAATGACATGCCACATGTAAACGAGATGTTGGGTGGGCTAGAGGCCATCTATATTAGAAGTATTTTATTGCATGGTTTATAACACATTACAATAGAAATTGAGTTGATTGTGCCTATTTTCTTGCATTAGTGTACTAATTATCATTTTAGATTTTCTAGATTATTTTGAGCCTTGTTAAATATATGCTAATTATCTGATTAGACTAGCCTTAGCACGATTTCTCAATTTCTTAACTTGGTTTTAGAGCAAAAGCCTAGGTTATTTGTGGTATTTTTCTTAAGTTTTTTTAGTATTTTAAGAGAAAAAAATGTCACACTCATAATTATGTGGAACCTACATCATTTGGAATATTGAGAAGAAGGGGGAGCTACCATAAAAAATTCCAATGAGAAAGAATAGAAAGACCAAACTGAAGTGGCCCCATGACAAGAGCACACGAATTGCCCTAAATATGCACAGGAATTGCCTTATATTCTATTTTTTTTAAGAAAATTAGAAATTTGAAAAAAACAAGAGCCATTGGATCCAATTGCATTATACACCACTAAAATCAATATGCTTCGATCATCTGAGTAGGATACACTTAAATCTGCACCCTTGAACCATTAGCTGAAATCAAAGTTTGCATAGTCATGCCCGTGATCCTTGATCAGGACCAAGATGTTGAAATATGTCAGCTTGGGTTATTTGGTGGAGTGTGTGAACACACCTTAGAGGTGCAAGATGTTATCTTAAGTTTTGTGGAATGATGAGAATGCCACATGAGATATTGTGTGAATGGTGAGAGCCACATGAAAGAAAAGCAATTACCAAATGACATGCCACATGTAAACGGGATTAGGCTAGAGGCAATCTATATTAGAAGTAATTCATTGCATGGTTTTTAACACATTACAATAGAAATTGAGTTGAGTGTGCCTATTCTCTTACATTAGTGTACTAATTATCATTTTAGATTTTCTAGATTATTTTGAGCCTTGTTAAATATATGCTAATTATCTGATTAGACTAGGCTTAGCATGATGTCTCAATTTCTTAACTTGGTAATAGAGCAAGGTTAATGTAAGCCTAGGTTATTTGTGGTATTTTTCTTAAGTTTTTTTCAGTATTTTAATATTGTGTGAATGGTGAGAGCCACATGAAAGAAAAGGAATTACCAAATGACATGCCACATGTAAACGGGATTGGGCTAGACGCCATCTATATTAGAAGTCTTTCATTGCATGGTTTATAACACATTAGAATAGAAATTGAGTTGAGTGTGCCTATTGTCTTGCATTAGTGTACTAATTATCATTATAGATTTTCTAGATTATTTTGAGCCTTGTTAGATATATGCTAATTATCTGATTAGACTAGGCTTAGCATGATTTCTCAATTTCTTAACTTGGTATTAGAGCAAGGTTTATGTAAGCCTAGGTTATTTGTGGTATTTTTGTTAAGCTTTTTATAGTATTTTAAGAGAGAAAAAATGGCACACTCATTATTATGTGGAACCTACATCATTTGGAATATTGAGAAAAAGGGGGAGCTACCATAAAAAAAATCTCACGAGAAAGAATAGAAAGGCCAAATTGAAGTGGCCACAAGAAGAGCATAGGAATTGCCCTAATTATGTAGGAATTTCCTTTTATTCTATTTTTAAAAAAAATAGAAATTTGAAAAAAACAAGAGCCATTGAATCCAATTGCACTATGCACCACTAAAATCAATATGCTTTGATCATCTGAGTAGGATACACCTAAATCTGCACCCTTGAACCACTAGCTGAACTCAAAGCTTGCATAGTCATGCCCGTGATCCTTGATCAGGACCAAGATGTTGAAATATATAAGCTTTGGTTATTTGGTCAAGTGTGTGAGCACAGGAGGTGCAAGATGTTATCTTAAGATGTTGAAATATATAAGCTTGGGTTTTTTGGTCGAGTGTGTGAGCACACCTTAGAGGTGCAAGATGTTATCTTAAGTTTTGTGGAATGATAAGAATGCCACATGAGATATTGTGTGAATGGTGAGAGCCACATGAAAGAAAAGGAATTACCAAATGACATGCCACATGTAAACGGCCATCTGTAATTAGAAGTCTTTCATTGCATGGTTTATAACACATTACAATAGAAATTGAGTTAAGAGTGCCTATTCTCTTGCATAAGTGTACTATATATCATTTTAGATTTTCTACAATATTTTGAGCCTTGTTAATATATGCTAATTATCTGATTAGACTAGGCTTAGCATGATTTCTCAATTTCTTAATTTGGTATTAGAGCAAGGTTAATGTAAGCCTAGGTTATTTGAAAAAAACAAGATCCATTGGATCCAATTGCATTATGCACCGCTAAAATCAATATGCTTCAATCATCTGAATAGGATACACTTAAATCTGCACCCTTGAACCACTAGCTAAAATCCAAGCTTGCATAGTCACGCCCGTGACCCTTGATCAAACCAAGATGTTGAAATATGTGAGCTTAGGTTATTTGGTCGAGTGTGTGAACACACCTTAGAGGTGCAAGATGTTATCCTAAGTTTTGTGGAATGATAAGAATGCCACATGAGATATTGTGTGAATGGTGAGAGCCACATGAAAGAAAAGGAATTACAAAATGACATGCCACATGTAAACACGATTGGGCTAGAGGCCATATATATTAGAAGTCTTTCATTGCATGGATTATAATAGATTACAATAGAAATTGAGTTGAGTGTCCCTATTGTCTTGGATTAGTGTAATAATTATCATTATAGATTTTCTAGATTATTTTTAGCCTTGTTAAATATATGCTATTTATCTGATTAGACTAGGCTTAGCATGATTTTTCAATTTCTTAACTTGGTATTAGAGTAAGGTTTATGTAAGCCTAGGTTATTTGTGGTATTTTTCTTAAGTTTTTTTAGTACTTTAGGAGAAAAAATGGCACACTCAGTATTATGTGGAACCTACATCATTTGGAATATTGAGAAGAAGGGGGAGCTACCATAAAAAAATTCCAACGAGAAAGAATAGAAAGACCAAACTGAAGTGGCCACGACAAGAGCACAGGAATTGCCCAAGTTATGCAGGAATCGCCTTATATTCTATTTTTTTTTAAAAATTAGAAATTAAAAAAAAACAAGAGCCATTGGATCCAATCGCATTATGCACCACTAAAATCAATATGCTTCAATCATCAGAGTAGGATACACTTAAATCTGCACCCATGAACCACTAGCTGAAATCAAAGTTTGCATAGTCACGCCTGTGATCCTTGATCAAAGTTTGCATAGTCATGCCTGTGATCCTTGATCAAGACCAAGATGTTGAAATATGTAAGCTTGGGTTATTTGGTTGAGTGTGTGAACGCACCTTAGAGGTGCAAGATGTTATCTTAAGTTTTGTTGAATGATAAGAATGCCACGTGAGATATTGTGTGAATTGTGAGAGCCACATGAAAGAAAAGGAATTACCAAATGACATGCCACATGTAAACGAGATGTTGGGTGGGCTAGAGGCCATCTATATTAGAAGTATTTTATTGCATGGTTTATAACACATTACAATAGAAATTGAGTTGATTGTGCCTATTTTCTTGCATTAGTGTACTAATTATCATTTTAGATTTTCTAGATTATTTTGAGCCTTGTTAAATATATGCTAATTATCTGATTAGACTAGCCTTAGCACGATTTCTCAATTTCTTAACTTGGTTTTAGAGCAAAAGCCTAGGTTATTTGTGGTATTTTTCTTAAGTTTTTTTAGTATTTTAAGAGAAAAAAATGTCACACTCATAATTATGTGGAACCTACATCATTTGGAATATTGAGAAGAAGGGGGAGCTATTATAAAAAATTCCAATGAGAAAGAATAGAAAGACCAAACTGAAGTGGCCCCATGACAAGAGCACACGAATTGCCCTAAATATGCACAGGAATTGCCTTATATTCTATTTTTTTTAAGAAAATTAGAAATTTGAAAAAAACAAGAGCCATTGGATCCAATTGCATTATACACCACTAAAATCAATATGCTTCGATCATCTGAGTAGGATACACTTAAATCTGCACCCTTGAACCATTAGCTGAAATCAAAGTTTGCATAGTCATGCCCGTGATCCTTGATCAGGACCAAGATGTTGAAATATGTCAGCTTGGGTTATTTGGTGGAGTGTGTGAACACACCTTAGAGGTGCAAGATGTTATCTTAAGTTTTGTGGAATGATGAGAATGCCACATGAGATATTGTGTGAATGGTGAGAGCCACATGAAAGAAAAGCAATTACCAAATGACATGCCACATGTAAACGGGATTAGGCTAGAGGCAATCTATATTAGAAGTAATTCATTGCATGGTTTTTAACACATTACAATAGAAATTGAGTTGAGTGTGCCTATTCTCTTACATTAGTGTACTAATTATCATTTTAGATTTTCTAGATTATTTTGAGCCTTGTTAAATATATGCTAATTATCTGATTAGACTAGGCTTAGCATGATGTCTCAATTTCTTAACTTGGTAATAGAGCAAGGTTAATGTAAGCCTAGGTTATTTGTGGTATTTTTCTTAAGTTTTTTTCAGTATTTTAATATTGTGTGAATGGTGAGAGCCACATGAAAGAAAAGGAATTACCAAATGACATGCCACATGTAAACGGGATTGGGCTAGACGCCATCTATATTAGAAGTCTTTCATTGCATGGTTTATAACACATTAGAATAGAAATTGAGTTGAGTGTGCCTATTGTCTTGCATTAGTGTACTAATTATCATTATAGATTTTCTAGATTATTTTGAGCCTTGTTAGATATATGCTAATTATCTGATTAGACTAGGCTTAGCATGATTTCTCAATTTCTTAACTTGGTATTAGAGCAAGGTTTATGTAAGCCTAGGTTATTTGTGGTATTTTTGTTAAGCTTTTTATAGTATTTTAAGAGAGAAAAAATGGCACACTCATTATTATGTGGAACCTACATCATTTGGAATATTGAGAAAAAGGGGGAGCTACCATAAAAAAAATCTCACGAGAAAGAATAGAAAGGCCAAATTGAAGTGGCCACAAGAAGAGCATAGGAATTGCCCTAATTATGTAGGAATTTCCTTTTATTCTATTTTTTTAAAAAATAGAAATTTGAAAAAAACAAGAGCCATTGAATCCAATTGCACTATGCACCACTAAAATCAATATGCTTTGATCATCTGAGTAGGATACACCTAAATCTGCACCCTTGAACCACTAGCTGAACTCAAAGCTTGCATAGTCATGCCCGTGATCCTTGATCAGGACCAAGATGTTGAAATATATAAGCTTTGGTTATTTGGTCAAGTGTGTGAGCACAGGAGGTGCAAGATGTTATCTTAAGATGTTGAAATATATAAGCTTGGGTTTTTTGGTCGAGTGTGTGAGCACACCTTAGAGGTGCAAGATGTTATCTTAAGTTTTGTGGAATGATAAGAATGCCACATGAGATATTGTGTGAATGGTGAGAGCCACATGAAAGAAAAGGAATTACCAAATGACATGCCACATGTAAACGGCCATCTGTAATTAGAAGTCTTTCATTGCATGGTTTATAACACATTACAATAGAAATTGAGTTAAGAGTGCCTATTCTCTTGCATAAGTGTACTATATATCATTTTAGATTTTCTACAATATTTTGAGCCTTGTTAATATATGCTAATTATCTGATTAGACTAGGCTTAGCATGATTTCTCAATTTCTTAATTTGGTATTAGAGCAAGGTTAATGTAAGCCTAGGTTATTTGAAAAAAACAAGATCCATTGGATCCAATTGCATTATGCACCGCTAAAATCAATATGCTTCAATCATCTGAATAGGATACACTTAAATCTGCACCCTTGAACCACTAGCTAAAATCCAAGCTTGCATAGTCACGCCCGTGACCCTTGATCAAACCAAGATGTTGAAATATGTGAGCTTAGGTTATTTGGTCGAGTGTGTGAACACACCTTAGAGGTGCAAGATGTTATCCTAAGTTTTGTGGAATGATAAGAATGCCACATGAGATATTGTGTGAATGGTGAGAGCCACATGAAAGAAAATGAATTACCAAATGACATGCCACATGTAAACGGGATTAGGCTAGAAGCCATCTATATTAGAAGTAATTCATTGCATGGTTTTTAACACATTACAATAGAAATTGAGTTGAGTGTGCCTATTCTCTTGCATTAGTATACTAATTATCATTTTAGATTTTCTAGATTATTTTGAGCCTTGTTAAATATATGCTAATTATCTGATTAGACTAGGCTTAGCATGATTTCTCAATTTCTTAACTTGGTAATAGAGCAAGGTTTATGTAAGCATAGGTTATTTGTGGTATTTTTCTTAAGTTTTTTTAGTATTTTAATATTGTGTGAATGGTGAGAGCCACATGAAAGAAAAGGAATTATCAAATGACATGCCACATGTAAACGGGATTGGGCTAGAGGCCATCTATATTAGAAGTCTTTCATTGCATGGTTTATAACACATTACAATAGAAATTGAGTTGAGTGTGCCTATTCTCTTGCATTAGTGTACTAATTATCATTATAGATTTTCTAGATTATTTTGAGCCTTGTTGAATATATGCTAATTATCTGATTAGACTAGGCTTAGCACGATTTCTAAATTTCTTAACTTAGTATTAGAGTAAGGTTTATGTAAGCCTAGGTTATTTGTGGTATTTTTCTTAAGTCTTTTTTAGTATTTTAAGATAAAAAAATGGCACACTCATTATTATGTGGAACCTACATCATTTGGAATATTGAGAAGAAGGGGGAGCTACCATAAAAAAAATCGCACGAGAAAGAATAGAAAGACCAAATTGAAGTGGCCACAAGAAGAGCATAGGAATTGCCCTAATTATGCAGGAATTTCCTTTTATTCTATTTTTTTAAAAAAATAGAAATTTGAAAAAAACAAGAGCCATTGAATCCAATTGCACTATGCACCACTTAAATCAATATGCTTTGATCATCTGAGTAGGATACACCTAAATCTGCACCCTTGAACCACTAGCTGAACTCAAAGCTTGCATAGTCATGCCCGTGATCCTTGATCATGACCAAGATGTTGAAATATATAAGCTCGGGTTATTTGGTCGAGTGTGTGAGCACACCTTAGAGGTGCAAGATGTTATCTTTAGTTTTGTGGAATGATAAGAATGCCACATGAGATATTGTGTGAATGGTGAGAGCCACATGAAAGAAAAGGAATTACCAAATGACATGACACATGTAAACGGCCATCTATATTAGAAGTCTTTCATTGCATGGTTTATAACACATTACAATAGAAATTGAGTTAAGAGTGCCTATTCTCTTGCATAAGTGTACTAATTATCATTTTAGATTTTCTACAATATTTTGAGCCTTTTGTTAATATATCCTAATTATCTGATTAGACTAGGCTTAGCATGATTTCTCAATTTCTTAACTTGGTATTAGAGCAAGGTTAATGTAAGCCTAGGTTATTTGAAAAAAACAAGAGCCATTGGATCCAATTGCATTATGCACCACTAAAATCAATATGCTTCAATAATCTGAATAGGATACACTTAAATCTGCATCCTTGAACCACTAGCTAAAATCCAAGCTTGCATAGTCACGCCCATGATCCTTGATCAAACCAAGATGTTGAAATATGTGAGCTTGAGTTATTTGGTCGAGTGTGTGAACACACCTTAGAGGTGCAAGATGTTATCCTAAGTTTTGTGGAATGATAAGAATGCCACATGAGATATTGTGTGAATGGTGAGAGCCACATGAAAGAAAATAAATTACCAAATGACATGCGACATGTGAACGGGATTGGTGGGCTAGAGCCAATCTGTATTAGAAGTCTTTCATTGCATGGTTTATAACACATTAGAACAAAAATTGAGTTAAGTGTGCCTATTCTCTTACATTAGTGTACTAATTATCATTATAGATTTGCTAGATTATTTTGAGCCTTGTTAAATATATGCCAATTATCTGATTAGACTAGGCTTAGCATGATTTCTCAATTTCTTAACTTGGTATTAGAGCAACGTTTATGTAAGCCTAGGTTATTTGTGGTATTTTTCTTAAGTTTTTTTTTAGTATTTTAAAAGAAACAAATGGCACACTCATTATTATGTGGAACCTACATCATTTGGAATATTGAGGAGAAAGGGGAGCTACCATAAAAAAAATCCAACGAGAAAGAATAGAAAGACCAAACGGAAGTACGTCAAGAGCATAGGAATTATGCAGGATAATTTTTTTTTAAAAAATTAGAAATTTAAAAAAAACAAGAGCCATTAGATCCAATTGCATTATGCACCACTAGAATCAATATGCTTCGATCATCTGAGTAGGATACATTTAAATCTGCACCCTTGAACCACTAGCTGAAATCAAAGTTTACATAGTCATGCCCGTGATCCTTGATCAGGACCAAGATGTTGAAATATGTAAGCTTGGGTTATTTCGTGGAGTGTGTGATCACAAC
This sequence comes from Cibotium barometz, assembly GCF_041138505.1. Lineage (NCBI taxonomy): Eukaryota > Viridiplantae > Streptophyta > Polypodiopsida > Cyatheales > Cibotiaceae > Cibotium > Cibotium barometz. The sequence goes on from NC_141068.1 coordinate 30,763,671, forward strand.
TTAGAGGTACAAGTGGTTACGTTAAGTTTTGTGGAATGATAAGAATGCCCCATGAGATATTGTGTGAATGGTGAGAGCCACATGAAAGAAAATGAATTACCAAATGACACATGTAAACGGGATGTTGAGTGGGCTAGAGGCCATCTATATTAGAAGTCTTTCATTGCATGGTTTATAACACATTACAATAGAAATTGAGTTGAGTGTGCCTATTCTCTTGCATTAGTGTACTAATTATCATTTTAGATTTTCTAGATTATTTTGAGCCTTGTTCAATATATGCTAGTTATCTGATTAGAGGCCATCTATATTAGAAGTCTTTCATTGCATGGTTTATAACACATTACAATAGAAATTGAGTTGAGTGTGCCTATTCTCTTGCATTAGTGTACTAATTATCATTTTAGATTTTCTAGATTATTTTGAGTCTTGTTAAATATATGCCAACTATCTGATTAGAGTAGGCTTAGCATGATTTTTCAATTTCTTAACTTGGTATTAGAGCAAGGTTTATGTAAGCCTAGGTTATTTGTGGTATTTGCTACCATGAAAAAATTCCAACGCGAAAGAATAGAAAGACCAAACTGAAGTGGCCACGACAAGAGCACAGGAATTGCCTTAATTATGCAGGAATTGCCTTATATTCTATTTTTTTTAAAAGATCAAAAATTTGAAAAAAACAAGAGCCATTGGATCCAATGGCATTATGCACCACTAAAATCAATATGCTTCGATCATCTAAGTAGGATACACTTAAATCTGCACCCTTGAACCACTAGCTGAAATCAAAGTTTGCATAGTCACGCGCGTGATCCTTGATCAGGACCAAGATGTTGAAATATGAGAGCTTGGGTTATTTGGTGGTGTGTGAACACACCTTAGAGGTGCAAGATGCTATCTTAAGTTTTGTGGAATGATAAGAATGCCACATGAGATATTGTGTGAATGGTGAGAGCCACATGAAAGAAAAGAAATTACCGAATGACATGCCACATGTAAACAAGATTGGGCTAGAGGCCATATCTATTAGAAGTCTTTCATTTCATGGTTTATAACACATTACAATAGAAATTGAGTTGAGTGTTCCTATTCTCTTGCATTAGCGTACTAATTATCATTTTAGATTTTTTAGATTATTTTGAGCCTTGTTAAATATATGCTAATTATCTGATTAGACTAGGCTTACCATAATTTCTTAATTTCTTAAATTGGTGTTAGAGCAAGGTTTATGTAAGCCTAGGTTATTTGTGGTATTTTTCTTAAATTTTTTTAGTATTTTAAGAGAAAAAAATGACACAGTCATTATTATGTAGAACCTACATCATTTGGAATATTGAGAAGAAGGGGGAGCTACCATTAAAAAAATCCAACGAGAAAGAATAGAAAGATCAAACTGAAGTGGCCACAACAAAAGCACAGGAATTTCCCTAATTATGCAGGAATTGCCTTATATTCTAATTTTTTAAACAAATTAGAAATTTGAAAAAAACAAGAGCCATTGGATCCAATTGCATTATGCACCACTAAAATCAATATGCTTCGATCATCAGAGTAGGATACACTTAAAACTCGACCTTGAACCACTAGCTGAAATCAAAGTTTGCATAGTCACGCCCGTGATCCTTGATTGGGACCAAGATGTTGAAATATGTAAGCTTGGGTTATTTCGTTGAGTGTGTGAACGCACCTTAGAGGTGCAAGATGTTATCTTAAGTTTTGTGGAATGATAAGAATGCCACATGAGATATTGTGTGAATTGTGAGAACCACATGAAAGAAAAGGAATTACCGAATGACATGCCACATGTAAACGGGATGTTGGGTGGGCTAGAGGCCATCTATATTAGAAGTCTTTCATTGCATGGTTTATAACACATTACAATAGAAATTGAGTTGAGTGTGCCTATTCTCTTGCATTAGTGTACTAATTATCATTTTAGATTTTCTAGATTATTTTGAGCCTTGTTCAATATATGCTAATTATCTGATTAGACTAGCCTTAGCATGATTTCTCAATTTCTTAACTTGGTATTAGAGCAAGGTTTATGTAAGCCTAGGTTATTTGTGGTATTTTTCTTAAGTTTTTTAGTACTTTAAGAGAAAAAAACGGCACACTCAGTATTATGTGGAACCTACATCATTTGGAATATTGAGAAGAAGGGGGAGCTACCATGAAAAAATTCCAACGTGAAAGAATAGAAAGACCAAACTGAAGTGGCCACGACAAGAGCACAGGAATTGCCCTAATTATGCACGAATTGCCTTATATTCTATTTTTTTTTAAAGATCAAAAATTTGAAAAAAACAAGAGCCATTGGATCCAATTGCATTATGCACCACTAAAATCAATATGCTTCGATCATCTAAGTAGGATACACTTAAATCTGCACCCTTGAACCACTAGCTGAAATCAAAGTTTGCATAGTCACGCGCGTGATCCTTGATCAGGACCAAGATGTTGAAATATGTAAGCTTGGGTTATTTGGTGGAGTGTGTGAACACACCTTAGAGGTGCAAGATGTTATCTTATGTTTTGTGGAATGATAAGAATGCCACATGAGATATTGTGTGAATGGTGAGAGCCACATGAAAGAAAAGGAATTACCAAATGACATGCCACATGTAAACGGGATGTTGGGTGGGCTAGAGGCTATCTATATTAGAAGTATTTCTTTGCATGGTTTATAACACATTACAATAGAAATTGAGTTGAGTGTGCCTATTCTCTTGCATTAGTGTACTTATTATCATTTTAGATTTTTTAGATTATTTTGAGCCTTGTTAAATATATGCTAATTATCTGATTAGACTAGCCTTAGCATGATTTCTCAATTTATTAACTTGGTATTAGAGCAAGGTTTATGTAAGCCTAGGTTATTTGTGGTATTTTTTTAAGTTTTTTTTAGTATTTTAGGAGAAAAAAATGACACACTCAATATTATGTGGAACCTACATCATTTGGAATATTGAGAAGAAGGGGGAGCTACCATTAAAAAAATCCAACGAGAAAGAATAAAAAGACCAAATTGAAGTGGCCACGATAAGAGCACAGGAATTGCCCTAATTATGTAAGAATTGCCTTATATTTAATTTTTTTAAAAAAATATAATTTGAAAAGAACAAGAGCCATTGAATTTAATTGTATTATGCACCAATAAAATCAATATGCTTTGATCATCAGAGTAGGATACACTTAAATCTGCATCCTTGAACCACTAGCTGAAATCAAAGTTTGCATAGTCATGCCCGTGATCCTTGATCAGGACCAAGATGTTGAAATATGTAAGCTTAGGTTATTTGGTGGAGTGTGTGAACACACCTTAGAGGTGCAAGATGTTATCTTAAGTTTTGTGGAATGATAAGAATGCCACATGAGATATTGTGTGAATGGTGAGAGCCACATGAAAGAAAATAAATTACCAAATGACATGCGACATGTGAACGGGATTGGTGGGCTAGAGCCAATCTGTATTAGAAGTCTTTCATTGCATGGTTTATAACACATTAGAACAAGATGTTATCTTATGTTTTGTGGAATGATAAGAATGCCACATGAGATATTGTGTGAATGGTGAGAGCCACATGAAAGAAAAGGAATTACCAAATGACATGCCACATGTAAACGGGATGTTGGGTGGGCTAGGGGCTATCTATATTAGAAGTATTTCATTGCATGGTTTATAACACATTACAATAGAAATTGAGTTGAGTGTGCCTATTCTCTTGCATTAGTGTACTTATTATCATTTTAGATTTTTTAGATTATTTTGAGCCTTGTTAAATATATGCTAATTATCTGATTAGACTAGCCTTAGCATGATTTCTCAATTTATTAACTTGGTATTAGAGCAAGGTTTATGTAAGCCTAGGTTATTTGTGGTATTTTTTTAAGTTTTTTTTAGTATTTTAGGAGAAAAAAATGACACACTCAATATTATGTGGAACCTACATCATTTGGAATATTGAGAAGAAGGGGGAGCTACCATTAAAAAAATCCAACGAGAAAGAATAAAAAGACCAAATTGAAGTGGCCACGATAAGAGCACAGGAATTGCCCTAATTATGTAAGAATTGCCTTATATTTAATTTTTTTTAAAAAATATAATTTGAAAAGAACAAGAGCCATTGAATTTAATTGTATTATGCACCAATAAAATCAATATGCTTTGATCATCAGAGTAGGATACACTTAAATCTGCATCCTTGAACCACTAGCTGAAATCAAAGTTTGCATAGTCATGCCCGTGATCCTTGATCAGGACCAAGATGTTGAAATATGTAAGCTTGGGTTATTTGGTGGAGTGTGTGAACACACCTTAGAGGCGCAAGATGTTATCTTAAGTTTTGTTGAATGATAAGAATGCCACATGAGATATTGTGTGAATGGTGAGGCCACATGAAAGAAAAGGAGTTACCAAATGACATGCCGCATGTAAATGGAATTGGGCTAGAGGCCATCTATATTAGAAGTCTTTCATTGCATGGTTTACATCACATTACAATAGAAGTCTTTCATTGCATGGTTTACAACACATTACAATAGAACCTGAGTTGAGTGTGCCTATTGTCTTGCATTAGTGTACTAATTATCATTATAGATTTTCTAGATTATTTTGAGCCTTGTTAAATATATGCTATTTATCTGATTAGACTAGGCTTAGCATGATTTCTCAATTTCTTAACTTGGTATTAGAGCAAGGTTTATGTAAGCCTAGGTTATTTGTGGTATTTTTCTTAAGTGTTTTTAGTATTTTAAGAGAAAAAAATGGCACACTCATTATTATGTGGAACCTACATCATTTGGAATATTGAGAAGAAGGGGGAGCTACCATTAAGAAAATCCAACGAGAAAGAATAGAAAGACCAAAGTGAAGTGGCCACGACAAGAGCACAGGAATTGCCCTAATTATGTAGGAATAATCTTTTATTCAATTTTTTAAAAAAATAGAAATTTGAAAAAAAACAAGAGCCATTGGATCCAATTGCATTATGCACCACTAAAATCAATATGCTTCGATCATCTGAGTAGGATACACTTAAATCTGCACCCTTGAACCACTAGCTGAAATCAAAGTTTGCATAGTCACGCCGGTGATCCTTGATGATCAGGACCAAGATGTTGAAATATGTAAGCTTGGGTCATTTGGTGGAGTGTGTGAACACACCTTAGAGGTGCAAGATGTTATCTTAAGTTTTGTGGAATGATAAGAATGCCACACGAGATATTGTGTGAATGGTGAGAGCCACATGAAAGAAAAGAAATCACCAAATGACATGCCACATGTAAATGAGATAGGGTGGGCTAGAGGCCATCTATATTGTAAGATTCCTCCCCATCCTCTCAAGATGTCTAGCATCTTCCCCTGTAATCAAATCCCTCTTCAGAAATATAAAAGATCTTGTTTCTACCAGTTTTGGCCTAGAGAGAGAAAATCTTCTAGAGGGTGGTAATTCAGTTTTTAAATATTTTTGGATAGAAAAATACCTTGTCTTATTAAAATAAGCTCCCTTGAAATAGAAGTTCATAAAGATTTCCAGAAGGTGCATTAGAAATTAAGTATAATCTGTTCAAGAGGCCTTATCCTAGGGGTCCAGATTTTTTTAAAAAAAATTTAAGGTTTCTATGGACCAATAAGATTTATTCAAATGTAAGGAAGAGATAAATGGAAGAATAAAAGTAAAATCCCCCAAAAATGAGTAAATACTCACATAAGATGAAGAGTTGACTAAGGACAAGGTTAATAGTTAAAAAAGAGAGATATTTAGAAGTAATGATGCATTTTTGACACCTCAGTATGGGGGAATTCCCCTTATGAAGGAGGCACCTATTTCACATGTGTGGGAGAGTTTTAAACTCCCAAAAAAAGAGATATTTTTATCTCTCCTCTCTCCTGTTTCAACTAGATCCAAAAAGTGGACTAAACTGAATGGTCAAAAATTGACCAAACTGATCTGGAAAATTCTAGAATCAGTTGGCTTGGTTAGAAGCTCACTTTTTCCTTTAAATAGAAGCCTTACCCTTTGTTGAAACTCAATAGTGTTTTGCACTGTTACCTTGCTTCTCCCAAGTGCCAAAAACTGTGAATTTTACTCATAATTCATTAGTTTTTGACCTTCCCTCTTCTAAAATATTAGTGGCCACTCTTGTTTCAAACAAGAGTAGAACCCTCAAACCATCAAGCCAAAGGAAAGCTCTCAAATTATCCATGTAAGTTGGATATTCTTCTCTTTTCTATTTCTTTTATGGTTTTCTATGATTTTTGTCTTCTCTAAAATGAAATGATGTTATGCCTCATTAAAAAAAGACATTCCCCTCTCTTCTTTAGTAAATCCAACCATTCTTTATCCTAGATGATTGATTATTGGATAAAATCAAGTTTTTCAAAATGTTTCTCTTAAATAAGTAGAAAATGTTTACATTAGAAAGATTTAAATACTCTTGGTGAACTTCTAATTAATTTTAGAGAGTTTAAAATTGAAAAATGGTCAGCCATACAAAGGAGGTTATGGTAATTTTTTTAAAAAATTTGTAAAATAAATTTTATCTTTTATTAATCAAAAAGAGTAATCCCCATCGTTAGAGTATTCTATAAGTGTCATTTTCATTCATGCATAGAAAGATGCATATTGATAATTTTTTTATTATGGATTTTTATGCATAAAATAATACATAAAAGTATATTTTTTTATTATAAACGAGTTACTTTCATCATATTGATTTTTATGCATAAAAGAATATTTTTTTATTATAAAAGTGTTACTTTTATCATTATTGATTTCTATGCATAAAAGAATATGTTTTTGTAAAAGTGTTACTTTTATCATTATTTAATTCTATGCATAAAAGAATATTTTTTATTATAAAAGTGTTACTTTTATCATTATTGATTTTTATGCATAAACATATGAATAAAAGAAATTCTTTTATATTAAAAGAGTGATTTTCATCATAAATGATTTGTATGCATAAACATATGCATAAAAGAAATTCTTTTATATTAAAAGAGTGATTTTCATCATAAATGATTTGTATGCATAAACATATGCATAAAAGATATTTTTTTATATTAAAAGTGTGATTTTCATCATAAATGATTTTTATGCATAAACATATGCATAAAAGATATATTAAAAGTTTGATTTTCATCATAAATGATTTTTATGCATAAACATATGCATAAAAGATATTTTTTTATATTAAAAGTGTGATTTTCATCATAAATGATTTTTATGCATAAACATATGCATAAAAGATAATTTTTTATATTAAAAGTGTGATTTTCATCATAAATGATGTTTATGCATAAAAGAAATTCTTTTATATTAAAAGAGTGATTTTCATCATAAATGATTTGTATGCATAAACATATGCACAAAAGAAATTCTTTTATATTAAAAGAGTGATTTTCATCATAAATGATTTGTATGCATAAACATATGCATAAAAGAAATTCTTTCATGTTAAAAGAGTGATTTTCATCATAAATGATTTTTATGATGATAAAAGTGTGACTTTCATCAGAATTAGATTTTATGCATAAATAGATGCATATAGAATGATTATATTTAAATAAGGATTCTCTTAATCCTCTGTTTAATTTTCGCAAAAATTAGAAAAAATGAATAAGAATTTAATCTGTGAGAAGAAATGCTACCGTTTCATATTCACTAAGATGGTAATGAGAAAATTCAATTAAACTATCGAAGTCGGAGATCGAGACAAATGATTATTTTATTCCTCATAAGAAATTCATGTTTTAGAAATTTGTTAGTAAATATTCATCGAACGAAATTTAGAAAAAGAGAAATTGAAATAGTACTTTTCGAGAAAGATAGTTTAGGAAGAACCTTTCCAGACCCAAAATCTGATTCAGACTATTGACCAAGACCTAATTCCTTCGTCAATTTCAATCAATGACGATGTGCCCAGTTCAGGAAAAATGTACTCAAATCCCCACTGAATCTGAAACTAAGTTAAGACTTTTGATTTTGATCTAAGGATCAAGTTAACAAAATGATTTACAAGTATTGGGATACGGATTTAAGATTTATCCATGGTATTCAATCAAAATCAAAACTGAAAACTTGCATAGAAACCCTGTTTTCTTAAAAGACTGTCTTATGCCAGAATGCTGGAGGGAGCATTTGGTATATGTGTGTTCTAAGGGAAGTTCGGTTGCAACAGCTGGCGGGGAGTGTTCAAAGGACAGCTCATGCGGCAAAGCCTGCCGAGGTCTTGACCAGCCTCGGTATGGTTAAAATGGTGCGCTTCCAGTACGATGGGCGAGGGCCGACGAAGCGGTCCCTGATGAAGTGCCACGACACCTAAGGAGGATCCTGGAGGGTTCTGACTAGGCGATGCACGGGCTCGCAATGCCGAGGACACCCATGCGTATGTCGACAAAGATATTGTATGACGGACCAATGTTATTGTAATCTATCACTGGATCACGTTGTTGACTCGCTAGTCGGAGAGTCCAGAGTGATATTGCTTTGTGAGAAACAAAGACTCAATGGAAATTTTGAAGTATGACATGTGTAACCAGTAAATTGTTTGTCAATGGATTGTTTTATAAATTAAAGTTTAAAGAGGAGTGTGTGAGTATCTGTTTTCTAAAGCAAAAGTTAAGAAAGGCATTCAATTATGGGTGGGTGAGTACTTGTTTGGATCTACCGATTCCAGTGGGTGGCAGGGTGGTGGCTAACCCATGGGTTGGATGGGGTTAGGCTAGAATCAGTGGAGTTTTAATAATCAAACTAAGAAATCTTAGGATTACGTTAGGATTCGATAGCTAGTTAATTCCCTGATAAATTTCTCAATTGAATGGATCAACGGTTGTGCGTGATCTTGATTAGGAAAAAAGCGTTGAAATTACTCAAATGATCAAATTATATCAGTGATAGTTTCCTTCTATGTGGTTTATTCATGATCTCGTTAGAAAAAAAAAATTCATTAAGAAAATTCAAAAAGGTGGAATCGTCCCCGTTTTTTCGGGCATGGGAAATTTTCTCGGTTTCGATTTTCGGAATGACCACTAGTGTGCCCGGACATTCGAGGGCGAGGCCTTGAATGTGAGAAACCCTGCCCGTGCATGAGGAAGCCACTTTTGCTACTACCATTCGGGAATCCGGTGTGCGCAGAGATGGGGCAGTGGGATCTCACAGTTGGTATCAGAGCTTTGTTGAAAGCTAATAAGAATAAACAAATTCTTATCAGAAATTGATAATAAAAACTTAGAAAAAGCATTTTTCATAATGTATTTTCATTCCGTAAGCTTCTTTAATGAAGAATTTTTAATCAAAGAAATTGTTTTTATAAATGGAAGTACCCTATTTATGTGGTATTCTCGACCTCACCCAGTCTCAAGATATGACTGCGTTCGCCTTCGAGCATCTCATTTCTTCTGCTTCAACTCGAACAAGCCGAGCAAGACTCGCATGCCATTTGGAGGATTTATATTTTCCTAACCCAGCGGAGAGACAACAGCATAAGTGGTTTGCAAGGCAGTATGTCCACGCCTCTTTGTTGCGACGTGCAATGCTGTGGCAGAACCTCTCATTGGCAATAATTCTATTAAAGCTGAAAATGGTGTGTGGCGTAATTGTATATCATTCGACGCCTTGGAATTTCAGACTTTCATGCCAAGTCTACAGACTCCTTAGTTGTTTTATTCCTAAGGAAAATAATAATAGCTCCCTTGTCAGTAAGTTGAACGTTTGTATTAGGGCATGGCTATGGCCCTGTAAGATTCCTCCCCAGCCTCTCAAAATGTCCAGCATATTCCCCTGTAATCAATTCCCTTTTCAGAAATATAAGAGATCTTGTCTCTGTTGTTTTAACCTAGAGAGAGAAAATAATCTAGAGAGAGAATATTCAGATTTTGAATATTTTTGGATAGAAAAATATCTCATATAATTAAGGTGAATTTTCCTAAAACAGAAATTCAAAAAGAATTTTTCAATGTGCAATTGGAATTAATTGGAAATAGATATAAAGAACCTTAGTCTAAGGGTTTAGATTTTCAAAAATCTTTGGATTATGGTCCAATTAAGGTTCCTATGGACCAATAGCATCAATCCATGTGTAGGGAGGAGGTAAATCCAATTTGTAAAAGAAGACACCCAAAAATGAGTAAATGCTCACATAAGATGAAGAGTTGAAAATGTACAAGGTTTATTAGTAAAAAACTATGAGCAATATTAAAAATATGAGATATTTTGGATATCCAAAAAGGAGTAAATGCTCACATAAGATGAAAAGTTGAAAATGTACAAGGTTTATTAGTAAAAAACTATGAGCAATATTAAAAATATGAGATATTTTGGGTATAATGATTCCATTTTGACACATATGTAAGGAAGGGGAGTTCTTTAAAGGAGGTGCATAGCTTGAATGAGTTTTAAACTCATAAAAATTGAGATATTTCATCTCTCCTCTCTCCTCATTCAAGTCTAGTTCCAAAAAGTTAGCTTAACTGACCTAAAAACGGTCAAAAAGTGACCAAACTAACTTGGAAAATTCTAGAATCAGTTTGTTTGGTTAGGAGCTCAATTTTTCCTATAAATAGAAGCCTCCCCTTGTTGAAAAAAATATAGTGTCTTATGCATTGTTACTCTACTCCACCTAAGCCAAGAACTGTGAATTCTTTAATAATTCACTAGTTTTTGACACTTCTCTCTTTCTTCAATCCCCATTGGTGGCTCCATCAACATACTAAACCAATTGATTGGTTGGGGGCCTCTACCGTGAACAAAGAATCAAGCAATTTGTAAGGTAAGTATGGTGAATTTTGATCTTTTCTATAAATTCTCAATGTTTCTCTCTTCTCAACCCCTCTCAAGCTTGAGAAGCTTAATTGGTATGGTTTTTGAATGCTATTGAAGTTAATTGATTAATGATAGTAAAGAATTACATAAATTTTTATTTATGTTTAATTCTAATGATTTTTTTCTCTCTCTCACTTAAGAAATGATCATACTCATGACCCATTCTCAATCCAAATGAAGCTTTTCATAAAGCTTTTCCTTAATCCAAGATTAATTTATGCTTGAGAACAAATTAATGATTTTTTTATCTATGCTTTTAGTTTATAATTATTTTTGATTCAATCCATTAAGGGTTAATGATCCAATTAGGGATCATTCTAATCATTCCCTTAAAGATAAGCCTTATCTTTTAAAATAATTGAGATTTATCAGCTATGGCAAAATTTTATAAAAATTTACACATAAAATAATTTCATTCAAAGCATGAAAAGAGGATTTCCTACCATATTCTAGGAATTATCATCCTAGATTAATTGAAAGAATTTCATTAAAGAATTTCATTGTAATCATGGGAAAATTAAATTTTTATATTATGCAAAAAAAGATAAATATTTTATTATAAAAGTGTTACTTTTAGCATAATTGAATTTCATGCATAGAGGTATGCATAAAAGATAAATATTTTATTATAAAAGTGTTACTTTTAGCATAATTGAATTTTATGCATAAGAGGTATACATAAAAGATGAATATTTTATTATAAAAGTGTTACTTTTAGCATAATTGAATTTTATGCATAGAGGCATGCATAAAAGATAAATATTTTATTATAAAAGTGTTATTTTTAGCATAATTGAATTTTATGCATAAGAGGTATACATAAAAGATAAATATTTTATTATAAAAGTGTTACTTTTAGCATAATTAAATTTTATGCATAAGAGGTATTAAAAAATGATTATTTTATTATAAAACTGTAAAGAAAAAAAATGATTATTTTATTATAAAAAAGTTATTTTCATCATATTGAATTTCGTGCATAGAAATAAAATAAATAAATAAATTATTATTTTATTATAAAAATATTATAGAAAAAAAATGATTATTTTATTGTAAAAGTGTTACTTTTAGCACAATTGAAATTCTTGCATAGAGGTATGCATAAAAGATAAGTTAAGATGTGTATATGGGATGAGGTAAGAAGTGTATGTGACGGGATAAAATACTTATGGGATGAGTTAAGATGTGATAAGATGTGTATGGGATGAGATAAGAAGTGTATGTGATGGGATAAGATGCATATGAGATGAGTTAGGATGTGATAAGATGAGTTAGGATGTGATAAGGAGTGTATGAGATGTGATAAGATGCATATGAGATAAGTTAGGATGTGATAAGAAGAGTTAAGATGTGATAAGATGTGTATGGGATGAGATAAGAAGTGTATGTGATGAGATAAGATGAATATGGGTTGTGATAGGGTGAGAATGGATGTGATGAAAAAGAATAGATGTGAAGGCGTATGGGGTTATATGAATGGGAATGTAGAAATGGACCTAGATGTGGATGTATGGATGTAATGTAAGATTCGTCCCCCAGCCTTCTCGAGGTATACAGGAGTAAGAATCCCCTTTCTGATCTTATAATTATTCTCTCTCTAAAATAAAAGAAAGATTCTATTTTAAAAAAAAGGAAGAACCTTCCACAGAATACTTCTCAGGAGTCCCACCTGTTTTAAGGATTCAGAACAATTAGTTCAGAAGTGAGAATCGATGTTTTGGTTATCAAGGTTTTGGTCTTCATTCGAGTACGGCCCAAAAGAAGTTCTTTATCTCTTGGGAAGTATAAGAAGTTATCCCCTAGTTATTGTAGACCAAAGAAAGTAGGTAACTTAGCCTACGAACTTCTTTTATCTCCTCATCTCAAAGTTCTTAATGCCTTCTATAGAAAAATGTGCCAAACCCAAATCATGGAAAGATGGTAAAACTTCAGTGGTAAGTTACCGTTGGCTTCTAAGTTACGCTAGCTCCTTCCTTTATATAAGTCGTAACTTTTACTTGTCATTCACAGTAATCTTACTCCCATCGATCTCCTTTCTTTCTTAATCTCCTTCATGGCTTGGCAATAAGAGTTAGTTTTATCCATGATGATTTCTCACCTTCAAGACGCAAGTGAGTCTGTGAAGAAGGATTTTATAGAAGAGTATGAGCGCTCACTTTTCCCTCACTTGGGAACTTCTGTAGCTCAGACCAAATGGCGGACCTATCAAGACATAACTAGGGTAACACCCTCGGGTCAGCAGCATTTTCGTAACAATGTCCGCTTGGACATGGTTATTGAAGCTTTGGGTTTGGGTCCCCGATACTACTGCGTCATGAGATCAAGACATCTTGGGTTTTCTGAGCGGGTCTTCTTACTGGCGTGTTTTCTTCCTCATCAGAAGATATGCCTTTACCCCATTTTTGGCTTGCCTCTCAGAGGTCCTTTTGTTAGATCACCTCATACCACTGAGATAGGTGTGGCAATAACCAACAGAATTATTCCCATAGATGAGTTACCTTATACGTGCGCAGCTTGTGAGTGCTGCTTTTGTGACCATATGATGTAAGAGATCGTCTCTGCTGTTTTAACCTAGAGAGAGAAAATATTCTAGAGAGAGAATATTCAGATTTTGAATATTTTTGGATAGAAAAATATCTCATATAATTAATATTGCTCATAGTTTTTTACTAATAAAACTCATCTGGCTCAAAATAATCTAGAAAATCCAAAATGATAATTAGTACACTAATGCAAGAGAATAGGCACACTCAACTCAATTTCTATTGTAATGTGTTATAAACCATGCAAACTGAGAGACTTCTAATATAGATGGCCTCTAGCCCACCAATCCCGTTTACATGTGGCATGTCATTTGGTAATTCCTTTTCTTTCATGTGGCTCTCACCATTCACACAATATCTTATGTGGCATTCTTATCATTCCAGGAAACTTAAGATTACATCTTGCACCTCAAAGGTGCATTCACACACTCCACCAAATAACCCAAGCTTACATATTTCAACAATTTGGTCCTAAATCAAGGATCACGGGCGTGACTATGCAAGCTTGGATTTCAACTAGTGGTTCAAGGGTGCAGATTTAAGTGTATCCTACTCAGATGATCGAAGCATATTGATTTTAGTGGTGCATAATGCAATTGGATCCAATGGCTTTTGTTTTTTTAAAATTTTTAATTTTTTTAAAAATAGAATATAAGGCAATTCCTGCATAATTAGGGCAATTCCTATCCTCTTGTCATGGTTGGCCACTTTAGTTTGGTGTTTCTATTTTTTCTCGTTGGATTTTTTAATGGTAGCTCTCCCTTCTTCTCAATATTCCAAATGATGTAGGTTCCACATAATAATGAGTGTGCCATTTTTTTCTCTTAAAATACTAAAAAAACTTAACAGAAATACCACAAATAACCTAGGCTTACATAAACCTTGCTCTAATACCAAGTTAAGAAATTGAGAAATCATGCTAAGCCTAGTCTAATCAGATAATTAGCGATGGCATCTAGCCCAATCCCGTTTACATGTGGCATGTCATTTGGTAATTCCTTTTTTTTCATGTGGCTCTCACCATTCACACAATATCTCATGTGGCATTCTTATCATTCCACAAACCTTAAGATAACATCTTGCACCTCTAAGGTGTGTTCACACACTCCACCAAATAACCCAAGCTTACATATTTCAACATCTTGTTCCTGATCAAGGATCACGGGCATGACTATGCAAACTTTGATTTCAAGGGTGCAGACTTAAGTGTATCCTACTCGGATGATCAAAGCATATTGATTTTATTGGTGCATAATAACATCTTACACCTCTAAGGTGTGTTCACACAGTCCATCAAATAACCCAAGCTTACATATTTCAACATCTTGGTCCTGATCAAGGATCACACGCGTGACTATGCAAACTTTGATTTCAGCTACTAGTGGTTCAAGGGTGCAGATTTAAGTGTATCCTACTCATATGATTAAAGCATATTGATTCTAGTGGTGCATAATGCAATTGCATCCAATGGATCTTGTTTTTTTCAAATTTCTAATTTTTTTTTAAAAAAATTAATATGTAGGGCGATTCTTGCATAATTCCTGTGCTCTTGTCGTACTTCCGTTTGGTCTTTCAATTCTTTCTCGTTGGATTTTCTTTATGGTAGCTCCCCCTTCTCCTCAGTATTCCAAATGATGTAGGTTCCACATATTAATGAGTGTGCCATTTTTCTCTTTTAAAATACTAAAAAAAAACTTAAGAAAAATACCACAAATAACCTAGGCTTACATAAACCTTGCTCTAATACCAAGTTAAGAAATTGAGAAATTATGATAAGCCTAGTCTAATCAGATAATTAGCATATATTTAACAAGGCTCAAAATAATCTAGAAAATCCAAAATGATAATTAGTACACTAATGCAAGAGAATAGGCACACTCAACTCAATTTCTATTGTAATGTGTTATAAACCATGCAAACTGAGAGACTTCTAATATAGATGGCCTCTAGCCCACCAATCCCATTTACATGTGGCATGTTATTTGGTAATTCCTTTTCTTTCATGTGGCTCTCACCATTCACACAATATCTTATGTGGCATTCTTATCATTCCAGGAAACTTAAGATTACATCTTGCACCTCAAAGGTGCATTCACACACTCCACCAAATAACCCAAGCTTACATATTTCAACAATTTGGTCCTAAATCAAGGATCACGGGCGTGACTATGCAAGCTTGGATTTCAACTAGTGGTTCAAGGGTGCAGATTTAAGTGTATCCTACTCAGATGATTGAAGCATATTGATTTTAGTGGTGCATAATGCAATTGGATCCAATGGCTTTTGTTTTTTTTAAATTTTTAATTTTTTTTAAAAATAGAATATAAGGCAATTCCTGCATAATTAGGGCAATTCCTATCCTCTTGTCATGGTTGGCCACTTTAGTTTGGTGTTTCTATTTTTTCTCGTTGGATTTTTTAATGGTAGCTCTCCGTTCTTCTCAATATTCCAAATGATGTAGGTTCCACATAATAATGAGTGTGCCATTTTTTTCTCTTAAAATACTAAAAAAACTTAACAGAAATACCACAAATAACCTAGGCTTACATAAACCTTGCTCTAATACCAAGTTAAGAAATTGAGAAATCATGCTAAGCCTAGTCTAATCAGATAATTAGCATATATTTAACAAGGTTCAAAATAATCTAGAAAATCTATAATGATAATTAGTACACTAATGCAAGACAATAGGCACACTCAACTCAATTTCTATTCTAATGTGTTATAAACCATGCAATGAAAGACTTCGAATATAGATGGCATCTAGCCCAATCCCGTTTACATGTGGCATGTCATTTGGTAATTCCTTTTCTTTCATGTGGCTCTCACCATTCACACAATATCTCATGTGGCATTCTTATCATTCCACAAAACTTAAGATAACATCTTGCACCTCTAAGGTGTTTTCACACACTCCACCAAATAACCCAAGCTTACATATTTCAACATCTTGTTCCTGATCAAGGATCACGGGCATGACTATGCAAACTTTGATTTCACCTAGTGGTTCAAGGGTGCAGACTTAAGTGTATCCTACTCGGATGATCAAAGCATATTGATTTTATTGGTGCATAATAACATCTTACACCTCTAAGGTGTGTTCACACAGTCCATCAAATAACCCAAGCTTACATATTTCAACATCTTGGTCCTGATCAAGGATCACGCGCGTGACTATGCAAACTTTGATTTCAGCTACTAGTGGTTCAAGGGTGCAGATTTAAGTGTATCCTACTCATATGATTAAAGCATATTGATTCTAGTGGTGCATAATGCAATTGCATCCAATGGATCTTGTTTTTTTCAAATTTCTATTTTTTTTTAAAAAAAATTAATATGTAGGGCGATTCTTGCATAATTCCTGTGCTCTTGTCATACTTCCGTTTGGTCTTTCTATTCTTTCTCGTTGGATTTTCTTTATGGTAGCTCCCCCTTCTCCTCAATATTCCAAATGATGTAGGTTCCACATATTAATGAGTGTGCCATTTTTCTCTTTTAAAATACTAAAAAAAACTTAAGAAAAATACCACAAATAACCTAGGCTTACATAAACCTTGCTCTAATACCAAGTTAAGAAATTGAGAAATCATGCTAAGCGTAGTCTAATCAGATAATTGGCATATATTTAACAAGGCTCAAAATAATCTAGAAAATCTATAATGATAACTAGTACACTAATGCAAGAGAATAGGCACACTCAATTCAATTTCAGTTCCAATGTATTATAAACGATGCAATGAAAGACTTCTAATACAGATGGCCTCTAGCCCACCAATCCGGTTCACATATGGCATGTCATTTGGTAATTCATTTTCTTTCATGTGGCTCTCACCATTCAC
Organism: Cibotium barometz; assembly: GCF_041138505.1. NCBI lineage: Eukaryota > Viridiplantae > Streptophyta > Polypodiopsida > Cyatheales > Cibotiaceae > Cibotium > Cibotium barometz. Next base: position 30,780,879 of record NC_141068.1, read on the forward strand.
ACAATATCTCATGTGGCATTCTTATCATTCCACAAAACTTAGAATAACATCTTGCACCTCTAAGGTGTGTTCACACACTCGACCAAATAACCCAAGCTCACATATTTCAACATCTTGGTTTGATCAAGGATCACGGGCATGACTATTCAAGCTTGGATTTCAGCTAGTGGTTCAAGGGTGCAGATTTAAGTGTATCCTACTCAGATGATGGAAGCATATTGATTTTAGTGGTCCATAATGCAATTGGATCCAATGGCTCTTGTTTTTTTCAAATAACCTAGGCTTACATTAACCTTGCTCTAATACCAAGTTAAGAAATTGAGAAATCATCCTAAGCCTAGTCTAATCAGATAATTAACAAATATTAACAAGGCTCAAAATAATGTAGAAAATCTAAAATGATAATTAGTACACTTATGCAGGAGAATAGGCACACTTAACTCAATTTCTATTGTAATGTGTTATAAACCATGCAATGAAAGACTTCTAATATAGATGGCCGTTTACATGTGGCATGTCATTTGGTAATTCCTTTTCTTTCATGTGGATCTCACCATTCACACAATATCTCATGTGGCATTCTTATCATTCCACAAAACTTAAGATAACATCTTGCACCTCTAAGGTGTGCTCACACACTCGCCCAAATAACCCAAGCTTATATATTTCAACATCTTGGTCCTGATCAAGGATCACGGGCGTGACTATGCAAGCTTTGATTTCAGCCTAGTGGTTCAAGGGTGCAAATTTAAGTGTATCCTACTCAGATGATCAAAGCATATTGATTTTAGTGGTGCATAATGCAATTGGATTCAATAGCTCTTGTTTTTTTCAAATTTCTATTTTTTTTAAAAAATTAGAATACAAGGAAATTCTTGCATAATTAGGGCAATTCCTATGCTCTTCTTGTGTCCACTTCAGTTTGGTCTTTCTATTCTTTCTCGTGGGATTTCTTTTATGGTAGCTCCCCCTTCTTCTCAATATTCCAAATGATGTAGGTTGCACATAATAATGAGTGTGCCATTTTTTTCTCTTAAGATACTAAATAAAACTTAAGAAAGATACCACAAATAACCTAGTCTTACATAAACCTTACTCTAATACCAAGTTAAGAAATTTAGAAATCATGCTAAGCCTAGTCTAATCAGATAATTAGCATATATTCAACAAGGCTCAAAATAATCTAGAAAATCTAGCTATAATGATAATTAGTACACTAATGCAAGAGAATAGACACACTCAACTCAATTTCTATTGTAATGTGTTATAAACCATGCAATGAAAGACTTCTAATATAGATGGCCTCTAGCCCAATCTCGTTTACATATATATGTGAGCTTGGGTTATTTGGTCGAGTGTGTGAACACACCTTAGAAGTGCAAGATGTTATCCTAAGTTTTGTGGAATGATAAGCATTCCACATGAGATTGTGTGTGAATGGTGAGAGCCACATGAAAGCAAATGAATTACCAAATGACATGCCACATGTAAACGGGATTGGTGGGCTAGAGGCCATCTATATTAGAAGTCTTTCATTACATGGTTTATAACACATTAGAATAGAAATTGAGTTGAGTGTGCCTATTCTCTTGCATTAGTGTACTAGTTATCATTATAGATTTTCTAGATTATTTTGAGCCTTGTTAAATATATGATAATTATTTGATTAGAGTAGGCTTAGCATGATTTCTCAATTTCTTAACTTGGTATTAGAGCAAGGTTTATGTAAGCCTCGGTTATATTAGAAGTCTTTCATTGCATGGTTTATAACACATTAGAATAGAAATTGAGTTGAGTGTGCCTATTCTCTTGCATTAGTGTACTAGTTATCATTATAGATTTTCTAGATTATTTTGAGCCTTGTTAAATATATGATAATTAATTGATTAGAGTAGGCTTAGCATGATTTCTCAATTTCTTAACTTGGTATTACAGCAAGGTTTATGTAAGCCTAGGTTATTTGTGGTATTTTTCTTAAGTTTTTTTAGTATTTTAAGAGAAAAAAATGGCACACTCATTATTATGTGGAACCTACATCATTTGGAATATTGAGAAGAAGGGGGAGGTACCATAAAAAAAATCCAACGAGAAAAATAGAAAGACCAAACTGAAGTGGCCACGACAAGAGCACAAGAATTGCCCTAATTATGTAGGAATTGCCTTATATTCTTTTTAAAAAAAAATTAGAAATTTGAAAAAAGCAAGAGCCATTGGTTCGAATTGCATTATGCACCACTAAAATCAATATGCTTCGATCATCTGAGTAGCATACACTTAAATCTGCACCCTTGAACCACTAGCTGAAATCAAAGTTTGCATAGTCACGCCTGTGATAATTGATCATGACGACCAAGATGTTGAAATATGTAAGCTTGGGTTATTTGGTGGAGTGTGTGAACACACCTTAGAGGTGCAAGATGTTATCTTAAGTTTTGTGGAATGATAAGAATGCCACATAAGATATTGTGTGAATGGTGAGAGCCACATGAGAGAAAAGGAAATACCAAAAATGACATGCCACATGTAAACGGGATTGGGCTAGAGGCCATCTATATTAGAAATCTTTCATTGCATGGTTTATATCACATTACAATAGAAATTGAGTTGAGTTTGCCTATTCTTTTGCATTAGTGTACTAATTATCATTATAGATTTTCTAGATTATTTCGAGCCTTGTTAAATATATGCTAATTATTTGATTAGACTAGGCTTACATGATTTTTCAATTTCTTAACTTGGTATTGGAGCAAGGTTTATGTAAGCCTAGGTTCTTTATGGTATTCTTTTTAAGTTTTTTTAGTATTTTAAGAGAAAAAAACGGTACACTCATTATTATGATGTGGAAGAAGGCGAAGCTACCATTAAAAAAATCCAACGAGAAAGAATAGAAAGACCAAACTGAAGTGGCCCACAACAAGAGCACATGAATTGCCCTAATTATGCAGGAATTTCCTTATATTCTCATTTTTTTTTAAAAAATCAAAAATTTGAAAAAAACAAGAGCCATTGAATCCAATTGCATTATGCACCACAAAAATCAATATGCTTTGATCATCTGAGTAGAATACACTTAAATCTACACCCTTGAACCACTAGCTGAAATCCAAGCTTGCATAGTCACGCCCGTGATCCTTGATCAGAACCAAGATGTTGAAATATGTGAGCTTGGGTTATTTGGTCAAGTGTGTGAACACACCTTAGAGGTCCAAGATGTTATCCTAAGTTTTGTGGAATGATTAGAATGCCACATGAGATATTGTGTGAATGGTGAGAGCCACATGAAAGAAAAGGAATTACCAAATGACATGCCACATGTAAACGGCCATCTATATTAGAAGTCTTTCATTGCATGGTTTATAACACATTACAATAGAAATTGAGTTGAGTGTGCATATTCTCTTGCATTAGTGTACTAATTATAATTTTAGATTTTCTACATTATTTTGAGCCTTGTTAATATATGCTAATTATTTGATTAGACTAGGCTTAGCATGATTTCTACCAAGTTAAGAAATTGAGAAATCATGCTAAGCCTAGTGTAATCAGATAATTAGCATATATTAACAAGGTTTCTTAACTTGGTATTAGAGCAAGGTTAATGTAAGCCTAGGTTATTTGAAAAAAACAAGAGCCATTGGATCCAATTGCATTATGCACCACTAGAATCAATATGCTTCGATCCTCTGAGTAGGATACACTTAAATCTGCACCCTTGAACCACTAGCTAAAATCCAAGCTTGCATAGTCATGGTCGTAATCCTTGATCAGAACCAAGATGTTGAAATATGTGAGCTTAGGTTATTTGGTCGAGTGTGTGAACACACCTTAGAGGTGCAAGATGTTATCGTAAGTTTTGTGGAATGATAAGAATGCCACATGAGATATTATGTGAATGGTGAGAGCCACATGAAAGAAAATGAATTACCAAATGACATGCCACATGTGAACGGGATTGGTGGGCTAGAGGCCATCTATATTAGAAGTCTTTCATTGCATGGTTTATAACACATTAGAATAGAAATTGAGTTGAGTGTGCCTATTCTCTTGCATTAGTGTACTAAATATCATTAGGATAACTTTTTACTCTAACGTAGTCAAGACCATTACTGATCAGTTGATCCGACTGCATCTACAAAGATACTCGGTCAGATCAAGGAAGAAACTTGCACTTGGATCATTGGGATCAACGCTTTTTTCCCCATTCAAGAGGCACAGCGGTTGATTCCTATCCATAGAACAATTACTGTTCGGGATTTACTTTATCTATCGTAAGTTGAGTCTCGATTTACGGATCCATCAGTCCAGCCTAACCCCATCCGATCCCATGGGTTAGCCAACCGACCAACTGTAGTGAGGGGAACCAATTTGGAATTTGGTTAGGTTTTGTCCCGGGTACCAAGGAAAAGAGTTCCAAGGCCCCCTAGTCGGAAGTTCATACAAACATAAAACTAGCCACACCACTTACACACCCAATATGAAATGGCCTTTTTCTTAGCATCAGCTAACTTTAAAACAATCCTTTAATGAAACCATAGTACCACTAATCACAGTCTTCCAAATTATCTGGTTGATTCTCAAATTTTCCATCATTCCTTCATCAGAGTATCTATGGCATCATTGGCAACTAGAACGCTCACCACCTATCCACTCAGGGGCCGTTCCTAGCCCATAATACTCGGCAATATAATCACTTATCAAGATGGACTCTCGTTGAAGATCAGCAAGATCAACCAACAGATCCATATAAAGAGCCATGGACTCATCCATTGAAGACCAGCAAGGTCAATCAACCAGATCCATGCCCGGTTTCAGAAAACAACTCTTACTCCTTGTTCCAATATCTTCCTCGATGCACGCGTGGGTATCCTAGGCGACCCAGAGCCCGAGCACGGTATGGTCAGCACCCTCTAGGATCCTTCGCAGGTGACCTAGCGCTTCACTCATAGGCCGCTTCCTTGGCCCCTCATCCACCATACCGGAAGCTCACCATTTTAATCGAACCGAGGCTGGTCAAGACCTCGGCCGACCTTGCTACGCGAGACGTCATCCATTGACTCTCCGTGTCTCAGCAGTTGTAACTTTATCAGTTAGGTCACCATGACCTTAATCCATAAGACGGTCAAAATGCTTCCCCAGCATTCTTGACATAGAACAGTCATTTACAAACAGTCACAAAATACAGTTTCTTTATCGAACTCCGTCTTTCCACATTATCCCTCCTCAATCCACATTACTTTTCCACTTTCCCTTCATATGTACTCATTCTCTTCCATACATTCATATCAATGACACATTATTTCCCATACACATTCACCTTCATTATTCTTCATACACATCCATGCATACATCCATTTTCACATCCTTATTCATACATCCACATCCACATACATACATCCATACATACACATCCACATTCATACATCTACATCTACATGCATAGATGCTTAGCATAATTTCTCAATTTCTTAATTTGGTATTAGAGCAAGGTTTATGTAAGCCTAGGTTATTTGTGGTATTTTTCTTAAGTTTTTTTTAGTATTTTAAAAGAGAAAAATGGCACACTCATTAATATGTGGAACCTACATCATTTGGAATACTGAGGAGAAGGGGGAGCTACCATAAAAAATATCCAACGAGAAAGAATAGAAAGACCAAACGGAAGTACGACAAGAGCAGAGGAATTATGCAAGAATCGCCCTACATATTATTTTTTTTAAAAAAAATTTAGAAATTTGAAAAAAACAAGATCCATTGGATGCAATTGCATTATGCACCACTAGAATCACTATGCTTTAATCATATGAGTAGGATACACTTAAATCTGCACCCTTGAACCACTAGTAGCTGAAATCAAAGTTTGCATAGTCACGCGCGTGATCCTTGATCAGGACCAAGATGTTGAAATATGTAAGCTTGGGTTATTTGATGGACTGTGTGAACACACCTTAGAGGTGTAAGATGTTATTATGCACCAATAAAATCAATATGCTTTGATGATCCGAGTAGGATACACTTAAGTCTGCACCCTTGAACCACTAGGTGAAATCAAAGTTTGCATAGTCATGCCCGTGATCCTTGATCAGGACCAAGATGTTGAAATATGTAAGCTTAGGTTATTTGGTGGAGTGTGTGAACACACCTTAGAGGTGCAAGATGTTATCTTAAGTTTTGTGGAATGATAAGAATGCCACATGAGATATTGTGTGAATGGTGAGAGCCACATGAAAGAAAAGGAATTACCAAATGACATGCCACATTTAAACGGGATTGGGCTAGATGCCATCTATATTAGAAGTCTTTCATTGCATGGTTTATAACACATTAGAATAGAAATTGAGTTGAGTGTGCCTATTGTCTTGTATTAGTGCACTAATTATCATTATAGATTTTCTAGATTATTTTGAGCCTTGTTAAATATATGCTAATTATCTGATTAGACTAGGCTTAGCATGATTTCTCAATTTCTTAACTTGGTATTAGAGCAAAGTTTATGTAAGCCTAGGTTATTTGTGGTATTTCTGTTAAGTTTTTTTTAGTATTTTAAGAGAAAAAAATGGCACACTCATTATTATGTGGAACCTACATCATTTGGAATATTGAGAAGAAGGGAGAGCTACCATTAAAAAATCCAACGAGAAAAGATAGAAACACCAAACTAAAGTGGCCAACCATGACAAGAGGATAGGAATTGCCCTAATTATGCAGGAATTGCCTTATATTCTATTTTTTAAAAAAATTAAAAATTTTAAAAAAACAAAAGCCATTGGATCCAATTGCATTATGCACCACTAAAATCAATATGTTTCGATCATCTGAGTAGGATACACTTAAATCTGCACCCTTGAACCACTAGTTGAAATCCAAGGTTGCATAGTCACGCCCGTGATCCTTGATTTAGGACCAAATTGTTGAAATATGTAAGCTTGGGTTATTTGGTGGAGTGTGTGAATGCACCTTTGAGGTGCAAGATGTAATCTTAAGTTTCCTCGAATGATAAGAATGCCACATAAGATATTGTGTGAATGGTGAGAGCCACATGAAAGAAAAGGAATTACCGAATGACATGCCACATGTAAACGGGATTGGTGGGCTAGAGGCCATCTATATTACAAGTCTCTCAGTTTGCATGGTTTATAACACATTACAATAGAAATTGAGTTGAGTGTGCCTATTCTCTTGCATTAGTGTACTAATTATCATTTTGGATTTTCTAGATTATTTTGAGCCTTGTTAAATATATGCTAATTATCTGATTAGACTAGGCTTAGCATAATTTCTCAATTTCTTAACTTGGTATTAGAGCAAGGTTTATGTAAGCCTAGGTTATTTGTGGTGTTTTTCTTAAGTTTTTCATAGTATTTTAAGAGAGAAAAATGGCACACTCATTAATATGTGGAACCTACATCATTTGGAATACTGAGGAGAAGGGGGAGCTACCATAAAAAAAATCCAACGAGAAAGAATAGAAAGACCAAACGAAAGTACGACAAGAGCAGAGGAATTATGCAAGAATCGCCCTACATATTAATTTTTTTAAAAAAAAATTAGAAATTTGAAAAAAACAAGATCCATTGGATGCAATTGCATTATGCACCACTAGAATCAATATGCTTTAATCATATGAGTAGGATACACTTAAATCTGCACCCTTGAACCACTAGTAGCTGAAATCAAAGTTTGCATAGTCACGCGCGTGATCCTTGATCAGGACCAAGATGTTGAAATATGTAAGCTTGGGTTATTTGATGGACTGTATGAACACAGCTTAGAGGTGTAAGATGTTATTATGCACCAAAAAAGTCAATATGCTTTGATGATCCGAGTAGGATACACTTAAGTCTGCACCCTTGAACCACTAGGTGAAATCAAAGTTTGCATAGTCATGCCTGTGATCCTTGATCAGGACCAAGATGTTGAAATATGTAAGCTTGGGTTATTTGGTGGAGTGTGTGAACACACCTTAGAGGTGCAAGATGTTATCTTAAGTTTTGTGGTATGATAAGAATGCCACATGAGATATTGTGTGAATGGTGAGAACCACATGAAAGAAAAGGAATTACCAAATGACATGCCACATGTAAACGGGATTGGGCTAGATGCCATCTATATTAGAAGTCTTTCATTGCATGGTTTATAACACATTAGAATAGAAATTGAGTTGAGTGTGCCTATTGTCTTGTATTAGTGTACTAATTATCATTATAGATTTTCTAGATTATTTTGAGCCTTGTTAAATATATGCTAATTATCTGATTAGACTAGGCTTAGCATGATTTCTCAATTTCTTAACTTGGTATTAGAGCAAGGTTTATGTAAGCCTAGGTTATTTGTGGTATTTCTGTTAAGTTTTTTTTAGTATTTTAAGAGAAAAAAATGGCACACTCATTATTATGTGGAACCTACATCATTTGGAATATTGAGAAGAAGGGAGAGCTACCATTAAAAAATCCAACGAGAAAAAATAGAAACACCAAACTAAAGTGGCCAACCATGACAAGAGGATAGGAATTGCCCTAATTATGCAGGAATTGCCTTATATTCTATTTTTTAAAAAAATTAAAAATTTTAAAAAAACAAAAGCCATTGGATCCAATTGCATTATGCACCACTAAAATCAATATGCTTCGATCATCTGAGTAGGATACACTTAAATCTGCACCCTTGAACCACTAGTTGAAATCCAAGCTTGCATAGTCACGCCCGTGATCCTTGATTTAGGACCAAATTGTTGAAATATGTAAGCTTGGGTTATTTGGTGGAGTGTGTGAATGCACCTTTGAGGTGCAAGATGTAATCTTAAGTTTCCTGGAATGATAAGAATGCCACATAAGATATTGTGTGAATGGTGAGAGCCACATGAAAGAAAAGGAATTACCAAATGACATGCCACATGTAAACGGGATTGGTGGGCTAGAGGCCATCTATATTAGAAGTCTCTCAGTTTGCATGGTTTATAACACATTACAATAGAAATTAAGTTGAGTGTGCCTATTCTCTTGCATTAGTGTACTAATTATCATTTTGGATTTTCTAGATTATTTTGAGCCTTGTTAAATATATGCTAATTATCTGATTAGACTAGGCTTAGCATAATTTCTCAATTTCTTGAATTGGTATTAGAGCAAGGTTTATGTAAGCCTAGGTTATTTGTGGTATTTTTCTTAAGTTTTTTTTAGTATTTTAAAAGAGAAAAATGGCACACTCATTAATATGTGGAACCTACATCATTTGAAATTCTGAGGAGAAGGGGGAGCTACCATTAAAAAACTCCAACGAGAAAGAATAGAAAGACCAAACGGAAGTACGACAAGAGCAGAGGAATTATGCAAGAATCGCCCTACATATTAATTTTTTTTAAAAAAATTAGAAATTTGAAAAAAACAAGATCCATTGGATGCAATTGCATTATGCACCACTAGAATCAATATGCTTTAATCATATGAGTAGGATACACTTAAATATGCACCCTTGAACCACTAGTAGCTGAAATCAAAGTTTGCATAGTCACGCGCGTGATCCTTGATCAGGACCAAGATGTTGAAATATGTAAGCTTGGGTTATTTGATGGACTGTGTGAACACACCTTAGAGGTGTAAGATGTTATTATGCACCAATAAAAACAATATGCTTTGATCATCCGAGTAGGATACACTTAAGTCTGCACCCTTGAACCACTAGGTGAAATCAAAGTTTGCATAGTCATGCCCGTGATCCTTGATCAGGAACAAGATGTTGAAATATGTAAGCTTCGGTTATTTGGTGGAGTGTGTGAACACACCTTAGAGGTGCAAGATGTTATCTTAAGTTTTGTGGAATGATAAGAATGCCACATGAGATATTGTGTGAATGGTGAGAGCCACATGAAAGAAAAGGAATTACCAAATGACATGCCACATGTAAACGGGATTGGGCTAGATGCCATCTATATTAGAAGTCTTTCATTGCATGGTTTATAACACATTAGAATAGAAATTGAGTTGAGTGTGCCTATTGTCTTGCATTAGTGTACTAATTATCATTATAGATTTTCTAGATTATTTTGAGCCTTGTTAAATATATGCTAATTATCTGATTAGACTAGGCTTAGCATGATTTCTCAATTTCTTAACTTGGTATTAGAGCAAGGTTTATGTAAGCCTAGGTTATTTGTGGTATTTCTGTTAAGTTTTTTTTAGTATTTTAAGAGAAAAAAATGGCACACTCATTATTATGTGGAACCTACATCATTTGGAATATTGAGAAGAAGGGAGAGCTACCATTAAAAAATCCAACGAGAAAAAATAGAAACACCAAACTAAAGTGGCCAACCATGACAAGAGGATAGGAATTGCCCTAATTTGAAGTATCTCAGTTTGCATGGTTTATAACACATTACAATAGAAATTGAGTTGAGTGTGCCTATTCTCTTGCATTAGTGTACTAGTTATCATTTTAGATTTTCTAGATTATTTTGAGCCTTGTTAAATATATGCTAATTATCTGATTAGACTAGGCTTAGCATAATTTCTCAATTTCTTAACTTGGTATTAGAGCAAGGTTTATGTAAGCCTAGGTTATTTGTGGTATTTTTCTTAAGTTTTTCTTAGTATTTTAAGAGAGAAAAATGGCACACTCATTATTATGTGGAACCTACATCATTTGGAATATTGAGAAGAAGGGGGAGCTACCATTAAAAAAATCAAACGAGAAAGAATAGAAAGACCAAACTGAAGTGGCCCCATGAATAGAGCACAGGAAATGCCCCAATTTTTGTAGGAATTGCCCTATATTCTATTTTTAAAAAAATTAGAAATTAAAAAAAAAGAGAGCCATTGATCCAATTGCATTATGCACCACTAAAATCAATATGCTTCGATAATCTGAGTAGGATACACTTAAATCTGCACCCTTGAACCACTAGCTGAAATCAAAGTTTGCATAGTCACGCCCGTGATCCTTGATCAGGACCAAGATGTTGAACTATGTAAGCTTGGGTTATTTGGTGGAGTGTGTGAACACACCTTACAGGTGCAAGATGTGATCTTAAGTTTTGTGGAATGATAAGAATGCGACATGAGATATTATGTGAATGGTGAGAGCAAGGTTTATGTAAGCCTAGGTTATTTGTAGTATTTTTCTTAATTTTTTTTAGTATTTTAAAAGAAAAAAATGGCACACTCATTATTATGTGGAACCTACATCATTTGGAATATTGAGAAGAAGGGGGAGCTACCATTAAAAAAATCCAACGAGAAAAAATAGAAAGACCAAACTGAAGTGTCCATGACAAGAGCACAAGAATTGCCCTAATTATGCAAGAGTTGGCTTATATTCTAATTTTTTTAAAAAAATCAGAAATTTTAAAGAAACAAGAGCCATTGGATCCAATTGCATTATGCACCGCTAAAATCAATATGCTTCGATCATCTGAGTAGGATACACTTAAATCTGCACCCTTGAACCACTAACTGAAATCAAAGTTTGCATAGTCACGCCGGTGATCCTTGCTGATCAGGACCAAGATGTTGAAAGATGTAAGCTTGGGTTATTTGGTCAAGTGTGTGAACACACCTTAGAGGTGCAAGATGTTATCTTAAGTTTTGTGGAATGATAAGAATGCCAAACGAGATATTGTGTGAATGGTGAGAGCCACATGAAAGAAAAGGAATTACCAAATGACATGCCACATGTAAACGGGATTGGGTGGTCTAGAGGCCATCTATATTAGAAGTCTTTCATTGCATGGTTTATAACACATTACAATAATAATTGAGTTGAGTGTGCCTATTCTCTTGCATTAGTGTACTAATTATCATGATAGATTTTCTAGATTATTTTGAGCCTTGTTAAATACATGCCAATTATCTCATTAAACTAGGCTTAGCATGATTTCTCAATTTCTTAACTTGGTATTAGAGCAAGGTTTATGTAAGCCTAGGTTATTTGTTGTATTTTTCTTAAGTTTTTTTAATATTTTAATAGAAAATAACGGCACACTCATTATTATATGGAACCTACATCATTGGGAATATTGAGAAGAAGGGGGAGCTACCATAAAAAAATCAAACGAGAAAGAATAGAAAGACCAAACTGAGGTGGCCACGACAAGAGTAAAGGAATTGCCCTAATTATGCAAGAAATGCCTTATATTATTCTATTTTTTAAAAAAAATTAAAAATTTAAAAAAAACAAGAGCTATTGGATCTAATTGCATTATGCACCACTAAAATCAATATGCTTCTATCATCTGAGTAGGATACACTTAAATCTGCACCCTTGAACCACTAGTTGAAATCAAAGTTTGCATAGTCATGCCCATGATCTTTGATCAGGACCAAGATGTTGAAATATGTAAGCTTGGGTTATTTAGTGGAGTGTGTGAACACACCTTAGAGGTGCAAGATGTTATCTTAAGTTTTGTGGAATGTAAGAATGCCACATGTAAACGGGATTGGGCTAGAGGCCATATATATTAGAAGTCTTTCATTGCATGGTTTATAACATATTACAATAGAAATTGAGTTGAGTGTGCCTATTGTCTTGCAGTAGTGTAATAATTATCATTATAGTTTTTCTAGATTATTTTGATCCTTGTTGAATATATGCTAATTATCTGATTAGACTAGGCTTAGCATGATTTTTCAATTTCTTAACTTGGTATTAGAGCAAGGTTTATGTAAGCCTAGGTTATTTGTGGTATTTTTCTTAGGTTTTTTTAGTACTTCAAAAAACAGCACACTCAGTATTATGTGGAACCTACATCATTTGGAATATTGAGAAGAAGGGGGAGCTACCATTAAAAAATTCCAACGAGAAAGAATAGAAAGACCATACTAAAGTGGCCACGACAAGAGCACAAGAATTGCCCTAATTATGCAGGAATTGCCTTCTATTCTATTTTAAAAAAAATCAAAAATCTAAAAAAAACAAGAGCCATTGGATCCAATTGCATTATGCACCACTAAAATCAATATGCTTCGATCATCTAAGTAGGATACACTTAAATCTGCCTTCTATTCTATTTTTAAAAAAATCAAAAATTTGAAAAAAACAAGAGCCATTGGATCCAATTGCATTATGCACCACTAAAATCAATATGCTTCGATCATATAAGTAGGATACACTTAAATCTGCACCCTTGAACCACTAGCTGAAATCAAAATTTGCATAGTCACGCCTGTGATCGTTGATGATCAGGGACCAAGATGTTGAAATATGTAAGCTTGGGTTATTTTGGTGGAGTGTGTGAACACACCTTAGAGGTGCAAGATGTTAAGTTTTGTGGAATGATAAGAATGCCACATGAGATATTGGGTGAATGGTGAGAGCCACATGAAAGAAAAGGAATTACCAAATGACATGCCACATGTAAACGGGATGGGTGGGCTAGAGGCCATCTATATTAGAAGTCTTTCATTGCATGTTTTATAACACATTACAATAGAAACTGAGTTGAGTGTGCCTATTCTCTTGCATTAGTGTACTAATTATCATTATAGATTTTCTAGATTATTTTGAGCCTTGTTAAATATATGCTAGTTATCTGATTAGACTAGGCTTAGCATAATTTCTCAATTTCTTGAATTGGTGTTAGAGCAAGGTTTATGTAAGCCTAGGTTATTTGTGGTATATTTCTTAAGTTTTTTTAGTATTTTATTAAAAAATAACAGCACACTCATTATTATGTGGAACCTACATCATTTGGAATATTGAGAAGAAGGGGGACCTACCATTAAAAAAATCCAACGAGAAAGAATAGAAAGACCAAACTGAAGTGGCCAATATAAGAGCACAAGAATTGCCCTAATTATGCAGGAATTGCCTTATATTCTATTTTAAAAAAAAATAGATATTTGAAAAAAACAAGAGCCATTGAATCCAATTGCATTATGCACCACTAAAATCTCTATGCTTCGATAATCTGAGTAGGATACACTTAAATTTGCACCCTTGAACCACTAGCTGAAATCAAAGTTTGCATAGTCTGGCTCGTGTTCCTTGATCAGGACCAAGATGTTGAAATATGTAAGCTTGGGTTATTTGGTGGAGTGTGTGAACACACCTTAGAGGTGCAAGATGTTATCTTAAGTTTTGTGGAATGATGAGAATGCCACATGAGATATTGTGTAAGATTCCTCCCCCCAACCCCTTTTTTTTTATGTCTAGTATCTTCCCCTGTAATCAATCACTCTTCAGAAATATAAAGACCTTGTTTCTAACTGTTTTAACCTAGAGAGAGAAAATATTCTAGAGAGAGAATATTCAAATTTTGAATATTTTTCGATAGAAAAATATCTCATATAATTAAGATGAATTTCCCTAAAACAGAAATTCAAAAAAAGAATTTTCAAATATGCAATTGGAATTAATTGGAAATAGGTATAAAGAACCTTAGTCTAAGGGTCTAGATTTTCAGAAATCTTTAGACTATGGTCGAATTAAGGTTCCTATGGGCCAATAGCATCAATACATGTGTAGGGAGGAGATAAATCCAATTTGTAAAAAGAAGATACCCAAAAATGAGTAAATGCTCACATAAGGTGAAGAGTTGAAAATGTACAAGGTTTATTAGTAAAAAAAAAATGACACATATGTAAGGAAGAGGAGTTCTTTAAAGGAGGTGCATATTTCACATAAGATGAAGAGTTGAAAATGTACAAGGTTTATTAGTAAAAAACTATGAGCAATATTAAAATGATTTCATTATGACACATATGTAAGGAAGGGGAGTTCTTTAAAGGAGGTGCATATTTCACATAAGATAAAGAGTTGAAAATGTACAAGGTTTATTAGTAAAAAACTATGAGCAATATTAAAATGATTTCATTATGACACATATGTAAGGAAGGGGAGTTCTTTAAAGGAGGTGCATATTTCACATAAGATGAAGAGTTGAAAATGTACAAGGTTTATTAGTAAAAAAAAACTATGAGCAATATTAAAATGATTTCATCATGACACATATGTAAGGAAGGGGAGTTCTTTAAAGGAGGTGCATATTTCACATGCTTGAATGAGTTTTAAACTCATAAAAATGAGATATTTCATCTCTTCTCTCTCCTCATTCAAGTCTAGTTCCAAAAAGTTAGCTTTACTGACCTAAAAATGGTCAAAAAGTGACCAAACTGACTTGGAAAATTCTAGAATCAGTTTGTTTGGTTAGGAGCTCAAATTTTCCTATAAATAGAAGCCTCCCCTTGTTGAAAAAAATATAGTGTCTTATGCTTTGTTACTCTACTCCACCTAAGCCAAAATATATAGTGTCTTATGCTTTGTTACTCTACTCCACCTAAGCCAAAATATATAGTGTCTTATGCTTTGTTACTCTACTCCACCTAAGCCAAAATATATAGTGTCTTATGCTTTGTTACTCTACTCTACCTAAGCCAAGAACTGTGAATTCTTTAACAATTCACTAGTTTTTGATACTTCTTTCTTTCTTCAATCCCCATTGGTGGCTCCATCAACATACTAAACCAATTGATTGGTTGGGGGCCTCTACCGTGAATAAAGAATCAAGCAAATTATAAGGTAAGTATATTGAATTTTGATCTTTTTTATAATTTCTCAATGATTCTCTCTTCTCAACCCCTCTCAAGCTTGAGAAGCTTAATTGGTGTGGTTTTTTAAATGCTATTGAAGTTAATTGGTGAATAGTAGTGAAGAGTTACATAATTTAATAAATGCTATTGAAGTTAATTTCCATTTATGTTTAAATTCTAATGGTTTTTATGTAATTTCTCTCTCTCACTCAAGAAATGGTCATACTCATGACCCATTCTCAATCCAAATGAAGCTTTTCATAAATCTTTTCCTTAATCCAAGATTAAGCTATGCTTGAGGCCAAATTAATGGCTTTTTTCTATGCTTTCAGTTTATGTATATTGATGATTCAATCCATTATGGATTGATGATCCAATTAGAGACCATTCTAATTATTTCCTTAATGATAAGCTTTATGCCTTAGAAAAAATTGAGATTTATCAGTCATAGTAGCGGAGCTATGGTAGAATTTTTATAGAAATTACGCATAAGATAATTTCATTCAAAGCATAAAAAGAGGACTTCCTATCATATTCTAGGAACTATCATCCTAGATTAATTAAAAGAATTTTATTATGCATGGAGATGTGGATGTATGCATGTAGATGTAGATGTATGGATGTGAGTGTGAATGTGGAGGTGGATGTATGCATGGAGATGTGGATGTATGCATGTAGAAGTAGATGTATAGATGAGGATGTGGATGTATGCATGTAGATGTAGATGTATAGATGTGGATGTGGATGTGAATGGAGATGTGGATGTATGCATGTAGATGTAGATATATAGATGTAGATGTGGATGTGAATGGAAATGTGGATGTATGCATGTAGATGTAGATGTATAGATGTGGATGTGGATGTATGCATGTAGATGTAGATGTATGGAGGAGAATGTGAATGTGGATGTGGATGTATACATAGAGATGTGGATGTATGCATGTAGATGTAGATGTATAGATGTAGATGTGAATGTGGAGGTGGATGTATGCATGTAGATGTAGATGTATGGAGGAGAATGTGAATGTGGATGTGGATGTATGCATGTAGATGTGAATGTACGCATATAGATGTGGATGTATGAATGTGAATGTGCATGTAGATGTAGATATATGGATGTGGATGCATGAATGTACATGTAGATGTGGATGTGAAAATAGATGTATGGATGTAGATGTGGATGTATGGATGTGAATGTGGATGTGGATGTGGATGTGGATATATGTATGAATGTGGATGTGGATGTGGATGTGGATGTATGGATGTGAATATATGATATGTGATGTGAAGGAATCTGAAGTGATGAGATGGAAAATGATGTGATGGGATGAGTACACATATAACTGGAATGTGGGATAAGCAATGTGGATTGATGAGGGATAATGTGGAAAAATGAGAGTTAATATAGAAACTATATTTTGTGACTGTTTGTAAATGCTGTTTGTAAATGACTGTTTTATGTCAAGATTGCTGGGAAAGCATTGTGACCATCTTGTGATTAAGGTCGTGAAGACCTAACTGATAAAGTTGCAACTGCAGACGGAGAGTCAATGAAGGACATCTCGCGTAGCAAGGTCGGCCGAGGTCTTGACCAGCCTCGGTGCGATTAAAATGGTGAGCTTCCGGTACGGTGGATGAGGGGCCAAGAAAGCGGCCTATGAGTGAAGCGCTAGGTCACCTGCGACGAAGGATCCTAGAGGGTGCTGACCATACGGTGCTCGGGATCTGGGTCGCCCAGGATACCCACGCGTGCGTCGAGGAAGATATTGGAACAGAGTTGGAGTTGTTTTCTGAAATCGGGCATGGATCTGGTTGATTGACCTTGCTGGTCTTCAATGGATGAGTCCATGGCTCTTTATATGGATATGTTGGTTGATCTTGCTGATCTTCAACGAGAGTCCATCTTGATAAGTGATTATATTGCCGAGTATTATGGGCTAGGGATTAGGAAACGGCCCCTGAGTGGACAGGTGGTGAGCGTCCTAGTTACCAATGATGCCATAGATACTCTGATGAAGGAATGATGGAAAAATTGAGAATCAACTGGATAAATTGGAAGATGGTGATCAGTGATACTATGGTTTTATTAAAGGATTGTTTTAAACTGGTTGAATCTGTGAAAAGGCAATTTCATATTGGGTGTGTGAGTGGTGTGACTAGTTTTATTTTGCATGAACATCCGGCTAGGGGGCCTTGGAACTCTTTTCCTTGGTACCCGGGACAAAACCTAACCAAATTCTTAATTGGATCCCATCACTACAGTGGTTGGGCGGTTGGCTAACCCATGGGACTGGATGGGGTTAGGCTGGACTGATGGATCCGTAAATTGAGACTCAAACTTTTGTTTTTACGATAGATAAAATAAATCCCGGACAGTAACTGTTCTATGGATAGGAATCAACGGCTGTGCCTCTTGAATGGGGAAAAAAGCGTTGATCCCAATGATCGAAGTGCAAGTTCTTCCTTAATCTGACCATGTATCTTATAGATGCAATTGGATCAGCTCGATCAGAAATGTTATTGACTACATTAGAGTAAAAAAATTATCCTTGTGGAATCCCCCGTGCTTTCCGGTAAAGGAAGTTTTTCCGGGTTCGGTTTTGGAACAACCGACGAATTAGTCTCTTATCCGGATATCCATGGGTGAGGCCCCGAATGTGGGACCCCTGTCCCGCGCGAGAAGTGCTACTTCCGCTGCTAGTACCCCGAATCCGTTGCTCGGTGGGAACAGGGATCTTACATATTGTGTGAATGGTGAGCATGGTTTATAACACATTAAAATAGAAATTGAGTTGAGTGTGCCTATTGTCTTGCATTAGTGTACTAATTATCATTATAGATTTTCTAGATTATTTTGAGCCTTGTTGAATATATGCTAGTTATCTGATTAGACTAGGCTTAGCATGATTTCTAAATTTCTTAACTTGGTATTAGAGTAACGTTTATGTAAGACTAGATTATTTGTGGTATTTTTCTTAAATTTTTTTTAGTATTTTAAGAGAAAAAAATAGCACACTCATTATTATGTGGAACCTACATCATTTGGAATATTGACAAAAAGGGGGAGCTACCATAAAAAAATCCCATGAGAAAGAATAGAAAGACCAAACTGAAGTGGCCACCACGAGAAGAGCATAGGAATTGCCCTAATTATGCAGGAATTTCCTTATATATATATATTTTTAATAAATTTAAAAAAACAAGAGCCATTAAATCCATTTGCATTATGCACCACTATAATCAATATGCTTTGATCATCTGAGTACGATACACTTAAATCTGCACCCTTGAACCACTAGTTGAAATCAAAGCTTGCATAGTCATGCCTGTGATCCTTGATCAGGACCAAGATGTTGAAATATATAAGCTTGGGTTATTTGGGCGAGTGTGTGAGCACACCTTAGAGGTGCAAGATGTTATCTTAAGTTTTGTGGAATGATAAGAATGCCACATGAGATATTGTGTGAATGGTGAGAGCCACATGAAAGAAAAGGAATTACCAAATGACATGCCACATGTAAACGGCCATCTATATTAGAAGTCTTTCATTGCATGTTTTATAACACATTACAATAGAAATTGAGTTAAGTGTGCCTATTCTTGTGCATAAGTGTACTAATTATCATTTTATATTTTCTACATTATTTTGAGCCTTGTTAATATTTGCTAATTATCTAATTAGACTAGGCTTAGCATGATTTCTCAATTTCTTAACTTGGTATTACAGCAAGGTTAATGTAAGCCTAGGTTATTTGAAAAAAACAAGAGCCATTGGATCCAATTGCATTATGCACCACTAAAATCAATATGCTTCGATCATCTGAGTAGGATACACTTAAATCTGCACCCTTGAACCACTAGCTGAAATCCAAGCTTGCATAGTCACGCCGGTGATCCTTGATCAAACCAAGATGTTGAAATATGTGAGCTTGGGTTATTTGGTCGAGTGTGTGAACACACCTTAGAGGTGCAAGATGTTATTCTAAGTTTTGTGGAATGATAAGAATGCCACATGAGACATTGTGTGAATGGTGAGAGCCACATGAAAGAAAATGAATTACCAAATGACATGCCACATGTGAACGGGATTGGTGGGCTAGAGGCCATTTGAATGCCACATGAGATATTGTGTGAATGGTGAGAGCCACATGAAAGAAAAGGAATTACCAAATGACACATGCAAACGGGATGTTGAGTGGGCTAGAGGCCATCTATATAAGAAGTCTTTCATTGCATGGTTTATAACACATTACAATAGAAATTGAGTTGAGTGTGCCTATTCTCTTGCATTAGTGTACTAATTATCATTATAGGTTTTCTACATTATTTTGAGCCTTCTTAATATATGCTAATTATCTGATTAGACTAGGCTTAGAATGATTTCTCAATTTCTTAACTTGGTATTAGAGCAAGGTTAATGTAAACCTAGGTTATTTGAAAAAAACAAGAGCCATTGGATCCAATTGCATGATGCACCACTATAATCAATATGCTTCGAGCATCTGAGTAGGATACACTTAAATATGTGCCCTTGAACTACTAGCTGAAATCCAAGCCTGCATAGTCATGCCCGTGATCCTTGATCAGAACCAAGATGTTGAAATATGTGAGCTTAGGTTATTTGGTCGAGTGTGTGAACACACCTTAGAGGTGCAAGATGTTATCCTAAGTTTTGTGGAATGATAAGAATGCCACATGAGATATTGTATGAATGGTGAGAGCCACATGAAAGAAAAGGAATTACCAAATGACATGCCACATGTAAACAGGATTGGGCTAGAGGCCATATATATTAGAAGTCTTTCATTGCATGGATTATAATAGATTACAATAGAAATTGAGTTGAGTGTCCCTATTGTCTTGGATTAGTGTAATAATTATCATTATAGATTTTCTAGATTATTTTTAGCCTTGTTAAATATATGCTATTTATCTGATTAGACTAGGCTTAGCATGATTTTTCAATTTCTTAACTTGGTATTAGAGTAAGGTTTATGTAAGCCTAGGTTATTTGTGGTATTTTTCTTAAGTTTTTTTAGTACTTTAGGAGTAAAAATGGCACACTCAGTATTATGTGGAACCTATATCATTTGGAATATTGAGAAGAAGGGGGAGCTACCATAAAAAAATTCCAACGAGAAAGAATAGAAAGACCAAACTGAAGTGGCCACGACAAGAGCACAGGAATTGCCCAAATTATGCAGGAATCGCCTTATATTCTATTTTTTTAAAAAAATTAGAAATTAAAAAAAAACAAGAGCCATTGGATCCAATCGCACTCCCCCTTCTTCTCAATATTCCAAATGATGTAGGTTCCACATAATAATGAGTGTGCCATTTTTTTCTCTTAAAATACTAAAAAAACTTAAGAAAAATACCACAAATAACCTAGGCTTACATAAACCTTGCTCTAATACCAAGTTAAGAAATTGAGAAATCATGCTAAGCCTAGTCTAATCAGATAAATAGCATATATTTAACAAGGCTCAAAATAATCTAGAAAATCTATAATGATAATTAGTACACTAATGCAAGACAATAGGCACACTCAACTCAGGTTCTATTGTAATGTGTTGTAAACCATGCAATGAAAGACTTCTATTGTAATGTGATGTAAACCATGCAATGAAAGACTTCTTATATAGATGGCCTCTAGCCCAATCCCATTTACATGTGGCATGTCATTTGGTAATTCCTTTTCTTTCATGTGGCCTCACCATTCACACAATATCTCATGTGGCATTCTTATCATTCAACAAAACTTAAGATAACATCTTGCGCCTCTAAGGTGTGTTCACACACTCCACCAAATAACCCAAGCTTACATATTTCAACATCTTGGTCCTGATCAAGGATCACGGGCATGACTATGCAAACTTTGATTTCAGCTAGTGGTTCAAGGTCCAGTTTTAAGTGTATCCTACTTTGATGATCGAAGCATATTGATTTTAGTGGTGCATAATGCAATTGGATCCAATGGCTCTTGTTTTTTTCAAATTTCTAATTTGTTTAAAAAATTAGAATATAAGGCAATTCCTGCATAATTAGGGAAATTCCTGTGCTTTTGTTGTGGCCACTTCAGTTTGATCTTTCTATTCTTTCTCGTTGGATTTTTTTAATGGTAGCTCCCCCTTCTTCTCAATATTCCAAATGATGTAGGTTCTACATAATAATGACTGTGTCATTTTTTTCTCTTAAAATACTAAAAAAAATTAAGAAAAATACCACAAATAACCTAGGTCTACATAAACCTTGCTCTAACACCAATTTAAGAAATTAAGAAATTATGGTAAGCCTAGTCTAATCAGATAATTAGCATATATTTAACAAGGCTCAAAATAATCTAGAAAATCTATAATGATAATTTGTACGCTAATGCAAGAGAATAGGAACACTCAACTCAATTTCTATTGTAATGTGTTATAAACCATGAAATGAAAGACTTCTAATAGATATGGCCTCTAGCCCAATCCCGTTTACATGTGGCATGTCATTCGGTAATTTCTTTTCTTTCATGTGGCTCTCACCATTCACACAATATCTCATGTGGCATTCTTATCATTCCACAAAACTTAAGATAGCATCTTGCACCTCTAAGGTGTGTTCACACACCACCAAATAACCCAAGCTCTCATATTTCAACATCTTGGTCCTGATCAAGGATCACGCGCGTGACTATGCAAACTTTGATTTCAGCTAGTGGTTCAAGGGTGCAGATTTAAGTGTATCCTACTTAGATGATCGAAGCATATTGATTTTAGTGGTGCATAATGCAATTGGATCCAATGGCTCTTGTTTTTTTCAAATTTTTGATCTTTTAAAAAAAAAAGAATATAAGGCAATTCCTGCATAATTAAGGCAATTCCTGTGCTCTTGTCGTCGCCACTTCAGTTTGGTCTTTCTATTCTTTCGCGTTGGAATTTTTTCATGGTAGCAAATACCACAAATAACCTAGGCTTACATAAACCTTGCTCTAATACCAAGTTAAGGAATTGAAAAATCATGCTAAGCCTAGTCTAATCAGGTAGTTGGCATATATTTAACAAGGCTCAAAATAATCTAGAAAATCTAAAATGATAATTAGTACACTAATGCAAGAGAATAGGCACACTCAACTCAATTTCTATTGTAATGTGTTATAAACCATGCAATGAAAGACTTCTAATATAGATGGCCTCTAATCAGATAGTTGCCATATATTTAACAAGGCTCAAAATAATCTAGAAAATCTAAAATGATAATTAGTACACTAATGCAAGAGAATAGGCACACTCAACTCAATTTCTATTGTAATGTGTTATAAACCATGCAATGAAAGACTTCTAATATAGATGGCCTCTAGCCCACTCAACATCCCGTTTACATGTGTCATTTGGTAATTCATTTTCTTTCATGTGGCTCTCACCATTCACACAATATCTCATGGGGCATTCTTATCATTCCACAAAACTTAACGTAACCTCTTGTACCTCTAAGGTGTGATCACACACTCCACGAAATAACCCAAGCTTACATATTTCAACATCTTGGTCCTGATCAAGGATCACGGGCATGACTATGTAAACTTTGATTTCAGCTAGTGGTTCAAGGGTGCAGATTTAAGTGTATCCTACTCAAATGATCGAAGCATATTGATTCTAGTGGTGCATAATGCAATTGGATCTAATGGCTCTTGTTTTTTTTAAATTTCTAATTTTTTTAAAAAAATTATCCTGCATAATTCCTATGCTCTTGACGTACTTCCGTTTGGTCTTTCTATTCTTTCTCGTTGGATTTTTTTTATGGTAGCTCCCCTTTCTCCTCAATATTCCAAATGATGTAGGTTCCACATAATAATGAGTGTGCCATTTGTTTCTTTTAAAATACTAAAAAAAAACTTAAGAAAAATACCACAAATAACCTAGGCTTACATAAACCTTGCTCTAATACCAAGTTAAGAAATTGAGAAATCATGCTAAGCCTAGTCTAATCAGATAATTGGCATATATTTAACAAGGCTCAAAATAATCTAGAAAATCTATAATGATAATTAGTACACTAATGTAAGAGAATAGGCACACTTAACTCAATTTTTGTTCTAATGTGTTATAAACCATGCAATGAAAGACTTCTAATACAGATTGGCTCTAGCCCACCAATCCCGTTCACATGTCACATGTCATTTGGTAATTTATTTTCTTTCATGTGGCTCTCACCATTCACACAATATCTCATGTGGCATTCTTATCATTCCACAAAACTTAGGATAACATCTTGCACCTCTAAGGTGTGTTCACACACTCGACCAAATAACTCAAGCTCACATATTTCAACATCTTTGTTTGATCAAGGATCATGGGCGTGACTATGCAAGCTTGGATTTTAGCTAGTGGTTCAAGGATGCAGATTTAAGTGTATCCTATTCAGATTATTGAAGCATATTGATTTTAGTGGTGCATAATGCAATTGGATCCAATGGCTCTTGTTTTTTTCAAATAACCTAGGCTTACATTAACCTTGCTCTAATACCAAGTTAAGAAATTGAGAAATCATGCTAAGCCTAGTCTAATCAGATAATTAGGATATATTAACAAAAGACTCAAAATATTGTAGAAAATCTAAAATGATAATTAGTACACTTATGCAAGAGAATAGGCACTCTTAACTCAATTTCTATTGTAATGTGTTATAAACCATGCAATGAAAGACTTCTAATATAGATGGCCGTTTACATGTGTCATGTCATTTGGTAATTCCTTTTCTTTCATGTGGCTCTCACCATTCACACAATATCTCATGTGGCATTCTTATCATTCCACAAAACTAAAGATCACATCTTGCACCTCTAAGGTGTGCTCACACACTCGACCAAATAACCCGAGCTTATATATTTCAACATCTTGGTCATCATCAAGGATCACGGGCATGACTATGCAAGCTTTGAGTTCAGCTAGTGGTTCAAGGGTGCAGATTTAGGTGTATCCTACTCAGATGATCAAAGCATATTGATTTAAGTGGTGCATAGTGCAATTGGATTCAATGGCTCTTGTTTTTTCCAAACTTCTATTTTTTTTAAAAATAGAATAAAAGGAAATTCCTGCATAATTAGGGCAATTCCTATGCTCTTCTCGTGGCCACTTCAATTTGGTCTTTCTATTCTTTCTCGTGCGATTTTTTTTATGGTAGCTCCCCCTTCTTCTCATTATTCCAAATGATGTAGGTTCCACATAATAATGAGTGTGCCATTTTTTTCTCTTAAAATACTAAAAAAGACTTAAGAAAAATACCACAAATAACCTAGGCTTACATAAACCTTACTCTAATACTAAGTTAAGAAATTTAGAAATCGTGCTAAGCCTAGTCTAATCAGATAATTAGCATATATTCAACAAGGCTCAAAATAATCTAGAAAATCTATAATGATAATTAGTACACTAATGCAAGAGAATAGGCACACTCAACTCAATTTCTATTGTAA
The DNA here is from genome assembly GCF_041138505.1 of Cibotium barometz. Taxonomy (NCBI): domain Eukaryota; kingdom Viridiplantae; phylum Streptophyta; class Polypodiopsida; order Cyatheales; family Cibotiaceae; genus Cibotium; species Cibotium barometz. The sequence goes on from NC_141068.1 coordinate 30,805,857, forward strand.
TGTGTTATAAACCATGCATGATGATCAGGACCAAGATGTTGAAATATGTAAGCTTGGGTCATTTGGTGGAGTGTGTGAACACACCTTAGAGGTGCAAGATGTTATCTTAAGTTTTGTGGAATGATAAGAATGCCACACGAGATATTGTGTGAATGGTGAGAGCCACATGAAAGAAAAGAAATTACCAAATGACATGCCACATGTAAATGAGATAGGGTGGGCTAGAGGCCATCTATATTGTAAGATTCCTCCCCATACTCTCAAGATGTCTAGCATCTTCCCCTGTAATCAAATCCCTCTTCAGAAATATAAAAGATCTTGTTTCTACCAGTTTTGGCCTAGAGAGAGAAAATCTTCTAGAGAGTGGTAATTCAGTTTTTAAATATTTTTGGATAGAAAAATACCTTGTCTTATTAAAATAAGCTCCCTTGAAATAGAAGTTCATAAAGATTTCCAGAAGGTGCATTAGAAATTAAGTATAATCTGTTCAAGAGGCCTTATCTTAGGGGTCCAGATTTTTTTAAAAAAAATTTAAGGTTCCTATGGACCAATAAGATTTATTCAAATGTAAGGAAGAGATAAATGGAAGAATAAAAGTAAAATCCCCCAAAAATGAGTAAATACTCACATAAGATGAAGAGTTGACTAAGGACAAGGTTAATAGTTAAAAAAGAGAGATATTTAGAAGTAATGATGCATTTTTGACACCTCAGTATGGGGGAATTCCCCTTATGAAGGAGGCACCTATTTCACATGTGTGGGAGAGTTTTAAACTCCCAAAAAAAGAGATATTTTTATCTCTCCTCTCTCCTGTTTCAACTAGATCCAAAAAGTGGACTAAACTGAATGGTCAAAAATTGACCAAACGGATCTGGAAAATTCTAGAATCAGTTGGCTTGGTTAGAAGCTCACTTTTTCCTTTAAATAGAAGCCTTACCCTTTGTTGAAACTCAATAGTGTTTTGCACTGTTACCTTGCTTCTCCCAAGTGCCAAAAACTGTGAATTTTACTCATAATTCATTAGTTTTTGACCTTCCCTCTTCTAAAATATTAGTGGCCACTCTTGTTTCAAACAAGAGTAGAACCCTCAAACCATCAAGCCAAAGGAAAGCTCTCAAATTATCCATGTAAGTTGGATATTCTTCTCTTTTCTATTTCTTTTATGGTTTTCTATGATTTTTGTCTTCTCTAAAATGAAATGATGTTATGCCTCATTAAAAAAAGACATTCCCCTCTCTTCTTTAGTAAATCCAACCATTCTTTATCCTAGATGATTGATTATTGGATAAAATCAAGTTTTTCAAAATGTTTCTCTTAAATAAGTAGAAAATGTTTACATTAGAAAGATTTAAATACTCTTGGTGAACTTCTAATTAATTTTAGAGAGTTTAAAATTGAAAAATGGTCAGCCATACAAAGGAGGTTATGGTAATTTTTAAAAAAAATTTGTAAAATAAATTTTATCTTTTATTAATCAAAAAGAGTAATCCCCATCGTTAGAGTATTCTATAAGTGTCATTTTCATTCATGCATAGAAAGATGCATATTGATTAATTTTTATAAAAGAATGATTTTCAATAGAATTAAATTCTATGTATAGAAAGATACATATTGATAATTTTTTTATTATGGATTTTTATGCATAAAATAATGCATAAAAGTATATTTTTTTATTATAAACGAGTTACTTTCATCATATTGATTTTTATGCATAAAAGAATATTTTTTATTATAAAAGTGTTACTTTTATCATTATTGATTTCTATGCATAAAAGAATATGTTTTTGTAAAAGTGTTACTTTTATCATTATTGAATTCTATACATAAAAGAATATTTTTTTATTATAAAAGTGTTACTTTTATCATTATTGAATTCTATGCATAAAAGAATATTTTTTATTATAAAAGTGTTACTTTTGTCATTATTGATTTTTATGCATAAACATATGAATAAAACAAATTCTTTTATATTAAAAGAGTGATTTTCATCATAAATGATTTGTATGCATAAACATATGCATAAAAGAAATTCTTTTATATTAAAAGAGTGATTTTCATCATAAATGATTTGTATGCATAAACATATGCATAAAAGATATTTTTTTATATTAAAAGTGTGATTTTCATCATAAATGATTTTTATGCATAAAAGATATTTTTTTATATTAAAAGTTTGATTTTCATCATAAATGATTTTTATGCATAAACATATGCATAAAAGATATTTTTTTATATTAAAAGTGTGATTTTCATCATAAATGATTTTTATGCATAAACATATGCATAAAAGATAATTTTTTATATTAAAAGTGTGATTTTCATCATAAATGATGTTTATGCATAAAAGAAATCCTTTTATATTAAAAGAGTGATTTTCATCATAAATGATTTGTATGCATAAACATATGCATAAAAGAAATTCTTTTATATTAAAATAGTGATTTTCATCATAAATGATTTGTATGCATAAACATATGCATAAAAGAAATTCTTTCATGTTAAAAGAGTGATTTTCATCATAAATGATTTTTATGATGATAAAAGTGTGACTTTCATCAAAATTAGATTTTATGCATAAATAGATGCATATAGAATGATTATATTTAAATAAGGATTCTCTTAATCCTCTGTTTAATTTTTGCAAAAATTAGAAAAATGAATAAGAATTTAATCTGTGAGAAGAAATGCTACCGTTTCATATTCACTAAGATGGTAATGAGAAAATTCAATTAAACTATCGAAGTCGGAGATCGAGACAAATGATTATTTTATTCCTCATAAGAAATTCATGTTTTAGAAATTTGTAAGTAAATATTCATCGAACGAAATTTAGAAAAAGAGAAATTGAAATAGTACTTTTCGAGAAAGATAGTTTAGGAAGAACCTTTCCAGACCCAAAATCTGATTCAGACTATTGACCAAGACCTAATTCCTTCGTCAATTTCAATCAATGACGATGTGCCCAGTTCAGGAAAAATGTACTCAAATCCCCACTGAATCTGAAACTAAGTTAAGACTTTTGATTTTGATCTAAGGATCAAGTTAACAAAATTCGAGGAATTTTGTTTGGAATTCAGACCTGGATCTACAAGTATTGGGATACGGATTTAAGATTTATCCATGGTATTCAATCAAAATCAAAACTGAAAACTTGCATAGAAACCCTGTTTTCTTAAAAGACTGTCTTATGCCAGAATGCTGGAGGGAGCATTTGGTATATGTGTGTTCTAAGGGAAGTTCGGTTGCAACAGCTGGCGGGGAGTGTTCAAAGGACAGCTCATGCGGTAAAGCCTGCCGAGGTCTTGACCAGCCTCGGTATGGTTAAAATGGTGCGCTTCCAGTACGATGGGCGAGGGCCGACGAAGCGGTCCCTGATGAAGTGCCACGACACCTAAGGAGGATCCTGGAGGGTTCTGACTAGGCGATGCACGGGCTCGCAATGCCGAGGACACCCATGCGTATGTCGACGAAGATATTGTATGACGGACCAATGTTATTGTAATCTATCACTGGATCACGTTGTTGACTCGCTAGTCGGAGAGTCCAGAGTGATATTGCTTTGTGAGAAACAAAGACTCAATGGAAATTTTGAAGTATGACATGTGTAACCAGTAAATTGTTTGTCAATGGATTGTTTTATAAATTAAAGTTTAAAGAGGAGTGTGTGAGTATTTGTTTTCTAAAGCAAAAGTTAAGAAAGGCATTCAATTATGGGTGGGTGAGTACTTGTTTGGATCTACCGATTCCAGTGGGTGGCAGGGTGGTGGCTAACCCATGGGTTGGATGGGGTTAGGCTAGAATCAGTGGAGTTTTAATAATCAAACTAAGAAATCTTAGGATTACGTTAGGATTCGATAGCTAGTTAATTCCCTGATAAATTTCTCAATTGAATGGATCAACGGTTGTGCGTGATCTTGATTAGGAAAAAAGCGTTGAAATTACTCAAATGATCAAATTATATCAGTGATAGTTTCCTTCTATGTGGTTTATTCATGATCTCGTTAGAAAAAAAAAATTCATTAAGAAAATTCAAAAAGGTGGAATCGTCCCCGTTTTTTCGGGCATGGGAAATTTTCTCGGTTTCGATTTTCGGAATGACCACTAGTGTGCCCGGACATTCGAGGGCGAGGCCTTGAATGTGAGAAACCCTGCCCGTGCATGAGGAAGCCACTTTTGCTACTACCATTCGGGAATCCGGTGTGCGCAGAGATGGGGCAGTGGGATCTCACAGTTGGTATCAGAGCTTTGTTGAAAGCTAATAAGGATAAACAAATTCTTATCAGAAATTGATAATAAAAACTTAGAAAAAGCATTTTTCATAATGTATTTTCATTCCGTAAGCTTCTTCAATGAAGAATTTTTAATCAAAGAAATTGTTTTTATAAATGGAAGTACCCTATTTATGTGGTATTCTCGACCTCACCCAGTCTCAAGATATGACTGCGTTCGCCTTCGAGCATCTCATTTCTTCTGCTTCAACTCGAACAAGCCGAGCAAGACTCGCATGCCATTTGGAGGATTTATATTTTCCTAACCCAGCGGAGAGACAACAGCATAAGTGGTTTGCAAGGCAGTATGTCCACGCCTCTTTGTTGCGACGTGCAATGCTGTGGCAGAACCTCTCATTGGCAATAATTCTATTAAAGCTGAAAATGGTGTGTGGCGTAATTGTATATCATTCGACACCTTGGAATTTCAGACTTTCATGCCAAGTCTACAGACTCCTTAGTTGTTTTATTCCTAAGGAAAATAATAATAGCTCCCTTGTCAGTAAGTTGAACGTTTGTATTAGGGCATGGCTATGGCCCTGTAAGATTCCTCCCCAGCCTCTCAAAATGTCCAGCATATTCCCCTGTAATCAATTCCCTTTTCAGAAATATAAGAGATCTTGTCTCTGTTGTTTTAACCTAGAGAGAGAAAATATTCTAGAGAGAGAATATTCAGATTTTGAATATTTTTGGATAGAAAAATATCTCATATAATTAAGGTGAATTTTCCTAAAACAGAAATTCAAAAAGAATTTTTCAATGTGCAATTGGAATTAATTGGAAATAGATATAAAGAACCTTAGTCTAAGAGTTTAGATTTTCAAAAATCTTTGGATTATGGTCCAATTAAGGTTCCTATGGGCCAATAGCATCAATCCATGTGTAGGGAGGAGGTAAATCCAAATTGTAAAAGAAGATACCCAAAAATGAGTAAATGCTCACATAAGATGAAGAGTTGAAAATGTACAAGGTTTATTAGTAAAAAACTATGAGCAATATTAAAAATATGAGATATTTTGGGTATCCAAAAAGGAGTAAATGCTCACATAAGATGAAAAGTTGAAAATGTACAAGGTTTATTAGTAAAAAACTATGAGCAATATTAAAAATATGAGATATTTTGGGTATAATGATTCCATTTTGACACATATGTAAGGAAGGGGAGTTCTTTAAAGGAGGTGCATAGCTTGAATGAGTTTTAAACTCATAAAAATTGAGATATTTCATCTCTCCTCTCTCCTCATTCAAGTCTAGTTCCAAAAAGTCAGCTTAACTGACCTAAAAATGGTCAAAAAGTGACCAAACTAACTTGGAAAATTCTAGAATCAGTTTGTTTGGTTAGGAGCTCAATTTTTCCTATAAATAGAAGCCTCCCCTTGTTGAAAAAAATATAGTGTCTTATGCATTGTTACTCTACTCCACCTAAGCCAAGAACTGTGAATTCTTTAATAATTCACTAGTTTTTGACACTTCTCTCTTTCTTCAATCCCCATTGGTGGCTCCATCAACATACTAAACCAATTGATTGGTTGGGGGCCTCTACCGTGAACAAAGAATCAAGCAATTTGTAAGGTAAGTATGGTGAATTTTGATCTTTTCTATAAATTCTCAATGTTTCTCTCTTCTCAACCCCTCTCAAGCTTGAGAAGCTTAATTGGTATGGTTTTTGAATGCTATTGAAGTTAATTGATTAATGATAGTAAAGAATTACATAAATTTTTATTTATGTTTAATTCTAATGATTTTTTTCTCTCTCTCACTTAAGAAATGATCATACTCATGACCCATTCTCAATCCAAATGAAGCTTTTCATAAAGCTTTTCCTTAATCCAAGATTAATTTATGCTTGAGAACAGATTAATGATTTTTTTATCTATGCTTTTAGTTTATAATTATTTTTGATTCAATCCATTAAGGGTTAATGATCCAATTAGGGATCATTCTAATCATTCCCTTAAAGATAAGCCTTATCTTTTAAAATAATTGAGATTTATCAGCTATGGAAAAATTTTATAAAAATTTACACATAAAATAATTTCATTCAAAGCATGAAAAGAGGATTTCCTACCATATTCTAGGAATTATCATCCTAGATTAATTGAAAGAATTTCATTAAAGAATTTCATTGTAATCATGGGAAAATTAAATTTTTATATTATGCAAAAAAAGATAAATATTTTATTATAAAAGTGTTACTTTTAGCATAATTGAATTTCATGCATAGAGGTATGCATAAAAGATAAATATTTTATTATAAAAGTGTTACTTTTAGCATAATTGAATTTTATGCATAAGAGGTATACATAAAAGATGAATATTTTATTATAAAAGTGTTACTTTTAGCATAATTGAATTTTATGCATAGAGGCATGCATAAAAGATAAATATTTTATTATAAAAGTGTTATTTTTAGCATAATTGAATTTTATGCATAAGAGGTATACATAAAAGATAAATATTTTATTATAAAAGTGTTACTTTTAGCATAATTGAATTTTATGCATAAGAGGTATTAAAAAATGATTATTTTATTATAAAACTGTAAAGAAAAAAAATGATTATTTTATTATAAAAAAGTTATTTTCATCATATTGAATTTCGTGCATAGAAATAAAATAAATAAATAAATTATTATTTTATTATAAAAATATTATAGAAAAAAAATGATTATTTTATTGTAAAAGTGTTACTTTTAGCACAATTGAAATTCTTGCATAGAGGTATGCATAAAAGATGAGTTAAGATGTGTATATGGGATGAGGTAAGAAGTGTATGTGACGGGATAAAATACTTATGGGATGAGTTAAGATGTGATAAGATGTGTATGGGATGAGATAAGAAGTGTATGTGATGGGATAAGATGTATATGAGATGAGTTAGGATGTGATAAGATGAGTTAGGATGTGATAAGGAGTGTATGAGATGTGATAAGATGCATATGAGATAAGTTAGGATGTGATAAGAAGAGTTAAGATGTGATAAGATGTGTATGGGATGAGATAAGAAGTGTATGTGATGAGATAAGATGAATATGGGTTGTGATAGGGTGAGAATGGATGTGATGAAAAAGAATAGATGTGAAGGCGTATGGGGTTATATGAATGGGAATGTAGAAATGGACCTAGATGTGGATGTATGGATGTAATGTAAGATTCGTCCCCCAGCCTTCTCGAGGTATACAGGAGTAAGAATCCCCTTTATGATCTTATAATTATTCTCTCTCTAAAATAAAAGAAAGATTCTGTTTTTAAAAAAAAGGAAGAACCTTCCACAGAATACTTCTCAGGAGTCCCACCTGTTTTAAGGATTCAGAACAATTAGTTCAGAAGTGAGAATCGATGTTTTGGTTATCAAGGTTTTGGTCTTCATTCGAGTACGGCCCAAAAGAAGTTCTTTATCTCTTGGGAAGTATAAGAAGTTATCCCCTAGTTATTGTAGACCAAAGAAAGTAGGTAACTTAGCCTACGAACTTCTTTTATCTCCTCATCTCAAAGTTCTTAATGCCTTCTATAGAAAAATGTGCCAAACCCAAATCATGGAAAGATGGTAAAACTTCAGTGGTAAGTTACCGTTGGCTTCTAAGTTACGCTAGCTCCTTCCTTTATATAAGTCGTAACTTTTACTTGTCACTCACAGTAATCTTACTTCCATCGATCTCCTTTCTTTCTTAATCTCCTTCATGGCTTGGCAATAAGAGTTAGTTTTATCCATGATGATTTCTCACCTTCAAGACGCAAGTGAGTCTGTGAAGAAGGATTTTATAGAAGAGTATGAGCGCTCACTTTTCCCTCACTTGGGAACTTCTGTAGCTCAGACCAAATGGCGGACCTATCAAGACATAACTAGGGTAACACCCTGGGGTCAGCAGCATTTTCGTAACAATGTCCGCTTGGACATGGTTATTGAAGCTTTGGGTTTGGGTCCCCGATACTACTGCGTCATGAGATCAAGACATCTTGGGTTTTCTGAGCGGGTCTTCTTACTGGCGTGTTTTCTTCCTCATCAGAAGATATGCCTTTACCCCGTTTTTGGCTTGCCTCTCAGAGGTCCTTTTGTTAGATCACCTCATACCACTGAGATAGGTGTGGCAATAACCAACAGAATTATTCCCATAGATGAGTTACCTTATACGTGCGCAGCTTGTGAGTGCTGCTTTTGTGACCATATGATGTAAGAGATCGTCTCTGCTGTTTTAACCTAGAGAGAGAAAATATTCTAGAGAGAGAATATTCAGATTTTGAATATTTTTGGATAGAAAAATATCTCATATAATTAATATTGCTCATAGTTTTTTACTAATAAAACTCATCTGGCTCAAAATAATCTAGAAAATCCAAAATGATAATTAGTACACTAATGCAAGAGAATAGGCACACTCAACTCAATTTCTATTGTAATGTGTTATAAACCATGCAAACTGAGAGACTTCTAATATAGATGGCCTCTAGCCCACCAATCCCGTTTACATGTGGCATGTCATTTGGTAATTCCTTTTCTTTCATGTGGCTCTCACCATTCACACAATATCTTATGTGGCATTCTTATCATTCCAGGAAACTTAAGATTACATCTTGCACCTCAAAGGTGCATTCACACACTCCACCAAATAACCCAAGCTTACATATTTCAACAATTTGGTCCTAAATCAAGGATCACGGGCGTGACTATGCAAGCTTGGATTTCAACTAGTTGTTCAAGGGTGCAGATTTAAGTGTATCCTACTCAGATGATCGAAGCATATTGATTTTTGTGGTGCATAATGCAATTGGATCCAATGGCTTTTGTTTTTTTAAAATTTTTAATTTTTTTTAAAAATAGAATATAAGGCAATTCCTGCATAATTAGGGCAATTCCTATCCTCTTGTCATGGTTGGCCACTTTAGTTTGGTGTTTCTATTTTTTCTCGTTGGATTTTTTAATGGTAGCTCTCCCTTCTTCTCAATATTCCAAATGATGTAGGTTCCACATAATAATGAGTGTGCCATTTTTTTCTCTTAAAATACTAAAAAAACTTAACAGAAATACCACAAATAACCTAGGCTTACATAAACCTTGCTCTAATACCAAGTTAAGAAATTGAGAAATCATGCTAAGCCTAGTCTAATCAGATAATTAGCATATATTTAACAAGGCTCAAAATAATCTAGAAAATCTATAATGATAATTAGTACACTAATGCAAGACAATAGGCACACTCAGCTCAATTTCTATTCTAATGTGTTATAAACCATGCAATGAAAGACTTCTAATATAGATGGCATCTAGCCCAATCCCGTTTACATGTGGCATGTCATTTGGTAATTCCTTTTCTTTCATGTGGCTCTCACCATTCACACAATATCTCATGTGGCATTCTTATCATTCCACAAACCTTAAGATAACATCTTGCACCTCTAAGGTGTGTTCACACACTCCACCAAATAACCCAAGCTTACATATTTCAACATCTTGTTCCTGATCAAGGATCACGGGCATGACTATGCAAACTTTGATTTCACCTAGTGGTTCAAGGGTGCAGACTTAAGTGTATCCTACTCGGATGATCAAAGCATATTGATTTTATTGGTGCATAATAACATCTTACACCTCTAAGGTGTGTTCACACAGTCCATCAAATAACCCAAGCTTACATATTTCAACATCTTGGTCCTGATCAAGGATCACACGCGTGACTATGCAAACTTTGATTTCAGCTACTAGTGGTTTAAGGGTGCAGATTTAAGTGTATCCTACTCATATGATTAAAGCATATTGATTCTAGTGGTGCATAATGCAATTGCATCCAATGGATCTTGTTTTTTTCAAATTTCTAATTTTTTTAAAAAAAAATTAATATGTAGGGCGATTCTTGCATAATTCTTGTGCTCTTGTCGTACTTCCGTTTGGTCTTTCTATTCTTTCTCGTTGGATTTTCTTTATGGTAGCTCCCCCTTCTCCTCAGTATTCCAAATGATGTAGGTTCCACATATTAATGAGTGTGCCATTTTTCTCTTTTAAAATACTAAAAAAAAAACTTAAGAAAAATACCACAAATAACCTAGGCTTACATAAACCTTGCTCTAATACCAAGTTAAGAAATTGAGAAATTATGCTAAGCCTAGTCTAATCAGATAATTAGCATATATTTAACAAGGCTCAAAATAATCTAGAAAATCCAAAATGATAATTAGTACACTAATGCAAGAGAATAGGCACACTCAACTCAATTTCTATTGTAATGTGTTATAAACCATGCAAACTGAGAGACTTCTAATATAGATGGCCTCTAGCCCACCAATCCCGTTTACATGTGGCATGTTATTTGGTAATTCCTTTTCTTTCATGTGGCTCTCACCATTCACACAATATCTTATGTGGCATTCTTATCATTCCAGGAAACTTAAGATTACATCTTGCACCTCAAAGGTGCATTCACACACTCCACCAAATAACCCAAGCTTACATATTTCAACAATTTGGTCCTAAATCAAGGATCACGGGCGTGACTATGCAAGCTTGGATTTCAACTAGTGGTTCAAGGGTGCAGATTTAAGTGTATCCTACTCAGATGATCGAAGCATATTGATTTTAGTGGTGCATAATGCAATTGGATCCAATGGCTTTTGTTTTTTTAAAATTTTTAATTTTTTTAAAAAATAGAATATAAGGCAATTCCTGCATAATTAGGGCAATTCCTATCCTCTTGTCATGGTTGGCCACTTTAGTTTGGTGTTTCTATTTTTTCTCGTTGGATTTTTTAATGGTAGCTCTCCCTTCTTCTCAATATTCCAAATGATGTAGGTTCCACATAATAATGAGTGTGCCATCTTTTTCTCTTAAAATACTAAAAAAAACTTAACAGAAATACCACAAATAACCTAGGCTTACATAAACCTTGCTCTAATACCAAGTTAAGAAATTGAGAAATCATGCTAAGCCTAGTCTAATCAGATAATTAGCATATATTTAACAAGGTTCAAAATAATCTAGAAAATCTATAATGATAATTAGTACACTAATGCAAGACAATAGGCACACTCAACTCAATTTCTATTCTAATGTGTTATAAACCATGCAATGAAAGGCTTCTAATATAGATGGCATCTAGCCCAATCCCGTTTACATGTGGCATGTCATTTGGTAATTCCTTTTCTTTCATGTGGCTCTCACCATTCACACAATATCTCATGTGGCATTCTTATCATTCCACAAAACTTAAGATAACATCTTGCACCTCTAAGGTGTGTTCACACACTCCACCAAATAACCCAAGCTTACATATTTCAACATCTTGTTCCTGATCAAGGATCACGGGCATGACTATGCAAACTTTGATTTCACCTAGTGGTTCAAGGGTGCAGACTTAAGTGTATCCTACTCGGATGATCAAAGCATATTGATTTTATTGGTGCATAATAACATCTTACACCTCTAAGGTGTGTTCACACAGTCCATCAAATAACCCAAGCTTACATATTTCAACATCTTGGTCCTGATCAAGGATCACGCGCGTGACTATGCAAACTTTGATTTCAGCTACTAGTGGTTCAAGGGTGCAGATTTAAGTGTATCCTACTCATATGATTAAAGCATATTGATTCTAGTGGTGCATAATGCAATTGCATCCAATGGATCTTGTTTTTTTCAAATTTCTAATTTTTTTTTTAAAAAAAATAATATGTAGGGCGATTCTTGCATAATTCCTGTGCTCTTGTCATACTTCCGTTTGGTCTTTCTATTCTTTCTCGTTGGATTTTCTTTATGGTAGCTCCCCCTTCTCCTCAATATTCCAAATGATGTAGGTTCCACATATTAATGAGTGTGCCATTTTTCTCTTTTAAAATACTAAAAAAAACTTAAGAAAAATACCACAAATAACCTAGGCTTACATAAACCTTGCTCTAATACCAAGTTAAGAAATTGAGAAATCATGCTAAGCGTAGTCTAATCAGATAATTGGCATATATTTAACAAGGCTCAAAATAATCTAGAAAATCTATAATGATAACTAGTACACTAATGCAAGAGAATAGGCACACTCAATTCAATTTCAGTTCCAATGTATTATAAACGATGCAATGAAAGACTTCTAATACAGATGGCCTCTAGCCCACCAATCCGGTTCACATATGGCATGTCATTTTGTAATTCATTTTCTTTCATGTGGCTCTCACCATTCACACAATATCTCATGTGGCATTCTTATCATTCCACAAAACTTAGAATAACATCTTGCACCTCTAAGGTGTGTTCACACACTCGACCAAATAACCCAAGCTCACATATTTCAACATCTTGGTTTGATCAAGGATCACGGGCATGACTATTCAAGCTTGGATTTCAGCTAGTGGTTCAAGGGTGCAGATTTAAGTGTATCCTACTCAGATGATGGAAGCATATTGATTTTAGTGGTCCATAATGCAATTGGATCCAATGGCTCTTGTTTTTTTCAAATAACCTAGGCTTACATTAACCTTGCTCTAATACCAAGTTAAGAAATTGAGAAATCATCCTAAGCCTAGTTTATCAGATAATTAACAAATATTAACAAGGCTCAAAATAATGTAGAAAATCTAAAATGATAATTAGTACACTTATGCAGGAGAATAGGCACACTTAACTCAATTTCTATTGTAATGTGTTATAAACCATGCAATGAAAGACTTCTAATATAGATGGCCGTTTACATGTGGCATGTCATTTGGTAATTCCTTTTCTTTCATGTGGATCTCACCATTCACACAATATCTCATGTGGCATTCTTATCATTCCACAAAACTTAAGATAACATCTTGCACCTCTAAGGTGTGCTCACACACTCGCCCAAATAACCCAAGCTTATATATATTTCAACATCTTGGTCCTGATCAAGGATCACGGGCGTGACTATGCAAGCTTTGATTTCAGCCTAGTGGTTCAAGGGTGCAAATTTAAGTGTATCCTACTCAGATGATCAAAGCATATTGATTTTAGTGGTGCATAATGCAATTGGATTCAATAGCTCTTGTTTTTTTCAAATTTCTATTTTTTTAAAAAAATTAGAATACAAGGAAATTCTTGCATAATTAGGGCAATTCCTATGCTCTTCTTGTGTCCACTTCAGTTTGGTCTTTCTATTCTTTCTCGTGGGATTTCTTTTATGGTAGCTCCCCCTTCTTCTCAATATTCCAAATGATGTAGGTTGCACATAATAATGAGTGTGCCATTTTTTTCTCTTAAGATACTAAATAAAACTTAAGAAAGATACCACAAATAACCTAGTCTTACATAAACCTTACTCTAATACCAAGTTAAGAAATTTAGAAATCATGCTAAGCCTAGTCTAATCAGATAATTAGCATATATTCAACAAGGCTCAAAATAATCTAGAAAATCTATAATGATAATTAGTACACTAATGCAAGAGAATAGACACACTCAACTCAATTTCTATTGTAATGTGTTATAAACCATGCAATGAAAGACTTCTAATATAGATGGCCTCTAGCCCAATCTCGTTTACATATATATGTGAGCTTGGGTTATTTGGTCGAGTGTGTGAACACACCTTAGAGGTGCAAGATGTTATCCTAAGGTTTGTGGAATGATAAGAATTCCACATGAGATTGTGTGTGAATGGTGAGAGCCACATGAAAGCAAATGAATTACCAAATGACATGCCACATGTAAACGGGATTGGTGGGCTAGAGGCCATCTATATTAGAAGTCTTTCATTGCATGGTTTATAACACATTAGAATAGAAATTGAGTTGAGTGTGCCTATTCTCTTGCATTAGTGTACTAGTTATCATTATAGATTTTCTAGATTATTTTGAGCCTTGTTAAATATATGATAATTATTTGATTAGAGTAGGCTTAGCATGATTTCTCAATTTCTTAACTTGGTATTAGAGCAAGGTTTATGTAAGCCTCGGTTATATTAGAAGTCTTTCATTGCATGGTTTATAACACATTAGAATAGAAATTGAGTTGAGTGTGCCTATTCTCTTGCATTAGTGTACTAGTTATCATTATAGATTTTCTAGATTATTTTGAGCCTTGTTAAATATATGATAATTAATTGATTAGAGTAGGCTTAGCATGATTTCTCAATTTCTTAACTTGGTATTACAGCAAGGTTTATGTAAGCCTAGGTTATTTGTGGTATTTTTCTTAAGTTTTTTTAGTATTTTAAGAGAAAATAACGGCACACTCATTATTATGTGGAACCTACATCATTTGGAATATTGAGAAGAAGGGGGAGGTACCATAAAAGAAATCCAACGAGAAAAATAGAAAGACCAAACTGAAGTGGCCACGACAAGAGCACAAGAATTGCCCTAATTATGTAGGAATTGCCTTATATTCTTTTTTAAAAAAAATTAGAAATTTGAAAAAAGCAAGAGCCATTGGTTCGAATTGCATTATGCACCACTAAAATCAATATGCTTCGATCATCTGAGTAGCATACACTTAAATCTGCACCCTTGAACCACTAGCTGAAATCAAAGTTTGCATAGTCACGCCTGTGATAATTGATCATGACGACCAAGATGTTGAAATATGTAAGCTTGGGTTATTTGGTGGAGTGTGTGAACACACCTTAGAGGTGCAAGATGTTATCTTAAGTTTTGTGGAATGATAAGAATGCCACATAAGATATTGTGTGAATGGTGAGAGCCACATGAGAGCAAAGGAAATACCAAAAATGACATGCCACATGTAAACGGGATTGGGCTAGAGGCCATCTATATTAGAAATCTTTCATTGCATGGTTTATATCACATTACAATAGAAATTGAGTTGAGTTTGCCTATTCTTTTGCATTAGTGTACTAATTATCATTATAGATTTTCTAGATTATTTCGAGCCTTGTTAAATATATGCTAATTATTTGATTAGACTAGGCTTACATGATTTTTCAATTTCTTAACTTGGTATTGGAGCAAGGTTTATGTAAGCCTAGGTTCTTTATGGTATTCTTTTTAAGTTTTTTTAGTATTTTAAGAGAAAAAAACGGTACACTCATTATTATGATGTGGAAGAAGGCGAAGCTACCATTAAAAAAATCCAACGAGAAAGAATAGAAAGACCAAACTGAAGTGGCCCACAACAAGAGCACATGAATTGCCCTAATTATGCAGGAATTTCCTTATATTCTCATTTTTTTTAAAAAAATCAAAAATTTGAAAAAAACAAGAGCCATTGAATCCAATTGCATTATGCACCACAAAAATCAATATGCTTTGATCATCTGAGTAGAATACACTTAAATCTACACCCTTGAACCACTAGCTGAAATCCAAGCTTGCATAGTCACGCCCGTGATCCTTGATCAGAACCAAGATGTTGATGTGAGCTTGGGTTATTTGGTCAAGTGTGTGAACACACCTTAGAGGTCCAAGATGTTATCCTAAGTTTTGTGGAATGATTAGAATGCCACATGAGATATTGTGTGAATGGTGAGAGCCACATGAAAGAAAAGGAATTACCAAATGACATGCCACATGTAAACAGCCATCTATATTAGAAGTCTTTCATTGCATGGTTTATAACACATTACAATAGAAATTGAGTTGAGTGTGCATATTCTCTTGCATTAGTGTACTAATTATAATTTTAGATTTTCTACATTATTTTGAGCTTTGTTAATATGTGCTAATTATCTGATTAGACTAGGCTTAGCATGATTTCTCAATTTCTTAACTTGGTATTAGAGCAAGGTTAATGTAAGCCTAGGTTATTTGAAAAAAACAAGAGCCATTGGATCCAATTGCATTATGCACCACTAGAATCAATATGCTTCGATCCTCTGAGTAGGATACACTTAAATCTGCACCCTTGAACCACTAGCTAAAATCCAAGCTTGCATAGTCATGGTCGTAATCCTTGATCAGAACCAAGATGTTGAAATATGTGAGCTTAGGTTATTTGGTCGAGTGTGTGAACACACCTTAGAGGTGCAAGATGTTATCGTAAGTTTTGTGGAATGATAAGAATGCCACATGAGATATTATGTGAATGGTGAGAGCCACATGAAAGAAAATGAATTACCAAATGACATGCCACATGTGAACGGGATTGGTGGTGGGCTAGAGGCCATCTATATTAGAAGTCTTTCATTGCATGGTTTATAACACATTAGAATAGAAATTGAGTTGAGTGTGCCTGTTCTCTTGCATTAGTGTACTAAATATCATTATAGATTTTCTAGATTATTTTGAGCCTTGTTAAATATATGCCAATTATCTGATTAGACTAGGCTTAGCATGATTTCTCAATTTCTTAACTTGGTATTAGAGCAAGGTTTATGTAAGCCTAGGTCATTTGTGGTACTTTTCTTAAGTTTTTTTAGTATTTTAAGAGAAAAAAATGGCACACTCATTATTATGTGGAACCTACATCATTAGGAATATTGAGAAGAAGGGGGAGATACCATTAAAAAAATCCAACGAGAAAGAATAGAAAGACCAAACTGAAGTGGCCATGACAAGAGCACATGAATTGCCCTAATTTTGCAGGAATTGCCTTATATTCTTATTTTTTTAAAAAAATTAAAAATTTGAAAAAAACAAGAGCCATTGGATCCAATTGCATTATGCACCACTAAAATCAATATGCTTCGATCATCTGAGTAGGATACACTTAAATCTGCACCCTTGAACCAGTAGCTGAAATCCAAGCTTACATAGTCACGCCCGTGATCCTTGATCAGGACCAAGATGTTGAAATATATAATCTTGGGTTATTTGGTCGAGTGTGTGAACACACCTTAGAGGTGCAAGATGTTATCTTAAGTTTTGTGGAGTGATAAGAATGGCACACGAGATATTGTGTGAATGGTGAGAGCCACATGAAAGAAAAGGAATTACAAAAAATGACATGCCACATGTAAACGGGATTGAGCTAGAGGCCACCATCTATATTAGAAGTCTTTCATTGCATGGTTTATAACACATTACAATAGAAATTTAGTTGAGTGTGCCTATTCTCTTTCATTAGTGTACCAATTATCATTCTAGATTTTCTAGATTATTTTGAGCCTTGTTAACTATATGCTAATTGTCTGATTAGAGTAGGCTTAGCATGATTTTTCAATTTCTTAACTTGGTATTTGAGTAAGGTTTATGTAAGCCTAGGTTATTTCTAGTATTTTTCTTAAGTTTTTTTAGTATTTTAAGAGAAAAAGATAGCAAACTCATTATTATGTGGAACCTACATCATTTGGAATATTGAGAAGAAGAGGGAGCCATCATAAAAAAATCCCAACGAGAAAGAATAGAAAGACCAAACTGTAGTGGCCCCACGACAAGAGCACAGGAATTGCCCTAATTATGCAAGAATTGCCTTATATTCTATTTTTAAAAAAAAATTAGAAATTTGAAAAATACAAGAGGCATTGGATCCAATTGCATTATGCACCACTAAAATCAATATGCTTCGATCATCTGAGTAGGATACACTTAAATCTGCAGCCTTGAACCACTAGTAGAAATCAAAGTTTGCATAGTCATGCCGGTGATCCTTAATCACGCTCGTGATCCTTAGTCAAGCTTGGGTTATTTGGTTGAGTGTGTGAACACACCTTAGAGGTGCAAGATGTGATCTTAAGTTTTGTGGAATGATAAGAATGCCACATGAGATATTGTGTTAATGGTGAGAGCCACATGAAAGAAAAGGAATTACCAAATGACATGCCACATGTAAACGGGATTGGGTTGGCTAGAGGCCATCTATATTAGAAGTCTTTCATTGCATGATATATAACACATTACAATAAAAATTGAGTTGTGTGTCCCTATTCTCTTGCATTAGTGTACTAATTATCATTTTAGATTTTCTAGATTATTTTGAGCCTTGTTAAATATATGTAATTTTTTGATTAGACTAGGCGTAGCATGACTTCTCAATTTCTTAACTTAGTATTAGAGCAAGGTTTATGTAAGCCTAGGTTATTTGTGGTATTTTTCTTAAGTTTTTTTAGTACTTTAAGAGAAAAAAATGGCACACTCAATATTATGTGGAACCTACATCATTTGGAATATTGAGAAGAAGGGGGAGCTACCATTAAAAAAATCCAACGAGAAAGAATAGAAAGACCAAACTGAAGTGGCCACCCACGACAAGAGCACAGGAATTGCCCTAATTATGCAAGAATTGCCTTATATTCTATTTTTTAAAAAAAAATTACAAATTTGAAAAAAACAAGAGCATTGGATCCAATTGCATTATGCACCACTAAAATCAATATGCTTCGATAATCAGAGTAGGACACACCTAAATTTGCACCATTGAACCACTAGAGCTGAAATCAAAGTTTGCATAGTCACGCCCGTGAACCTTGATCACGACCAAGATGTTGAAATATATAATCTTGGGTTATTTGGTCAAGTGTGTGAACACACCTTAGAGGTGCAAGATGTTATCCTAAGTTTTGTGGAATGAGAAGAATGCCACATGAGATATTGTGTGAATGGTGAGAGCCACATGAAAGAAAATGAATTACCAAATGACATGCCACATGTGAATGGGATTGGTGGGCTAGAGCCCATCTGTATTAGAAGTCTTTCATTGCATGGTTTATAACACATTAGAACAAAAATTGGTTGAGTGTGCCTATTTTCTTACATTAGTGTACTAATTATCATTATAGATTTTCTAGATTATTTTGAGCCTTGTTAACTATATGCCAATTATCTGATTAGACTAGGCTTAGCATGATTTCTCTATTTCTTAACTTGGTATTAGAGCAAGGTTTATGTAAGCCTAGGTTATTTGTGGTATTTTTCTTAAGTTTTTTTTAGTATTTTAAAAGGAAAAAATGGCACACTCATTAATATGTGGAACCTACATCATTAGGAATATTGAGAAGAAGGGGGAGCTAGCATTAAAGAACTCCAACGAGAAAGAATAAAAAGACCAAACTGAAGTGGCCATGACAAGAGCACATGAATTGCCCTAATTATGCAGGAACTGCCTTATATTCTTATTTTTTAAAAAAAATTAAAAATTTGAAAAAAACAAGAGCCATTGGATCCAATTGCATTATGCACCACTAAAATCAATATGCTTCGATCATCTGAGTAGGATACACTTAAATCTTAACCCTATACAAGCTTGCATAGTCACGCCCGTGATCCTTGATCAAGAGGGACCAAGATGTTGAAATATATAATCTTGGGTTATTTGGTCGAGTGTGTGAACACACCTTAGAGGTGCAAGATGTTATCTTAAGTTTTGTGGAGTGATAAGAATGCCACATGAGATATTGTGTGAATGGTGAGAGCCACATGAAAGAAAAGGAATTACCAAATGACATGCCACATGTAAACGGGATTGGGCTAGAGGCCATCTATATTAGAAGTCTTTCATTTTGCATGCTTTATAGCACATTAGAAAAGAAATTGAGTTGAGTGTGCCTATTCTCTTGCATTAGTGTACTAATTATCATTATAGATTTTCTAGATTATTTTGAGCCTTGTTAAATATATGCTAATTATCTGATTAGACTAGGCTTAGCATGATTTCTCAATTTCTTAACTTGGTATTAGAGCAAGGTTTATGTAAGCCTAGGTTATTTGTGGTATTTTTCTTAAGTTTTTTTTTTAGTATTTTAAGAGAAAAAAATGGCACACTCATTATTATGTGAGAACCTACATCATTTGGAATATTGAGAAGAAGGGAGAGCTACCATTAAAAAATCCAACGAGAAAGAATAGAAAGACCAAACTGCAGTGGCCCCAAGACCAAGATGTTGAAATATGTAAGCTTGGGTTATTTGGTGGAGTGTGTGAACACACCTTAAAGGTGCAAGATGGTATCCTAAGTTTTGTTGAATGATAAGAATGCCACATGAGATATTGTGTGAATGGTGAGAGCCACATGAAAGAAAATGAATTACCAAATGACATGCCACATGTGAACCGGATTGGTGGGCTAGAGGCCATCTATATTAGAAGTCTTTCATTGCCGCATGGTTTATAACACATTAGAATAGAAATTGAGTTGAGTGTGCATATTCTCTAGTGTACTAATTATCATTATAGATTTTCTAGATTATTTTGAGCCTTGTTAAATATATGCTAATTATCTGATTAGACTAGGCTTAGCATGATTTCTCAATTTCTTAACTTGGTATTAGAGCAAGGTTTATGTAAGCCTAGGTTATTTGTGGTATTTTTCTTAAGTTTTTTTTAGTATTTTAAAAGAAAAAAATGGCACACTCATTAATATGTGGAGCCTACATCATTTCCAATGAGAAAGAATAGAAAGATTAAACTGAAGTACGACAAGAGCATAGGAATTATGCAAGAATTTCCCTATATTGTATTTTTTTAAAAAAAATTAGAGTTTTGAAAAAAACAAGAGCCATTGGATCCAATTGCATTATACACCACTAAAATCAATATGCTTCGATCATCTGAGGAGGATATACTTAAATCTGCACCCTTGAACCACTAGCTTAAAATAAAGTTTGCATAGTCACGCCCGTGATCCTTGATCAGGACCAAGATGTTGAAATATGTAAGCTTGGGTTATTTCGTGGAGTGTGTGAACACACGTTAGAGGTGCAAGATGTTATCTTATGTTTTGTGGAATGATAAGAATGCCACATGAGATATTGTGTGAATGATGAGACCCACATGAAAGAAAAGGAATTACCAAATGACATGCCACATGTAAATTGGATTTTGGGTGGGCTAGAGGCCATCTATATTAGAAGTCTTTCATTGCATGGTTTATAACACATTACAATAGAAATTGAGTTGAGTCTGCCTATTCTCTTGCATTAGTGTACTAACTATCATTATACATTTTCTAGATTATTTTGAGCCTTGTTAAATATATGCTAATTATCTGATTAGACTAGGCTTAGCATGATTTCTCAATTTCTTAACTTGGTATTAGAGCAAGGTTTATGTAAGCCTAGGTTATTTGTGGTATTTTTCTTAAGTTTTTTTTTAGTATTTTAAGAGAAAAAAATGGCACACTCATTATTATGTGAGAACCTACATCATTTGGAATATTGAGAAGAAGGGAGAGCTACAGTGGCCCCACGACAAGAGCAAAGGAACTGCACTAATTATGCAGGAATTGTCCTATATTCTATTTTTTTTTTAAAAGAATAAATTTGAAAAAAACAAGAGCCATTGGATCCAATTGCATTATGCACCACTAAAATCAATATGCTTTGATCATCTGAGTAGGATACAATTAAATCTGCACCGTTGAACCACTAGCTGAAATCAAAGTTTGCATAGTCACACCTGTGATCATTGATCAGGACCAAGATGTTGAAATATGTAAGCTTGGGTTATTTAGTGGAGTGTGTGAACACACCTTAGATCTGCAAGATGTTATCTTATGTTTTGTGGAATGATAAGAATGCCATATGAGATATTGTGTGAATGGTGAGAGCCACATGAAAGAAAAGGAATTACCAAATGACATGCCACATGTAAACGGGATGTTGGGTGGTAGAGGCCATCTATATTAGAAGTCTTTCATTGCATGGTTTATAACACATTACAATAGAAATTGAGTTGAGTGTGCCTATTCTCTTGCATTAGTGTACTAATTCTTATTATAGATTCTCTAGATTATTTTGAGCCTTGTTAAATATATGCTAATTATCTGACTAGACTAGCCTTAGCATGATTTCTCAATTTCTTCAGTTGGTATTACAGCAAGGTTTATGTAAGCCTAGGTTATTTGTGGTATTTTTTTAAAGTTTTTTTGTATTTTAAGAGAAAAATATGGCACACTCATTATTATGTGGAACCTACACATCATTTGGAATATCGAGAAGAAGGGGAAGCTACCATAAAAAAAAAACCCATGAGAAAGAATAGAAAGACCAAAAAATTAGAAATTTGAAAAAAACAAGAGCCATTGAATCCAATTGCATTATGCACCACTAAAATCAATATGCTTTGATCATCTGAGTAGGATACAATTAAATCTGCACCCTTGAACCACTAGCTGAAATCCAAGTTTGCATAGTCACGCCCGTGATCTTTGATCAGGACCAGGATGTGAAATATATAAGCTTGGGTTATTAGTTCCAGTGTGTGAGCACACCTTAGAGGTGCAAGATGTTATCTTAAGTTTTGTGGAATGATAAGAATGCCACCTAAGATATTGTGTGAATGGTGAGAGCCACATGAAAGAAAAGGAATTACCAAATGACATGCCACATGTAAACGGCCATCTATATTAGAAGTCTTTCATTGCATGGTTTATAACACATTACAATAGAAATTGAGTTGAGTGTGCCTATTCTGTTGCATCAGTGTACTAATTATCATTTTAGATTTTCTACAAGGTTAATGTAAGCCTAGGTTATTTGAAAAAAAAAGAGCCATTGGATCCAATTGCATTATGCACCACTAAAATCAATATGCTTCGATCATCTGAGTCGGATACACTTAAATCTGCACCCTTGAACCACTCGAAGAAATCCAAGCTTGCATAGTCACGCCCGTGATCCTTGATTAGAACCAAGATGTTGAAATATGTGAGCTTGGGTTATTTGGTCGAGTGTGTGAACACACCTTAGAGGTGCAAGATGTTATCCTAAGTTTTGTGGAATGATACGAATGCCACATGAGATATTGTGTGAATGTTGAGAGCCACATGAAAGAAAATGAATTACCAAATGACATGCCACATGTGAACGAGATTGGTGGGCTAGAGGCCATCTATATTAGAAGTCTTTCATTGCATGGTTTATAACACATTAGAATAGAAATTGAGTTGAGTGTGCGTATTCTCTTGCATTAGTGCACTAATTATCATTATAGTTTTTCTAGATTATTTTGAGCCTTGTTAAATATATGCTAACTATCTCATTAGACTAGCTTAGCATGATTTCTCAATTTCTTACAAAAAGGGAATCAACACATGGGACCAATTAAACAAATCAACACGTGGGACCAATTACACAAAAAGGAAATCAACACGTGGGACCAATTAGACCCAAGTGGCCACGACAAGAGCACAGTAATTGCCCTAATTATGTGAGAACTACCCTAATTATGCAAGAATTTCCTTATATTCTAATTTTTAAAAAAAAATAGAAATTTGAAAAAAACAAGAGCCATTGAATTCAATTGCATTATGAACCACTAAAATCAATATGCTTTGATCATCTGAGTAGGACACACTTAAATCTGCACCATTGAACCACTAGTTGAAATCCAAGCTTGCATAGTCACGCCTGTGATCCTTGATCAGGACCAAGATGTTGAAATATGTAAGCCTGGGTTCTTTGGTCGAGTGTGTGAGCACACCTTAGAGGTGCAAGATTTATCTTAAGTTTTGTGGAATGATAAGAGTGCCACCTAAGATATTGTGCGAATGGTGAGAGCCACATGAAAGAAAAGGAATTA
The DNA here is from genome assembly GCF_041138505.1 of Cibotium barometz. Lineage (NCBI taxonomy): Eukaryota > Viridiplantae > Streptophyta > Polypodiopsida > Cyatheales > Cibotiaceae > Cibotium > Cibotium barometz. The sequence goes on from NC_141068.1 coordinate 30,829,474, forward strand.
CCAAATGACATGCCACATGTAAACGGCCATCTATATTAGAAGTCTTTCATTGCATGGTTTATAACACATTACAATAGAAATTGAGTTGAGTGTGCCTATTCTATTGCATTAGTGTACTAATTATCATTTTAGATTTTCTACATTGTTTTGAGCCTTGTTAATATATGCTAATTATCTGATTAGACTAGGCTTAGCATGATTTCTCAATTTCTTAACTTGGTATTAGAGCAAGGTTAATGTAAGCCTAGGTTATTTGAAAAAAACAAGAGCCATTGGATCCAATTGCATTATGCACCACTAAAATCAATATGCTTCGATCATCTGAGTAGGATACACTTAAATCTGCACCCTTCAATGAAATCCAAGCTTGCATAGTCACGCCCGTGATCCTTGATTAGAACCAAGATGTTGAAATATGTGAGCTTGGGTTATTTGGTCGAGTGTGTTAACACACCTTAGAGGTGCAAGATGTTATCCTAAGTTTTGTGGAATGATAAGAATGCCACATGAGATATTGTGTGAATGGTGAGAGCCACATGAAAGAAAATGAATTACCAAATGACATGCCACATGTGAACGGGATTGGTGGGCTAGAGGCCATCTATATTAGAAGTCTTTCATTGCTGCATGGTTTATAACACATTACAATAGAAATTGAGTTGAGTGTGCATATTCTCTTGCATTAGTGTACTAATTATCATTATAGATTTTCTAGATTATTTTGAGCCTTGTTAAATGTATGCTAATTATCTGATTAGACTAGGCTTAGCATGATTTCTCAATTTCTTAACTTGGTATTAGAGCAAGGTTTATGTAAGCCTAGGTTATTTGTGGTATTTTTCTTAAGTTTTTTTTAGTATTTTAAGAGAAAAAAATGGCACACTCATTAATATGTGGAACCTACATCATTTGGAATATTGAGGAGAAGGGGGAGCTACCATTAAAAAAATCCAACAAGAAAGAATAGAAAGATTAAACTGAAGTACGACAAGAGCAGAGGATTTATGCAGGAATTTTCCTATATTCTATTTTTTTAAAAAAAAATTAAAATTTTGAAAAAAACAAGAGCCATTGGATCCAATTGCATTATACACCACTAAAATCAATATGCTTCGATCATCTGTGAGTAGGACACACTTAAATCTGCACCCTTAAACCACTAGCTGAAATTAAAGTTTGCATAGTCACGCCCGTGATCCTTTATCACGACCAAGATGTTGAAATATGTAAGCTTGGGTGATTTCGTGGAGTGTGTGAACACACATTAGAGGTGCAAGATGTTATCTTATGTTTTGTGGAATGATAAGAATGCCACATGAGATATTGTGTGAATGATGAGACCCACATGAAAGAAAAGGAATTACCAAATGACATGCCACATGTAAATAGGATGTTGGGTGAGCTAGAGGTCATTTATATTAGAAGTCTTTCATGTTGAAATTTGAGCATAATGATGAGCTATGGTGGATCAAACACTAGAATCAACATCATTAACAAAGTGATTAGCAAATGATTAAGACGTAAGGTGGTGGGCTAGAGGCCATCTATATTAAAGGTCTTTCATTGCCGCATGGTTTATAACACATTAGAATAGAAATTGAGTTGAGTGTGCATATTCTCTTGCATTAGTGTACTAATTATCATTATAGATTTTCTAGATTATTTTGAGCCTTCTTAAATATATGCTAATTATCTGATTAGACTAGGCTTAGCATGATTTCTCAATTTCTTAACTTGGTATTAGAGCAAGGTTTATGTAAGCCTAGGTTATTTGTGGTATTTTTCTTAAGTTTTTTTTATGTATTTTAAAAGAAAAAAATGGCACACTCATTAATATGTGGAGCCCTACATCATTTCCAATGAGAAAGAATAGAAAGATTAAACTGAAGTATGACAAGAGCACAGGAATTATGCAAGAATTTCCCTATATTCTATTTTTTTTAAAAAAAATTAGAGTTTTGAAAAAAACAAGAGCCATTGGATTCAATTGCATTATACACCACTAAAATCAATATGCTTCGATCATCTGAGGAGGATATACTTAAATCTGCACCCTTGAACCACTAGCTTAAAATAAAGTTTGCATAGTCACGCCCGTGATCCTTGATCAGGACCAAGATGTTGAAATATGTAAGCTTGGGTTATTTCGTGGAGTGTGTGAACACACGTTAGAGGTGCAAGATGTTATCTTATGTTTTGTGGAATGATAAGAATGCCACATGAGATATTGTGTGAATGATGAGACCCACATGAAAGAAAAGGAATTACCAAATGACATGCCACATGTAAATTGGATTTTAGGTGGGCTAGAGGCCATCTATATTAGAAGTCTTTCATTGCATGGTTTATAACACATTACAATAGAAATTGAGTTGAGTCTGCCTATTCTCTTGCATTAGTGTACCAACTATCATTATACATTTTCTAGATTATTTTGAGCCTTGTTAAATATATGCTAATTATCTGATTAGACTAGGCTTAGCATGATTTCTCAATTTCTTAACTTGGTATTAGAGCAAGGTTTATGTAAGCCTAGGTTATTTGTGGTATTTTTCTTAAGTTTTTTTAGTATTTTAGTAGAAAATAACGGCACACTCATTATTATATGGAACCTACATCATTTGGAATATTGAGAAGAAGGGGGAGCTACCATTAAAAAAATCCAACGAGAAGGAATAGAAAGACAAAATTGAAGTGGCCACGACAAGAGCAAAGGAATTGCCCTAGTTATGCAAGAACTGCCTTATATTCTATTTTTAAAAAAAATTAGAAATTTGAAAAAAACAAGAGCCATTGGATCCAATTGCATTATGCACCACTAAAATCAATATGCTTCGATCATCAGAGTAGGATACACTTAAATCTGCACCCTTGAACCACTAGCTGAAATCAAAGTTTGCATAGTCACGCCCGTGATTCTTGATCAAGACCAAGATGTTGAAAAATGTAAGCTTGGGTTATTTGGTGGAGTGTGTGAACACACCTTAGAGGTGCAAGATGGTATCCTAAGTTTTGTGGAATGATAAGAATGCCACATGAGATATTGTGTGAATGGTGAGAGCCACATGAACGAAAATGAATTACCAAATGACATGCCACATGTGAACGGGATTGGTGGGCTAGAGGCCATCTATATTAGAAGTCTTTCATTGCCGCATGGTTTATAACACATTAGAATAGAGATTGAGGTGAGTGTGCATATTCTCTTGCATTAGTGTACTGATTATCATTATAGATTTTCTAGATTATTTTAAGCCTTGTTAAATATATGCTAATTATTTGATTAGGCTAGGCTTAGCATGATTTCTCAATTTCTTAACTTGGTATTAGAGCAAGGTTTATGTAAGCCTAGGTAATTTGTGGTATTTTTCTTAAGTTTTTTTTTAGTATTTTAAAAGAAAAAAATGGCACACTCATTAATATGTGGAACCTACATCATTTCGAATATTGAGAAGAAGGGGAAGCTACCATAAAAAAAATCCAACGAGAAAGAATAGAAAGATTAAACTGAAGTACGACAAGAGCACAGGAATTATGCAGGAATTTCCCTATATTCTATTTTTTTAAAAAAAATAGAATTTTGAAAAAAACAAGAGCCATTGGATCCAATTGCATTATACACCACTAAAATCAATATGCTTGGATCATCTAAATATACTTAAATCTGCACCCTTAAACCACTAGCTAAAATTAAAGTTTGCATAGTCACGCCCGTGATCCTTGATCAGGACCAAGATGTTGAAATATGTAAGCTTGGGTTATTTCGTGGAGTGTGTGAACACACGTTAGAGGTGCAAGATGTTATCTTATGTTTTGTGGAATGATAAGAATGCCACATGAGATATTGTGTGAATGATGAGACCCACATGAAAGAAAAGGAATTACCAAATGACATGCCACATGTAAATGGGATGTTGGGTGGGCTAGAGGCCATCTATATTAGAAGTCTTTCATTGCATGGTTTATAACACATTACAATAGAAATTGAGTTGAGTCTGCCTATTCTCTTGCATTAGTGTACTAATTATCATTATACATTTTCTAGATTATTTTGAGCCTTGTTAAATATATGCTAATTATCTGATTAGACTAGGCTTAGCATGATTTCTCAATTTCTTAACTTGGTATTAGAGCAAGGTTTATGTAAGCCTAGGTTATTTGTGGTATTTTTCTTTAGTTTTTTTAGTATTTTAGTAGAAAACAATGGCACACTCATTATTATATGGAACCTACATCATTTGGAATATTGAGAAGAAGGGGGAGCTACCATTAAAAAAATCCAACGAGAAGGAATAGAAAGACAAAACTGAAGTGGCCATGACAAGAGCAAAGGAATTGCCCTAGTTATGCAGGACCTGCCTTATATTCTATTTTTTAAAAAAATTAGAAATTTGAAAAAAACAAGAGCCATTGGATCCAATTGCATTATGCACCACTAAAATCAATATGCTTCGATCATCTAAGTAGGATACACTTAAATCTGCACCCTTGAACCACTAGCTAAAATCAAAGTTTGCATAGTCACGCGCGTGATTCTTGATCAAGACCAAGATGTTGAAATATGTAAGCTTGGGTTATTTGGTGGAGTGTGTGAACACACCTTAGAGGTGCAAGATGGTATCCTAAGTTTTGTGGAATGATAAGAATGCCACATGAGATATTGTGTGAATGGTGAGAGCCACATGAAAGAAAATGAATTACCAAATGACATGCCACATGTGAACGGGATTGGTGGGCTAGAGGCCATCTATATTAGAAGTCTTTCATTGCCGCATGGTTTATAACACATTAGAATAGAAATTGAGTTGAGTGTGCATATTCTCTTGCATTAGTGTACTGATTATCATTATAGATTTTCTAGATTATTTTGAGCCCATATGCTAATTATCTGATTAGACTAGGCTTAGCATGATTTCTCAATTTCTTAACTTGGTATTAGAGCAAGGTTTATGTAAGCCTAGGTTATTTGTGGTATTTTTCTTAACTTTTTTTTTAGTATTTTAAAAGAAAAAATGACACACTCATTAATATGTGGAACCTACATCATTTGGAATATTGAGGAGAAGGGGGAGCTACCATAAAAAAAATCCAACGAGAAAGAATAGAAAGATTAAACTGAAGTACGACAAGAGCACAGGAATTATGCAGGAATTTTCCTATATTCTATTTTTTTTAAAAAAAATAGAATTTTGAAAAAAACAAGAGCCATTGGATCCAATTGCATTATACACCACTAAAATCAATATGCTTCAATCATCTGAGTAGGATATACTTAAATCTGCACCCTTAAACCACTAGCTGAAATGAAAGTTGCATAGTCACGCCCGTGATCCTTGATCAGGACCAAGATGTTGAAATATGTAAGCTTGGGTTATTTCGTGGAGTGTGTGAACACACGTTAGAGGTGCAAGATGTTATCTTTTGTTTTGTGGAATGATAAGAATGCCACATGAGATATTGTGTGAATGATGAGACCCACATGAATAAAAAGGAATTACCAAATGACATGCCACATGTAAATGGGATGTTGGGTGGGCTAGAGGCCATCTATATTAGAAGTCTTTCATTGCATGGTTTATAACACATTACAATAGAAATTGAGTTAAGTCTGCCTATTCTCTTGCATTAGTGTACTAATTATCATTATACATTTTCTAGATTATTTTGAGCCTTATTAAATATATGCTAATTATCTAATTAGACTAGGCTTAGCATGGTTTCTCAATTTCTTAACTTGGTATTAGAGCAAGGATTATGTAAGCCTAGGTTATTTGTGGTATTTTTCTTAAGTTTTTTTTAAATATTTTAAAAGAAAAAAATGGCACACTCATTAATATGTGGAACCTACATCGTTTGGAATATTGAGGAGAAGGGGGAGCTACCATTAAAAGAATCCAACAAGAAGGAATAGAAAGACAAAACTGAAGTGGCCACGACAAGAGCAAAGGAATTGCCCTAGTTATGCAGGAACTGCCTTATATTCTATTTTTTAAAAAAATTAGAAATTTGAACAAAACAAGAGCCATTGGATCCAATTGCATTATGCACCACTAAAATCAATATGCTTCGATCATCTGAGTAGGATACACTTAAAATCTGCACCCTTGAACCACTAGCTGAAATCAAAGTTTGCATAGTCACGCCCGTGATTTTTGTTCAAGACCAAGATGTTGAAATATGTAAGCTTGGGTTATTTGGTGGAGTGTGTGAACACACCTTAGAGGTGCAAGATGGTATCCTAAGTTTTGTGGAATGATAAGAATGCCACATGAGATATTGTGTGAATGGTGAGAGCCACATGAAAGAAAAGGAATTACCAAATGACATGCCACATGTAAACGAGATTGGGCTAGAGGCCATATATATTAGAAGTATTTCATTGTTGCATGGTTTATAACAGATTACAATAGAAATTGAGTTGAGTGTGCCTATTGTCTTGCATTAGTGTGTAATAATTATCATTATACATTTTCTAGATTATTTTGAGCCTTGTTAAATATATGCCAATTATCTGATTAGACTAGTCTTACCATGATTTCTCAATTTCTTAACTTGGTATTAGAGCAAGGTTTATGTAAGTTTTTTTAGTATGTTAAGAGAAAAAAACGGCACACTCATTATTATGTGGAACCTACATCGTTTCGAATATTGAGAAGAAGGGGGAGCTACCATTAAAAAATTCCAACGAGAAAGAATAGGAAGACAAAACTGACGTGGCCACCCACGACAAGAGCACACGAATTGCCCTAATTATGTAGGAATTGCCTTATATTCTATTTTTTTTAAAAAAATCAAAAATTTGAAAAAAACAAGAGCCACCATTGGATCCAATTGGATTATGCACCACTAGAATCAATATGCTTCGATCATCTGAGTAGGATACACTTAAATCTGCACCCTCGAACCACTACCTAAAATCCAAGCTTGCATAGTCACTCCCGTAATCCTTTATCAGAACCAAGATGTTGAAATATGTGAGCTTAGGTTATTTGGTCGAGTGTGTGAACACACCTTAGAGGTGCAAGATGTTATCCTAAGTTTTGTGGAATGATAAGAATGCCACATGAGATATTATGTGAATGGTGAGAGCCACATGAAAGAAAATGAATTACTAAATGACATGCCACATGTGAACGGGATTGATGGGCTAGAGGCCATCTATATTAGAAGTCTTTCATTGCATGGTTTATAACACATTACAATAGAAATTGAGTTGAGTCTGCCTATTCTCTTGCATTAGTGTACTAATTATCATTATAGATTTTCTACATTATTTTGAGCCTTGTTAAATATATGCCAATTATCTTATTACACTAGGCTTAGCATCATTTCTCAATTTCTTAACTTGGTATTAGAGCAAGGTTTATGTAAGCCTAGGTTATTTGTGGTATTTTTCTTAAGTTTTTTTAGTATTTTAAGAGAAAATAACAGCACACTCATTATTATGTGGAACCTACATCATTTGGAATATGGAGAAGAAGGGGGAGCTACCATAAAAAAAATCCAACGAGAAAGAATAGACAGACCAAACTGAAGTTGCCACGACAAGAGCACAGGAATTGCCCTAATTATGCAGGAATTTCTTTATATTTTATTTTTTTTAAAATGAGAAATTTGAAAAAACCAAGAGCCATTGGATCCAACTGCATTATGCACCACAAAAATCAATATGCTTCGATCATCTGAGTAGGATACACTTAAATCTGCACCGTTGAACCACTAGCTGAAATCAAAGTTTGCATAGTCACGCCTGTGATAATTGATCAGGACGACCAAGATGTTGAAATATGTAAGCTTGGGTTATTTGGTGGAGTGTGTGAACACACCTTAGAGGTGCAAGATGTTATCTTAAGTTTTGTGGAATGATAAGAATGCCACATGAGATATTGTGTGAATGGAGAGAGCCACATGAGAGAAAAGGAATTACCAAAAATGACATGCCACATGTAAACGGGATTGGGCTAGAGGCCATCTATATTAGAAGTCTTTCATTGCATGGTTTATAACACATTACAATAGAAATTGAGTTGAGTGTGCCTATTCTCTTGCATTAGTGTACTAATTATCATTATAGATTTTCTAGATTATTTTGAGCCTTGTTAAATATATGCTAATTATCTAATAAGACTAGGCTTACCATGATTTCTAAATTTCTTAACTTGGTATTAGAGCAAGGTTTATGTAAGCCTAGGTTATTTGTGGTATTTTTCTTAAGTTTTTTTAGTATTTCAAGAGAAAAAAACGGCACACTCATTATTATGTGGAATATTGAGAAGAAGGGGGAGCTACCATAACTGAAGTGGCCCACGACAAGAGCATAGGAATTGCCCTAATTATGCAGGAATTTCCTTATATTCTATTTTTTTTAAAAAAAATTGAAATTTGAAAAAAACAAGAGCCATTGAATCCAATTGCATTATGCACCACTAAAATCAATATGCTTTGATCATTTAAGTAGGATACACTTAAATTTGCACCCTTGAACCACTAGCTAAAATCCAAGCTTGCATAGTCACGCCCATGATCCTTGATCAGGACCAAGATGTTGAAATATGTAAGCTTGGGTTATTAGGTCGAGTGTGTGAGTACACCTTCGAGGTGCAAGATGTTATCCTAAGTTTTGTGGAATGATAGGAATGCTAGATGAGATATTGTGTGAATGGTGAGAGCCACATGAAAGAAAAGGAATTACCAAATGACATGCCACATGTAAACGGCCATCTATATTAGAAGTCTTTCATTGCATGGTTTATAACACATTACAATAGAAATTGAGTTGAGTGTGCCTATTCTATTGCATTAGTGTACTAATTATCATTTTAGATTTTCTACATTATTTTGAGCCTTGTTAATATATGCTAATTATTTGATTAGACTAGGCTTAGCATGATTTCTCAATTTCTTAACTTGGTATTAGAGCAAGGTTAATGTAAGCCTAGGTTATGTGAAAAAAACAAGAGCCATTGGATCCAATTGTATTATGCACCACTAAAATCAATATGCTTCGATCATCTGAGTAGGATACACTTAAATCTACACCCTTGAACCACTAGCTGAAATCCAAGCTTGCATAGTCACGCTCGTAATCCTTGATCAGAACCAAGATGTTGAAATATGTGAGCTTGGGTTATTTGGTCGAGTGTGTGAACACACCTTAGAGGTGCAAGATGTTATCCTAAGTTTTGTGGAATGATAAGAATTCCACATGAGATATTGTGTGAATGGTGAGAGCCACATGAAAGAAAAGGAATTACCAAATGACATGCCACATGTAAACGAGATTGGTGGGCTAGAGGCCATCTATATTAGAAGTCTTTCATTGCATGGTTTATAACACATTAGAAATTGAGTTGAGTGTGCCTATTCTCTTGCATTAGTGTACTAGTTATCATTATAGATTTTTTAGATTTTTTTGAGCCTTGTTAAATATATGCTAATTATCTGATTAGACTAGGCTTAGCATGATTTCTCAATTTCTTAACTTGGTATTAGAGCAAGGTTTATGTAAGCCTAGGTTATTTGTGGTATTCTTCTTAAGTTTTTCTAGTATTTTAAGAGAAAAAACGGCACACTCATTATTATGTGGAACCTACATCATTTGGAATATTGAGAAGAAAGCGGAGCTACCATTAAAAAAATCCAATGAGAAAGAATAGAAAGACCAAATTGAAGTGGCCCACGACAAGAGCACAGGAATTGCCCTAATTATGCGGGAATTTCCTTATATTTTTAATTTTTTTTAAAAAAATAGAAATTTGAAAAAAAAAACAAGAGCCATTGAATCCAATTGCATTATGCACCACTAAAATCAATATGCTTTGATCATCTGAGTAAGATACACTTAAATCTGCACCCTTGAACCACTAGGTAAAATGCAAGCTTGCATAGTCACGCCCGTGATCCTTGATCAGAACCAAGATGTTGAAATATGTGAGCTTGGGTTATTTGGTCGAGTGTGTGAACACACCTTAGAGGTGCAAGATGTTATCCTAAGTTTTGTGGAATGATAAGAATGCCACATGAGATATTGTGTGAATGGTGAGAGCCACATGAAAGAAAAGGAATTACCAAATGACATGCCACATGTAAACGGCCATCTATATTAGAAGTCTTTCATTGCATGGTTTATAACACATTACAATAGAAATTGAGTTGAGTTTGCCTATATGGTTGCTTCATTGCCCCCTCTTGAGGCACCATTGAAACATGTTTGTGAAGGCTGTATTTTGGGCAAAATGCAGCGTTCTGCATTTCCAAAGGATGGTTATGTGCGGGCCACTCGCAAATTGCAGCTTGTACATAGTGATGTATGTGGGCCTATGCAAACTCCGTCATTTGGTAAACACTTGTACTTCGTGACTTTCATTGATGATTACTCAAGGCATGCATGGGTATATCCACTGAAGGCAAAGCCTGAAGTGTTTCTGTGCTTCAAACAATTTATGCTTATGGTTGAAAATGTATCCAATTGTACTGTGGACACCCTCCATTCTGATCGAGGGGGGGAGTACATGTCTAAAGAGTTTGATGCATTTCTGGCTAGTCATGGGATAAAACACCAATGTACATTGTCGTATACCCCTCAGCAAAATGGTGTTGCTGAGAGGAAGAACAGGTCACTTATGGAGATGGCATGATGTATGGTCAAGAGCCAAGCTTTGCCACATGCGTTTTGGCTTGAGGCTATCATGTGTGCTGCATATGTACTCAACAGGTGCAGTCTATTACTCCATATGAAGCTTGGCATGGTAGGAAGCCTTCTATTGGTCACTTGCGTGTCTTGCATTAGTGTACTAATTATAATTTTAGATTTTCTACATTATTTTGAGCCTTGTTAATATATGCTAATTATCTTATTAGACTAGGCTTAGCATGATTTCTCAATTTCTTAACTTGGTATTAGAGCAAGGTTAATGTAAGCCTAGGTTATTTGAAAAAAACAAGAGCCATTGGATCCAATTGCATTATGCACCACTAGAATCAATATGCTTCGACCATCTGAGTAGGATACACTTAAATCTGCACCCTTGAACCACTAACTGAAATCCAGGCTTGTATAGTCACACCCGTAATCCTTGATCAGAACCAAGATGTTGAAATATGTGAGCTTGGGTTATTTGGTCGAGTGTGTGAACACACCTTAGAGGTGCAAGATGTTATCCTAAGTTTTGTGGAATGATAAGAATGCCACATGAGATATTATGTGAATGGTGAGAGCCACATGAAAGAAACTGAATTACTAAATGACATGCCACATGTGAACGGGATTGGTGGGCTAGAGGCCATCTATATTAGAAGTCTTTCATTGCATGGTTTATAACACATTACAATAGAAATTGAGTTGAGTGTGCCTATTCTCTTGAATTAGTGTACTAATTATCATTGTAGATTTTCTACATTATTTTGAGCCTTGTTAAATATATGCCAATTATTTGATTACACTAGGCTTAGCATGATTTCTCAATTTCTTAACTTGGTATTAGAGCAAGGTTTATGTAAGCCTAGGTTATTTGTGGTATTTTTCTTAAGTTTTTTTTAGTATTTTAATAGAAAATAACGGCACAATCATTATTATGTGGCATCTACATCATTGGGAATATTGAGAAGAAGGGGGAGCTACCATAAAAAAAATCGATCGAGAAAAAATAGAAGGACCAAATTGAAGTGGCCATGATAAGAGCAAAGGAATTGCCTTATATTCTTTTTTTTTTAAATTAAAAATTTGAAAAAAACAAGAGCACCATGCACCACTAAAATCAATATGCTTCGATCATCTGAGTAGGATACACTTAAATCTGCACCCTTGAACCACTAGCTGAAATCAAAGTTTGCATAGTCACGCCCATGATCCTTGATCATGACCAAGATGTTGAAATATGTAAGTTTGGGTGTTTTTGGTGGTGTGTGAACACACCTTAGAGGTGCAAGATGTAATCTTAAGTTTTGTGGAATGATAAGAATGCCACATGAGATATTGTGTGAATGGTGATGAGAGCCACATGAAAGAAAAGGAATTACCAAATGACATGCCACATGTGAACGGGATTGGTGGGCTAGAGGCCATCTATATTAGAAGTCTTTCATTGCTGCATGGTTTATAACACATTAGAATAGAAATTGAGTTGAGTGTGCCTATTGTCCTCAATTAGTGTACTAATTATCATTATAGATTTTTTGGATTATTTTGAGCCTTGTTAAATATATGTCAATTATCTGATTAGACTAGGCTTAGCATGATTTCTCAATTTCTTAACTTGGTATTAGAGCAAGGTTTATGTAAGCCTAGGTTATTTGTGGTATTTTTCTTAAGTTTTTTTAGTATTTTAAGAGAAAAAAATGGCACACTCATAATTATGTGGAACCTAAATCATTTGAAATATTCAGAAGAAGGGGAGCTACCATTAAAAAAATCTAACGAAAAAGAATAGAAAGATCAAACTCAAGTGGCCACCATGACAAGAGCACAAGAATTGCCCTAATTATGCAGGAATTGCCCTATATTCTATTTTTTTTAAAAAAATAAGAAATTTGAAAAAAACAAGAGCCATTGGATCCAATTGCATTATGCACCACTAAAACCAATATGCTTTGATTATCTGAGTAGGATACACTTAAAACTGCACCCTTGAACCACTAGCTGAAATCAAAGTTTGCATAGTCACGCCCGTGATCCTTGATCAATCAGGACCAAGATGTTGAAATAAGTAAGCTTGGGTTATTTGGTGGAGTGTGTGAACACTCCTTAGAGCTGCAAGATGATATCTTATGTTTTGTGTATCATTATAGATTTTGTAGATTATTTTGAGCCTTGTTTAATATATGCTAATTATCTGATTAGAGTAGGCTTAGCATGATTTCTCAATTTCTTAACTTGGTATTAGAGCAAGGTTTATGTAAGCCTAGGTTATTTGTGGTATTTTTCTTAAATTTTTTTAGTATTTTAGGAGAAAAAAACAACAAACTCATTATTATGTGGAACTTACATGATTTGGAATATAGGAAGACCAAACTGAAGTGGCCATGACAAGAGCACAGGAATTGCCCTAATTATGCAAAAATTGCCTTATATTCTATTTTTTTTTTAAAAATCAAAAATTTGAAAAAAACCAAGAGCCATTGGATTCAATTGCATTATGCACCACTAAAATCAATATGCTTCGATCATCTGAGTAGGATACACTTAAATCTGCACCCTTGAACCACTAGCTGAAATCAAAGTTTGCATAGTCACGCCCGTGATCCTTGATGATCATAGGACCAAGATGTTGAAATATGTAAGCTGGGGTTATTTGGTGGAGTGTGTGAACACACCTTAGAGGTGCAAGATGTTATCATCGTAAGTTTTGTGGAATGATAAGAATGCCACACGAGATCACCAAATGACATGCCACATGTAAACGGGATTGGGTGGGCTAGAGGCCATCTATATTAGAAGTCTTTCATTGCATGGTTTATAACACATTAAAATAGAAATTGAGTTGAGTGTGCCTATTCTCTTGCATTAGCGTACTAATTATCATTATAGATTTTCTAGATTATTTTGAGTCTTGTTAAATATATGCCAAAATTTATCTAATTAGACTAGGCTTAGCATGATTTCTCAATTTGTTAACTTGGTATTAGAGCAAGGTTTATGTAAGCCTAGGTTATTTGTGGTATTTTTCTTAAGTTTTTTGAGTATTTTAATAAAAAATATCGGCACACTCATTATTATGTGGAACCTACATCATTTGGAATATTGAGAAGAAGAGGGAGCTACCATAAAAAAAATCCAACGAGAAAGAATAGAAAGACCAAACTCAAGTGGCCACGACAAGCGCAAAGGAATTGCCCTAATTATGCAAGAATTCCCTTATATTCTAATTTTTTTAAAATTTAGAAATTTGAAAAAAACAAGAGCCATTGGATCCAATTGCATTATGCACCACTAAAATCAATATGCTTCGATCATCTGAGTGTAGGATACACTTAAATCTGCACCCTTAACCACTAGCTGTGCACCCTTGAACCACTAGCAGAAATCAAAGTTTACATAGTCACGCCCGTGATCCTTGATCAAGACCAAGATGTTGAAATATGTAAGCTTGGGTCCAAGGTGTGTGAACACACCTTAGAGGTGCAAGATGTTATTTTATGTTTTGTGGAATTATAAGAATGCCACATGAGATATTGTGTGAATGGTGAGAGCCACATGAAAGAAAAGGAATTACCAAATGACATGCCACATGTAAACGGGATTGGGCTAGAGGCCATCTATATTAGAAGTTTTTCATTGCATGGTTTATAACACATTACAATAGAAATTGAGTTGAGTGTGCCTATTGTCTTGCATTAGTGTACTAATTATCATTATAGATAGGTACTTAGATTTTGGATATTTATGGATGGAAAAATATCTCTTTGTATTTAAATAAGTACCCCAGAAATAGAAATTCAAAAAGATTTTCAGAAGGTGCATTAGAAATCAAGTATAGTCTGTTCAAGAGGCCTTATCTTAGGGGTCAAGATTTTTTCGAAATTTAAAATAAAGGTTCCTATGGACCAATAAGATTCATTTAAATGTAGGGAGGAGATAAATGGAAGAATAAAAGGAAAATCTCCCACAAATGAGTAAATACTCACATAAGATGAAGAGTTGAGTAAGGACAAGGTTAATAGTTAAAAAAGAGAGATATTTAGAAGAAATGATGCAATTTTGACACCTCAGTATGGGGGAATTTCCCTCATGAAGGAGGCACCTATTTCACATGTGTGGGAGAGTTTTAAACTCCCAAATAATGAGATATTTTTATCTCTCCTCTCTCTTGTTTCACAACTAGATCCAAAAAGTGGACTAAACTGACCGGAAAATGGTCAAAAATTGACCAAACTGATCTGGAAAATTCTAGAATGAGTTTACTTGGTTAGAGGTTCACTTTTTCCTATAAATAGAAGTCTCCTCCTTTGTTGAAGCTTAATAGTGTTTTTTGCACTGTTACCCTGCTTCTCCCAAGAGCCAAAAACTGTGAACTTACTCATAATTCATTAGTTTTTGACCTTTTCCTCTTCTAAAGATTGGTGGCCACTCTTGTTTCAAATAAGAGTAGATCCCTCAAACCATCAAGCCAAAGGAAAGCTCTCAAATTCTCCTTGTAAGTTGGAGATTCTTCTCTTTTCTATTTCATTTTATGGTTTTTATGATTTTTGTCTTCTTTAAAATGAATATGATGTTATGCCTCATTGAAAAAAGGCATTCCCCTCTCTTCTTTAGTAAATCCAACCATACTTTATCCTAGATGAATGATTAATGGTGGATAAAATCAAGTTTTTCATAATGTTTCTCTTAAATAAGTAGAAAATGTTTACATTAGTAGTTTTAAATAATCTTGGTCAAATTCTAATTAATTTTAGAGAGTTAAAAATTGAAAAATGGTCAGCCATACAAAGGAGATTATGGTAAAATTTTCTAAAATTGTGTAAAATAAGTTTTACTTTTTCTTTAATTCAAAAAGAGTAATTCCCATCATATATGTATTCTTAAAGTGTTAATTTTCATCCTAGGTATAGAAAAATGCATACTAAAAATATTTTATTAAAAAGTGTTACTTTCTTTAGAATTAAATTCTATGCATAGAAGAAAGCATATTGAAATTGTTATTTTGATTATAAAAGTGTTATTTTCATCATAAATGATTTTTATGCATAAATGGATGCATAAAAGAAATTCTTTTATATTAAAAGAGTGATTTTCATCATAAATGATTTGTATGCATAAAAGATATCTTTTATATTGAAAGTGTGATTTTCACATAAACGATTTTTATGCATAAATGGATGCATAAAAGAAATTCTTTTATATTAAAAGAGTGATTTTCATCATAAATGATTTGTATGCATAAACATATGCATAAAAGATTTTTTTAATATTAAAAGTGTGATTTTCATCATAAATAATTTTTATGCATAAACGGATGCATAAAAGAAATTCTTTTATATTAAAAGAGTGATTTTCATCATAAATGATTTGTATGCATAAACATATGCATAAAAGATTTGTTTTATATCAAAAGTGTGATTTTCATCATAAATGGATTTTTTGCATAAATTAGATGCATAAGAGAAATTCTTTTATTCTAAAAGTGCAATTCCTACTAAATTGGAATTATGCATGGAAAGATGCATAAAGAAATTATTGATTTTATGCATAGAAAGATGCATAAAGAAATCTATTTTTATTTCAAGAGTTATTTTCATCAATTTTGGTTTTATGCAGAGAAAGATGCATAAAAGATTTATTTTTATTTTGAAAGTATTATTTTCATTGAAATTGAATTTATGAATAGATAGATGCATAAAAGATTTATTTTTATTTTGAAAGTGTTATTCTCATTAAAATGGAATTTATGCATAGTAAAATGCATAAAAGATTTATTTTTATTTTGAAAGTGTTATTCTCATTAAAATAGAATTTATGCATAGTAAAATGCATAAAAGGTTTATTTTTAATTCGAAAGTGTTATTTTCCTTAAATTTGAATTTATGCCTAAATAGACGCATAAAAGGGTTTTTTATAAACGTGTTATTTCTACTAAAGTTGTCTTTATGTGCCTAATTAGATGCACAAAGAATCTTTAGAATTCTCTTACATTCTATAAATGGATGTGATAAGATATGATAGGAATCAAATAGATGTAAATGGATGGATGGAAGTGATATGAATCAGATAAATGAAAATGGTTGAATGGATGTGATGTCCTGTGAATTAGGAAGTGAATGAATGGTAAAGGATGTGAAGGAATGTGAATCGTGATATGAATGAATGATAAGGGATGTGAATGAATGTTGGCATGTGAATCGGATGTGAATAGATGATGTGGTTTGATGTGAGAATGATGTAGGTTAATGTAGATTGATGTATGGATGATGTGGTTTGATGTGTGAATGATGTAGGATAATGTAGATTGATGTATGAATGTGAATGTGGATGTGGATGTATGGATGTGGATGTGGATGTGGATGTATGAATGTGAATGGGGATGTGTGCATGTATGAATGTAGATGTGGATGTGGATGTGGATGTGGATGTGGATGTGGATGTGGATGTGGATGTGGATGTATGAATGTGAATGGGGATGTGGATGTGAATGTGGATGTGGATGTATGAATGTAAATGGGGATGTGGATGTGGTGTATGAATGTAAATGGGGATGTGGATGTGGATGTGAAAATGGATGTATGGATGTGGATGTGGATGTGGATGTATGAATGTGAATGGGGATGTGTGCATGTATGAATGTAGATGTGGATGCGGATGTGAATGTGGATGTGGATGTATGAATGTGAATGTGAATGTGAATGTGGATGTGGATGTATGAATGTGAATGGGGATGTGGATGTGGATGTGGATGTGAAAATGGATGTATGGATGTGGATGTGGAAATGGATGTATGGATGTGGATGTAAATATGGATGTATAAATGTGGATGAGAAAATGGATGTATGGATGTGGATGTGGATGTGGAAATGGATGTATGGATGTGGATGTAGATGTGGATGTGGATGTGGATGTATGGATGTGGATATGGATGTGTATGTATGAATGCGGATGTGGAAGTGGATGTATGGATGTGGATGTACGAATGTGGATGTGTATGTAGAATAATGAATGCGAATGTGTATGTGAAATGATGTGATGTCGATATGAGTGAATGGATGAGATGTGATGACATGTGAATTGGAATGTGAATAAATGATATGTGATGTGAATGAATCTGAGGTGATGAGACGGAAAATGTTGTGATTGGATGACATGGTGAAGAATTCCAAGCCAGTTTCCATGGCCGAAGCAGTTCAAATGGCGAAGGATTTTGCCAAAGCCTTTGATGTCAAAGTCCCGCCAAAGCTAGCACCATCACCTTTCAAAAGGTTTTTATTCCCAGAAGATGATTCTGACCTTCCTCCGCCTAAGAGATATCAGGGTCAAACCCAGGATATTCGAAGCTCCAGAATGGAAAAAATGTCCTTTTCCCGAAACTCAATCCCCTGGATTTCAACTTCAGAAGTTCCACCCTTGAACAAGAGAGCGAAATGCTATATCTGTCAAGGATTTGGACATCGTAGCATGGATTGCCCAACTCCTTTTGGATCAATGTTTTCAGGGTAGGAAAATCAGGGATCGAGATTCCAGACTCCAACCCCTTCTGTCCAGAGTAATCAGGGTTCTATCTACCAAAATCAGGGAAATCCCAGAGGTAGACCCTCTATCCAACTTGGAGTTTCAATCCAAAGTAATGCAAGACCTCCACCTCAGAATAGGGAAAGTCAAAGAGAGTTGTTCCCAAATCGGCCGTCCACTTCCAAGGCAGTAACATTGGAAGTGATTGAAGAAGAAGAAGAAGATAAAAGAGATCATACTCCACCTGCGAGATGAGGACATCTCGCATTTTTTAAGTGGGGTAGAATGTAAGATTCCTCCCCAGCCTCTCAGGATGTCCAGTATCTTCCCCTGTAGTCAAATCCCTTTTCAAAAATATAAAAGATCTTGTTTACACCTGTTTTGGCCTAGAGAGAGAGAAAATATTCTAAAGAGAGGTTATTCAGATTTTGGATATTTTTGGATGGAAAAATATCTCTTTGTATTTAAATAAGCTCCCCCGAAACAGAAGTTCAAAAAGATTTTCAAAAGGTGCATTAGAAATCAAGTATAATCTGTTCAAGAGGCCTTATCCTAGGGGTCAAGATTTTTTCGAAATTTAAAATTAAGGTCTATGGACCAATAAGATTCATCCAAATGTAGGGAGGAGATAAATGGAAGAATAAAAGGAAAATCCCCCAAAAATGAGTAAATACTCACATAAGATGAAGAGTTGAGTAAGGACAAGGTTAATAGTTAAAAAAGAGAGATATTTAGAAGAAATGATGCATTTTTGACACCTCAGTATGGGAGAATTCCCCTCATGAAGGAGGCACCTATTTCACATGTGTGGGAGAGTTTTAAACTCCCAACTGAGATATTTTTATCTCTCCTCTCTCCTGTTTCAACTAGATCCAAAAAGTGGACTAAACTGACCCAAAAATGGTCAAAAACTGACCAAACTCATCTGAAAAATTCTAGAATCAGTTTACTTGGTTAGAGGCTCACTTTTTCCTATGAATAGAAGCCTCCCCTTTGTTGAATCTTAATAGTGTTTTTTGCACTGCTACCCTGCTTCTCCCAAGAGCCAAAAACTGTGAATTTACTCATAATTCATTAGTTTTTGACCTTTCCCTCCTCAAAAGATTTGTGGCCACTCATGTTTTAAACAAGAGTAGATCCCTCAAACCATCAAGCCAAAGGAAAGCTCTCAAATTCTCCTTGTAGTTGGAGATTCTTCTCTTTTCTATTTCATTTTATGTTTTTTATGATTTTTGTCTTCTTTAAAATGAATATGATGTTATGCCTCATTGAAAAAAGGCATTCCCCTCTCTTCTTTAGTAAATCCAACCATTCTTTATCCTAGATGAATGATTAATGGTGGATAAAATCAAGTTTTTCATAATGTTTCTCTTAAATAAGTAGAAAATGTTTACATTAGAATGATTTAAATACTCTTGGTGAAATTCTAGTTAATTTTAGAGAGTTAAAAATTGAAAAATGGTCAGCCATACAAAGGAGGTTATGGAAAAATTTTCTAAAATTGTGTAAAATAAGTTTTACTTTTTTTTTAATTCAAAAAGAGTAATTCCCATTGTATATGTATTCTTAAAGTGTTAATTTTCATCCTAGGTAAAAAAATGCATACTAAAAATATTTTATTAAAAAAGTGTTACTTTCTTTAGAATTAAATTCTATGCATAGAAAGAAGCATATTGAAATTGTTATTTTGATTATAAAAGTGTTATTTTCATCATAAATGATTTTTATGCATAAATGGATGCATAAAAGAAATTCTTTTATATTAAAAGAGTGATTTTCATCATAAATGATTTGTATGCATAAACATATGCATATAAGATATCTTTTATATTAAAAGTGTGATTTTCATCATAAACGATTTTTATGCATAAACGGATGCATAAACGAAATTCTTTTATATTAAAAGAGTGATTTTCATCATAAATGATTTGTATGCATAAAAGATTTTTTTAATATTAAAAGTGTGATTTTCATCATAAATAATTTTTATGCATAAAAGAAATTCTTTTATATTAAAAGAGTGATTTTCATCATAAATAATTTGTATGCATAAACATATGCATAAAAGATTTTTTTTATATTAAAAGTGTGGTTTTCATAATAAATGGATTTTATGCATAAATTAGATGTATAAGAGAAATTCTTTTATTCTAAAAGTGCAATTCCTACTAAATTGGATTTATGCATGGAAAGATGCATAAGGAAATTATTGATTTTATGCATAGAAAGTTGCATAAAGAAGTCTATTTTTATTTCAAGAGTTATTTTCATCAATTTTGATTTTATGCATAGAAAGATGTATAAAAGATTTATTTTTATTTCGAAAGTATTATTTTCATTGAAATTAAATTTATGCATAGATAGATGCATAAAGATTTATTTTTACTTTGAAAGTGTTATTCTCATTAAAATGGAATTTATGCATAGTAAAATGCATAAAAGATTTTATTTTTTTTTGAAAGTGTTATTCTCATTAAAATAGAATTTATGCATAGTAAAATGCATAAAAGGTTTATTTTTAATTCGAAAGTGTTATTTTCCTTAAAATTGAATTTATGCCTAAAAATAGACGCATAAAAGGATTTTTATAAAAGTGTTATTCCTACTAAAGTTGTCTTTATGCCTAATTAGATGCGCAAAGAATCTTTAGAATTCTCTTACATTCTATAAATAGATGTGATGAGATATGATAGGAATCGGATAGATGTAAATGTGATATGAATCAGATAAATGAAAATGGATGAATGGATGTGATGTATTGTGAATTAGGATGTGAACGAATGGTATAGGATGTGAAGAAATGTGAATCATGATATGAATGAATGATAAGGGATGTAAATGAATGATGGCATGTGAATCGGATGTGAATGGATGATGTGGTTTGATGTGAGAATGATGTAGGTTAATGTAGATTGATGTATGGATGATGTGGTTTGATGTGTGAATGATGTAGGTTAATGTAGATTGATGTATGGATGTGAATGTGGATGTGGATGTATGGATGTGGATGTGGATGTGAAAATGGATGTATGGATGTGGATGTGGATGTGGATGTATGAATGTGAATGGGGATGTGTGCATGTATGAATGTAGATGTGGATGTGGATGTGAATGTGGATGTGAATGTATGAATGTGAAAATGGGGATGTGGATAAATGGATGTGGATGTGGATGTGAAAATGGATGTATGGATGTGGATGTGGATGTATGAATGTGAATGGGGATGTGTGCATGTATTAATGTAGATGTGGATGTGGATGTGAATGTGGATGTGGATGTATGAATGTGAATGGGGATGTGGATGATATGGATGTGGATGTGGATGTGAAAATGGATGTATGGATGTGGATGTGGAAATGGATGTATGGATGTGGATATGGATGTATGAATGTGGATGTGAAAATGGTGGATGTATGGATGTGGATGTGGATGTGGAAATGGATGTATGGATGTGGATGTGGATGTGGATGTGAATGTATGGATGTGGATGTGGAAATGGATGTATGGATGTGGATGTGGATGTGGATGTATGGATGTGGATATGGATGTGTATGTATGAATGCGGATGTGGAAGTGGATGTATAGATGTGGATATGGATGTGTATGTATGAATGGGGATGTGGAAGTGGATGTATGGATGTGGATGTATGAATGTGGATGTGTATGTAGAATAATGAATGCGAATGTGTATGTGAAATGATGTGACATCGATATGAGTGAATGGATGAGATGTGATGACATGTGAATTAGGATGTGAATAAATGATATGTGATGTGAATGAATATGAGGTGATGAGACAGAAAATGATGTGATTGGATGACAATGACTACACATATGAATGGAATGTGGAATAAGTAATTTGGATTGATGAGGGATAATGTGGAAAGATGAGAGTTCATTATAGAAACTGTATTTGTGACCTGTTTGTAAATGACTGTTTTATGTCAAGAATGTTGGGGAATAAGTAATTTGGATTGATGAGGGATAATGTGGAAAGATGAGAGTTCATTATAGAAACTGTATTTCTGACCTGTTTGTAAATGACTGTTTTATGTCAAGAATGTTGGGGAAGCATTTTGACCGTCTTGTGATTAAGGTCATGGAGACCTAACTGATAAAGTTGGGGAAGCATTTTGACCGTCTTGTGATTAAGGTCATGGAGACCTAACTGATAAAGTTGTAACAGCTCTGACAGAGAGTCAACGGAGGACGTCTCGCGTAGCATGGTCGGCCGAGGTCTTAACCAGTCTCGGCGGTTCGATTTAAATGGTGAGCTTCCGATACGGTGGATGAGGGACCAAGGAAGCGGCCTATGAGTGAAGCGCTAGGTGACCATACGGTGCTAGGTGACCATACGGTGCTCCGGCTCTGGGTCGCCGAAGATACCCACTCGTGCATCCTGGAAGATATTGAATCAAGGAGTAAGAGTTGTTTTCTAAAACCGGGCATGGATCTGGTTGATTGACCTTGCTGGTCCCTCAATGGATGAGTCCATGACTCTTTTATATGGATCTATTGGTTGATCTTGCTGATCTTCCACGGAGATTCCATTTTGTTATGTGAATATATTACCGGTTACTATGAGCTAGGAACTATCGAAAAGGCCCCTGTGTGAACATGTGGTGAGCGTTCTGGTTGCCAATGATGCCATAAGTACACCGATGAAGGAATGATTGGAAATAAGGATTCAACCAGAGATTTTGAGGATTGTGATCAGTGACACAATGGTTTCATTAAAGGATTGTTTTAAAGATAGCTGATGCTGAGAAAAAGGTAATTTCATATTGGGTGTGTAAGTGGTGTGACTAGTTTTATGTTTGCATGAACATCTGGCTAGGGGGCCTGGGAACTCTTTTCCCTGGTACCCGGGACAAAACCTAACCAAATTCCTAATTGGATCCCATCACAAAAGCGGTTGGCTAACCCATGGGACTAGATGGGGTTAGGCTGGACTGATGGATCTGTAAATTGAGACTCAATTTCTGTTTAGTTCCATAGATGAAGTAAATTCCAGACAAAAATTGTTCTATGGAAAAGAATCAACGGCTGTGCCTCTCAATGAGGAAAAAAGCGTTGGTCTCTATGATCCAAGTACAGTCTTTTTCCTTGATCTGAATATGGGACTTACGGGTTCGATCAGATGAGTTCAGTTAGTTAAGGCTTTTGACTACGTTAGGGAAAAGTTACCCTGGTGGAATCGCCTGTGCTTTCTGGGAAAAGGAAGGTTAGGTTTTGGAAAAATCAATGGATTAGTCTCTTGTCCGGATATCCATGGGCGAGGCCCAGAGTGTGGGACCCTGCCCCGCGCAAGAAGTGCTACTTCCGCTGCTAGCACCCCTGAATTTGTTGCATGGTGGGGACACGGATCTCACATATCATTTTAGATTTTCTAGATTATTTTGAGTCTTGTTAATATATGGTAATTATCTGATTAGACTAGGCTTAGCATGATTTCTCAATTTCAAAACTTGGTATTAGAGCAATGTTAATGTAAGCCTAGGTTATTTGAAAAAAACAAAAGCCATTGGATCCAATTGCATTATGCACCACTAAAATCAATATGCTTCGATCATCTGAGTAGGATACACTTAAATCTGCACCCTTGAACCACTAGCTGAAATCCAAGCTTGCATAGTCATGCCCGTGATCCTTGATCAAAACCAAGGCCATCTATATTAGAAGTCTTTCATTGCATAGTTTATAGCACATTACAATAGAAATTGAGTTGAGTGTGCCTATTGTCTTGCATTAGTGTACTAATTATCATTATAGATTTTCTAGATTATTTTGAGCCTTGTTAATTATATGCTAATTATCTCATTAGACTAGGCTTAGCATGATTTCTCAATTTCTTAACTTGGTATTATAGCAAGGTTTATGTAAGCCTAGGTTATTTGTGGTATTTTTTTAAAGTTTTTTTAGTATTTAAAGAGAAAAAAAATAGCAGACTCATTATTATGTGGAACCTAGATCATTTGGAATATTGAGAAGAAGGGGGAGCTACCATTAAGAAATTCCAACAAGAAAGAATAGAAAGACCAAACTGAAGTGGCCACAACAAGAGCACAGAAATTGCCTTATATTCAAAAAAAATTTTAAAAAAATAGAAATTTAAAAAAAACAAGAGCCATTGGATCCTATTGCATTATGCACCACTAAAATCAATATGCTTCCATCATCTGAGTAGGATACACTTAAATCTGCACCCTTGAACCACTAGCTAAAATCAAAGTTTGCATAGTCACGCCTGTGATCCTTGATGATCAGGACCAAGATGTTGAAATATGTAAGCTTGGGTTATTTGGTCAAGTGTGTGAACATACCTTAGAGGTGCAAGATGTTATCTTAAGTTTTGTGGAATGATAAGAATGCCACACGAGATATTGTGTGAATGGTGAAAGCCACATGAAAGAAAAGGAATTACCAAACCTAATTAAATATATGCTAATTATCTGATTAGACTAGGCTTAGCATGATTTCTCAATTTCTTAACTTGGTATTAGAGCAAGGTTTATGTAAGCCTAGGTTATTTTTGGTATTTTTCTTAGGTCTTTTTATTATTTTAAGAGAAAAAAACGGCACACTCATTAGTATGTGGAACCGACATCACTTGGAATATTGAGAAGAAGGGGGAGCTACCATTACTAAAATCCAACGAGAAAGAATAGAAAGACCAAACTCAAGTGGCCACGACAACAGCACATGAATCGCCCTAATTATGTAGGAATTTCCTTATATTCTATTTTTTAAAAAAAATCAAAAATTTGAAATAAACAAGAGCCATTGGATCCAATTGTATTATGCACCACTAAAATCATCTAAGTAGGATACACTTAAATCTGCACCCTTGAACCAGTAGCTGAAATCAAAGTTTACATAATCACGCCCATGATCCTTGATCAGGACCAACATGTTGAAATATGTAACCTTGGGTTATTTGGTCAAGTGTGTGAACACACCTTAGAGGTGCAAGATGTTATCTTAAGTTTTGTGGAATGATAAGAATGCCACATGAGATATTGTGTGCATGGTGAGAGCCACATGAAAGAAAAGGAATTACCAAATGACATGCCACATGTAAACAAGATTGGGCTAGAGGACATCTATATTAGAAGTCTTTCATTGCATGGTTTATAACACATTACAATAGAAATTGAGTTGAGTGTGCCTATTCTCTTGCATTACTATACTAACTATCATTATAGATTTTCTAGATTATTTTGAGCCTTGTTAAATATATGCCAATTATCTGATTAGACTAGGCTTAGCATGATTTCTCAATTTCTTAAATTGGTATTAGAGCAAGGTTTATGTAAGCCTAGGTTATTTATGGTATTTTTCTTAAGTTTTTTTAGTATTTTAATAGAAAATAACGGCACACTCATTATTATATGGAACCTACATCATTTGGAGTATTGAGAAGAAGGGGGAGCTACCATAAAAAAAATCCAACGAGAAAGAATAGAAAGACCAAACTAAAGTGGCCACGACAAGAGCACATGAATTGCCCTAATCATGCAGGAATTGCCTTATATTCTAATTTTTTTTAAAAAATAGAAATTTCAAAAAAACAAGAGCCATCAGATCATCGTGCACCACTAAAATCAATATGCTTCGATCATCTGAGTAGGATACACTTAAATTTGCACCCTTGAACCACTAGCTGAAATCAAAGTTTGCATAGTCACGCCCGTGATCCTTGAATTGAGTTAAGTGTGCCTATTCTCTTGCATTAGTGTACTAATTATCATTATAGATTTTCTAGATTATTTTTGAGCCTTGTTAAATATATGCTAATTATCTGATTAGACTAGGCTTAACATGATTTCTCAATTTCTTAACTTGGTATTAGAGCAAGGTTTATGTAAGCCTAGGTTATTTGTGGTATTTTTCTTAAGTTTTTTTTAGTATTTTAAGAGAAAAAAATGGCACACTCATTATTATGTGGAACCTACATCATTTGGAATATTGAGAAGAAGGGGGGGGGCTACGATTAAAAAAATCCCACGAGAAAGAATAGAAAGACCAAACTGAAGTAGGCACGACAAGAGCACAGGAATTGCCCTAATTATGCAGGAATTTCCTTATATTCTAATTTTAAAAAAAAAACAAAAATTTGAAAAAAACAAGAGCCATTGAATCCATTATGCACCACTAAATTCAATATGTTTCGATCATTTGAGTAGGATACACTTAAATCTGCACCCTTGAACCACTAGCAGAAATCTAAGCTTGCATAGTCACACCCGTGATCCTTGATCAGGACCAAGATGTTGAAATATGTAAGTTTGGGTTATTTGGTTGAGTGTGTGAGCACACCTTAGAGGTGCAAGATGTTAACTTAAGTTTTGTGGAATGATAAGAATGCCACATGAGATATTGTGTGAATGGTGAGAGCCACATGAAAGAAAAGGAATTACCAAATGACATGCCACATGTAAACGGCCATCTATATTAGAAGCCTTTCATTGCATGGTTTATAACACATTACAATAGAAATTGAGTTGAATGTGCCTAATCTCTTGCATTAGTGTACTAATTATCATGTAAGATTCCTCCCCAACCTCTCGGGATGTCAAGTATCTTCCCCTGTAGTCAAATCCCTCTTCAAAAATATAAAAGATCTTGTTTATACCTGTTTTGGCCTAGAGAGAGAAAATATTCTAGAGAGAGATTATTTAGATTTTGGATATTTATGGATGGAAAAATATCTCTTTGTATTTAAATAAGTACCCCCGAAATAGAAGTTCAAAAAGATTTTCAGAAGGTGCATTAGAAATCAAGTATAGTCTGTTCAAGAGGCCTTATCCTAGGGGTCAAGATTTTTTCGAAATTTAAAATGAAGGTGCCTATGGACCAATAAGATTCATCCAAATGTAGGGAGGAGATAAATGGAAGAATAAAAGGAAAATCTCCCACAAATGAGTAAATACTCACATAAGATGAAGAGTTGAGTAAGGACAAGGTTAATAGTTAAAAAAGAGAGATATTTAGAAGAAATGATGCATTTTTGACACCTCAGTATGGGGGAATTTCCCTCATGAAGGAGGCACCTATTTCACATGTGTGGGAGAGTTTTGAACTCCCAAATAATAAGATATTTTTATCTCTCCTCTCTCCTGTTTCACAACTAGATCCAAAAAGTGGACTAAACTGACCCAAAAATGGTCAAAAATTGACCAAACTAATCTTGAAAATTCTAGAATCAGTTTACTTGGTTAGAGGCTCACTTTTTTCCTATAAATATAAGCCTCCTCCTTTGTTGAAGCTTAATAGTGTTTTTTGCACTGTTACCCTGCTTCTCCCAAGAGCAAAAAACTGTGAATTTACTCATAATTCATTAGTTTTTGACCTTTTCCTCTTCTAAAGATTGGTGGCCACTCTTGTTTCAAACAAGAGTAGATTCCTCAAACCATCAAGCCAAAGAAAAGCTCTCAAATTCTCCTTGTAAGTTGGAGATTATTTTCTTTTCTATTTCATTTTATGGTTTTTATGGTTTTTGTCTTCTTTAAAATGAATATGATGTTATGCCTCATTGAAAAAAGGCATTCCCCTCTCTTCTTTAGTAAATCCAACCATTCTTTATCCTAGATGAATGATTAATGGTGGATAAAATCAAGTTTTTCATAATGTTTCTCTTAAATAAGTAGAAAATGTTTACATTAGAATGATTTAAATAATCTTGGTCAAATTCTAATTAATTTTAGAGAGTGAAAAATTGAAAAATGGTCAGCCATACAAAGGAGGTTATGGCAAAATTTTCTAAAATTGTGTAAAATAAGTTTTACTTTTTCTTTAATTCAAAAAGAGTAATTCCCATCGTATATGTATTCTTAAAGTGTTAATTTTCATCCTAGGTATAGAAAAATGCATACTAAAAATATTTTATTAAAAAGTGTTACTTTCTTTAGAATTAAATTCTATGCATAGAAGGAAGCATATTGAAATTGTTATTTTGATTATAAAAGTGTTATTTTCATCATAAATGATTTTTATGCATAAATGGATGCATAAAAGAAATTCTTTTATATTAAAAGAGTGATTTTCATCATAAATGATTTGTATGCATAAACATATGCATAAAAGATATCTTTTATATTAAAAGTGTGATTTTCATCATAAACGATTTTTATGCATAAATGCATGCATAAAAGAAATTCTTTTATATTAAAAGAGTGATTTTCATCATGAATGATTTGTATGCATAAACATATGCATAAAAGATTTTTTTAATATTAAAAGTGTGATTTTCATCATAAACAATTTTTATGCATAAACGGATGCATAAAAGAACATCTTTTATATTAAAAGAGTGATTTTCATCATAAATGATTTGTATGCATAAACATATGCATAAAAGATTTTTTTATATCAAAAGTGTGATTTTCATCATAAATGGATTTTATGCATAAATTAGATGCATAAGAGAAATTCTTTTATTCTAAAAGTGCAATTCCTACTAAATTGGATTTATGCATGGAAAGATGCATAAAGAAATCATTGATTTTATGCATAGAAAGATGCATAAAGAAATCTATTTTTATTTCAAGAGTTATTTTCATCAATTTTGATTTTATGCATAGAAAGATGCATAAAAGATTTATTTTTATTTTGAAAGTATTATTTTCATTGAAATTGAATTTATGCATAGATAGATGCATAAAAGATTTATTTTTATTTTGAAAGTGTTATTCTCATTAAAATGGATTTTGTGCATAGTAAAATGCATAAAAGATTTATTTTTATTTTGAAAGTGTTATTCTCATTAAAATCGAATTTATGCATAGTAAAATGCATAAAAGGTTTATTTTTAATTCGAAAGTGTTATTTTCCTTAAAATTGAATTTATGCCTAAATAGACGCATAAAAGGATTTTTATAAACGTGTTATTTCTACTAAAGTTGTCTTTATGTGCCTAATTAGATGCACAAAGAATCTTTAGAATTCTCTTACATTCTATAAATAGATGTGATAAGATATGATAGGAATCAAATAGATGTAAATGGATGGATGGAAGTGATATGAATCAGATAAATGAAAATGGTTGAATGGATGTGATGTCCTGTGAATTAGGAAGTGAATGAATGGTAAAGGATGTGAAGGAATGTGAATCGTGATATGAATGAATGATAAGGGATGTGAATGAATGTCGTCCTGTGAATCGGATGTGAATAGATGATGTGGTTTGATGTGAGAATGATGTAGGTGTGATTTTCATCATAAATGGATTTTATGCATAAATGGATGCATGGAAGTGATATGAATCAGATAAATGAAAATGGTTTAATGGATGTGATGTCCTGTGAATTAGGAAGTGAATGAATGGTAAAGGATGTGAAGGAGTGTGAATCGTGATATGAATGAATGATAAGGGATGTGAATGAATGACGGCATGTGAATCGGATGTGAATAGATGATGTGGTTTGATGTGAGAATGATAAAGGTTAATGTAGATTGATGTATGGATGATGTGGTTTGATGTGTGAATGATGTAGGTTAATGTAGATTGATGTATGGATGTGAATGTGGATGTGGATGTATGGATGTGGATGTGGATGTGGATGTATGAATGTGAATGGAGATGTGTGCATGTATGAATGTAGATGTGGATGTGGATGTGAATGTGGATGTGGATGTATGAATGTGAATGGGGATGTGGATGTAAATGTGGATGTGGATGTATGAATGTAAATGGGGATATGGATGTGGATGTGAAAATGGATGTATGGATGTGGATGTGGATGTGGATGTATGAATGTGAATGGGGATGTGTGCATGTATGAATGTAGATGTGGATGTGGATGTGAATGTGGATGTGGATGTATGAATCTGAATGGGGATGTGGATGTATGGATGTGGATGTGGATGTGAATGTGGATGTGGATGTGGATGTGGAAATGGATGTATGGATGTGGATGTAAATATGGATGTATAAATGTGGATGAGAAAATGGATGTATGGATGTGGATGTGGATGTGGATGAGAAAATGGATGTATGGATGTGGATGTGGATGTGGATGTAAAAATGGATGTATGGATGTGGATGTGGATGTGGATGTATTGATGTGGATATGGATGTGTATGTATGAATGCAGATATGAAAGTGGATGTATGGATGTGGATGTACGAATGTGGATGTATATGTAGAATAATGAATGCGAATGTGTATGTGAAATGATGTGACGTCGATATGAGTGAATGGATGAGATGTGATGACATGTGAATTGGAATGTGAATAAATGATATGTGATGTGAATGAATCTGAGGTGATGAGACGGAAAATGTTGTGATTGGATGACAATGACTACACATATGAATGGAATGTGGAATAAGTAATGTGGACTAATGAGGGATAATGTGGAAAGATGAGACTTCATTATAGAAATTGTATTTGTGACCTGTTTGTAAATGACTGTTTTATGTCAAGAATGCTGGGGAAGCATTTTAACCGTCTTGTGATTATGGTCGTGGAGACCTAACTGATAAAGTTGCAAACAGCTGACGGAGAGTCAACGGAGGACGTCTTGCGTAGCATGGTCGGCCGAGGTCTTGACCAGCCTCGGTTTGATTTAAATGGTGAGCTTCCGGTACAGTGGATGAGGGACCAAGGAAGCGGCCTATGAGTGAAGCGCTAGGTGACCTGCGAAGGATCCTAGAGGGTGCTGACCATACGATGCTCCGGCTCTGGGTCATCGAATATACCCACTCGTGTGTCGTGGAAAATATTGAATCATGGAGTAAGAGAGCTGTGCTCAACACCCGCCTCCTCTTCTGTAGCTCCTCCTGCGTACCAGGTGACACCACCACCAGCACTACTGTACCAAGCATATTGATTTTAGTGGTGAATAATGCAATTGGATCCAATGGCTCTTGTTTTTTTCAAATTTCTAATTTTTTTAAAAAAAATTAGAATATAAGGCAATTCCTGCATAATTAGGGCAATTCATGTGCTCTTGTCGTGGCCACTTCAAATTGGTCTTTCTATTCTTTCTTGTTGGATTTTTTTAATGGTAGCTCCCCCTTCTTCTCAATATTCCAAATGATGTAGGTTCCACATAATAATGAGTGTGCCATTTTTTTCTCTTAAAATACTAAAAAAACTTAAGAAAAATACCACAAATAACCTAGGTGTACATAAACCTTGCTCTGATACCAAGTTAAGAAATTGAGAAATCATGCTAAGCCTAGTCTAATCACATAATTAGCATATATTTAACAAGGCTCAAAATAATCTAGAAAATCTATAATGATAATTAGTACACTAATGCAAGACAATAGGCACACTCAACTAAATTTCGATTGTAATGTGTTATAAACCATGCAATGAAAGACTTCTAATATATATGGCCTCTAGCCCAATCCCGTTTACATGTGGCATGTCATTTGGTAATTCCTTTTCTTTTATGTGGCTCTCACCATTCACACAATATCTCATGTGGCATTCTTATCATTCCACAAAACTTAAGATAACATCTTGCAGCTCTAAGGTGTGTTCACACACTCCACCAAATAACCCAAGCTTACATATTTCAACATCTTGGTTAAGGCGATTCTTGCATAATAAGGGCAATTCCTGTGCTCTTGTCGTGGCCACTTCAGTTTGGTCTTTCTATTCTTTCTTGTTGGAATTTTTTAATGGTAGCTCCCCCTTCTTTTAAATATTCCAAATGATGTAGGTTCCACATAATAATGAGTGTGCCATTTTTTTCTCTGAAAATACTAAAAAAAACTTAAGAAAAATACCACAAATAACCTAGGCTTACATAAACCTTGCTCTAATACTACTATCAAGCCAAAGGAAAGCTCTCAAATTATCCTTGTAAGTTGGAGATTCTTCTCTTTTCTATTTCATTTTATGGTTTTTATGATTTTTGTCTTCTCTAATATGAATATGATGTTATGCCTCATTGAAAAAAGGCATTCCCCTCTCTTCTTTAGTAAATCCAATCATTCTTTATCCTGGATGAATGATTAATGGATAAAATCAAGTTTTTCATAATGTTTCTCTTAAATAAGTAGAAAATGTTTACATTAGAATGATTTAAATACTCTTGGTAAACTTCTAATTAATTTTAGAGAGTTAAAAATTGAAAAATGGTCAGCCATACAAAGGAGGTTATGGCAAATTTTTTTAAAATTGTGTAAAATAAGTTTTACTTTTTTTAATTCAAAAAGAGTAATCCCCATCGTATATGTATTCTTAAAGTGTTATTTTTCATCCTAGGTATAGAAAAATGCATACTAAAAATGGTTTATTAATAAAGTGTTACTTTCTTTAGAATTCTGTAAGAAAACATTATGGGCCCAAGGCCATGGACAACTAGTAAGTAGGTGTGAACTCTTGGGTGGAGTATAAATACCAATGTAAATGGGATTATGGCTCATTCATGATAATGTTATCTGTTCCAAGAATCAATGGTGAGCTGGTGACTCCTTCATGAGCCACTCCCTTGGTGAGGGACTAACCCACCCCTGTTACTTTCTTTCATTGGTATCAGAGCATGGCTTTTGATCCATGATTTTTAATTTTTCTTTTCTTCTTCTCATTTCGTGAAATTTCTGCTTCATTTGATTCATGGGGGAAGGGGATATGGCTAAAGTAGAGTTTGTGGTTCAAATCTGAGCACATGGACCTATTTTTTTTTTGAATGAGTGGACCAAATTGGGGAAAATTTCTAATCTTGATTAGCAGTTGTTAATCAAAAACGTTTTTTTGTTTGGGAGCTTTCTTGCAAACCCTAGCCATGGAATCTCAACATGAGCAAAGAGCATTGAGTCTCTCATGTATCTAGCAATGTTTTATGAAGTATTTCACCTATTTTCCATGAGCAATGGGGCTCCCAATGTGGCTGAAAATCACTACCAAAGCTGCGCACGTTTTTCACCAAAGTGACCCTAATCTTCATCTCCTTCAACAAATTCAAGCATTAAGGCTTCCCGGGTGACATTGGTGAGTTGCTCCATCACTTCCTTACAATTTTGAAGTATTCTTTCAAGCTATGGAGTGAATTAGGGTTTTATTACACATAAAACCCTAATTTTCAGAAATTGGACTTTAATCATGGCCATTCATGCTGCTCTTTATGCATTATGAATGCTTGAATGCTACACATAGCCATTCAATGCTATGCCTTGCATATTGGCATAAGTGAGCATAGCTTTTGGCACATTTGGGGGATTGAATAAAATGTTTTGGGTTGGAAGCCCACTTTTTGGTGACACCGTTTTCCATTGCCGGTTGCACGTTTTTGGTCATAACTCTCTCATATGAACTCCGTTTTTGGAGTTCTAGTACTCAAAACGACCGGCTCGTCGTCCTCTTCGAGATGAGCTATAGGTCTTGAGGTGAAGGATTCAGCAAGTGCTCTCTGTTTTCACTTTTGTACTGGATTTTCTAGTCCCGAGCAGGAACTTGCGCCCAGAACACGACCCGAGATCACCGCTCCGTGATACTTGGATGTTGTTGATGTATGTGGAAATGTATTGACATTGCCATGAGTGGATGTGATGAAGGAAGCACTATGAACCATGTATTATGATATGAATGAGCATGAGTCATGCTATAAATCAATTGTAAGTCAACTCTACTCATTCATTTGAGCTTGTAACTCACGATTTTATTCCTAGAATCTAGAATGAAGTAAGGGTACCTTGGCATTTGGAGGAGAGGCCAAGGGGAGAATGTCTTGAATCTTCCTTGCCGTTAGTGCCGGGTAACGCGGTAAGGAAGAGGATTAGGTACTTGGTGGTAAAGAAATGGCCTCAACCTTCACCTTGGATGTAAACTTGGTGAAGGGGTGAGAAGTGCTTGGCCGGGAGATCGGCAGGCATCGACGCGCTTCATCGACCACTTCATTCGACTTGAGCAAACAAGCAAATCCTCTACATCGACTTCTTATGCAAAAGGACAAAATTGATGCCATAAGGTCACATGCTCAGATGGAAAAATGATTGAGGATTGATTTGCTTACAGTGGTCAAATGCATAAGGATTTTAATACTTGATTGAGATGCTTTGATTTGATTGAGATTTGGTGCAAAAAGAGGGGAGACCATGGCAAAATTTTTGCAAAAATTTGCCTACTTGCAGCCAGGACAAATCCTTGAATTTCTAGGGTTTTTCAAAAGCTTTTCAAATTTGTCCTGAAAGCTCTTCAATCTACCCAAAAACCTCTTTCAAACAAGCTAAAGATCACTCAAATCAGAGTAGTATTGAGCGGTCAAAGTTAAGAGTTGACTTTCAGCTAGAATAGTTGACTGGTCAAAGGTTGTTGACTTTTTCAAATCTATTTTTGGGGATCCTTACTCGTCTCGTCAAGAGCTTCGCATCGATATAAAGATCACCCAAATCGGATAAGAATTGAGCGGTTAACATCAAGAGTTGACTTTTAGTCGGTACAGTTGACTGGTCAAAGGCTGTTGACTTTTTCAGATCTGTTTTTGGGGATTCTTATTCGTCTCGTCAAGAGCTTTGCATCGATATAAAGATCACCCAAATCGGATACCGTTTGAATAGAGAAAAAAAAATCAAGTAAGTGGTGGGATCAATTACGCGCATGGAAATGACTAGAGGAGGTCAAAACAAGGGAGCCCGGAATGAAAATGATCAAAGACAACTGGAAGCAATGATGGCAACAAGTTCATCAACGAGGAATGAAGAAAGTTCAGCCATAAAAGCACCATCTCCAGATGAATCTCAGCCAGTGGAAATGCCTCAATCTTTGGGAACTACTCCGCTAACAGTGGACATGATGTTAATGGCTATGGAGAGTATGTTTCAAAGGATTGAAAATAACCAAACAAATCGGCAACAACAATTTGGTGAACACCTCATGGAACGGTTCGACAAGCAACACCACTACCTGGATGACGTGATGCAAAGAGGGTTAAAAGACTTGGAGAAAGCCATTAGTGCATTGGCTCCTCTTAAGCTCAACCAAGAAGCCGATATGAATGCAATGGATGGTGTACATTATGATGCCAAACATGATTGAAAGCCTTCTATGCCAGAAGAGAACAAAGTAAGACAAATGATGCCACCTCAAATGATGCCACATTCTTCTTACATGGACAAGGGCAAGAGACCTATGGGTGATGCTTCTTATGAGAGATCCAATGCCAGTATTCCAAGAACTTCATCCTTTATGCAAGATGCAAGAAGAGGGTATGAACAGAAGGGATTTAAAGATGCAGGTGATTGGCAATTGGAAGATGAGCAAATGCATAGACACTTGGGTGAAGGAAGAGGATTTGATGATCCAAGAGCACGGTAGAGGGGTTCAAGAATGCATGGTGATTTTGACAATGCTGTGAAGGACAAAATCATATTTAATAAGTTCAAAGGAGAATCAAATTCTATCAAAGACTTTGAAGAGTGGGCAAACAAGATGGATCTCTACTTCGAAATCAGCCCAAGGAGCGAGATTGCCAAAGTCTACTTCGCCTCACTTCATCTTAAAGGTTTTGCTCACACTTGGTGGAGGAGGAAGCAATCTCATGGTTATGTCATCACTACTTGGGAAGAATTCAAGAATGACATGGCAGAAGAGTTTACTTCTCGCATGCAAAGGGACAATCACATTGTGGAATGGGACAAGCTAGAGCAAACCACTACCGTGAAGGAATATTCTCATAAGTTTCTAAAGCTTCTATTATACTTGGATGACTTTGATGAGCATTATCTTGTTGTCAAGTATATAAGGGGCTTGAAAGCTCCTATTGGTGGTGATGTCAAGTCTCATGAACCCGCCACTTTGAAGAAGGCAATGATGCTTGCAGAAATTCATGAAGAGAAGTACTTGACAAAGTGGGCTAGCAAAGGGAATATCAAAGGGGAAGTGATCACAAGGACTGACATGGGTTCTCATGCAAACACAAGACCTAATCTTCCAAGATTTCCTACCGTGTATGGTAGAGGGTCTAATAGACTTCCATTTAAACCACCATTTATGTCCAACAAAGCTACATACAATGAGTCCAAGCCAGCAAATGGGGGTTCAAAAAGCAAGGTTATCAAGGAGGACCATTTGTATGAAATGAGGCTCAAAGGTCTATGTTTTAAATGTGGAGAAAAATGGAACAAGGATCACTTCAAAGTATGCAAATCCAAGGATATTTCCATAAGCTACATTATCACTGAGGACAATGCTAATCATGAGGAGGAGGAATTCCTTGAATGCAATGATGCCTTAGGATGGGGAGATCCTCATGAGGGTGGAGGTTCTCATGATGATGGTTTTGATGAAGAAAATCCCGAGTTTCCTTTTGATCCGGGTGGGAAACTAAAGTTTGCTCATGACAAAATGGATGATGGGATGCCTCTATGCGTGTGGAATGAAAACAATAGTGCACATACTACCTTGTGTACAATCTCTCATGATGCTTATGCGGGAAGTAAGGGTGCCAACACATTGAGATTGAAGATCAAGGTGAATGGGAGAACAGCATATGCACTCATTGATACTGGAAGCATGCATAGTTTTGTCAATAAAAGGTCTTTGAACACTCTCAAAATGCAACCAACTTCTTTACCAAACAAGCACATGGTGCAAGTGGCCAATGGTGATTCAATGGGTTGCAATATGAAGTGTCAAAGTACAGAATTGGAGTTGTCCAAGAGCTACTCTTGCAAAGTTGATCTTTTGGTGATTGAGTTGGGACCAATTGACATGGTACTTGGATGTGATTGGCTATCCACTTTGAACTCTTTTACCATGAACTTACAGAAAAGTTTCATGAGTTTTGTGCATCATGGAGGGGTTATTACATTGAATGGAATGCAAGGGTCCAAGCTCTTCATGATCAATGCTACTCAAATGAAGAAAGAGTTCAAGAAAGAGGGCTATGTTTATGTACTACAGCTTTGCAAAGAGGAAGATAATAGCAAAAAGGATTGCATCGAAAATGTGGACATGGTTAAGCTACTCAAGGATTATGAAGATGTGTTTACCATGCCAAAATCAATGCCGCCAAAGAGGAGTGTTGATCACGCTATTGATTTGGAACCAAATGCCAAACCAATCAACAAGCCTCCCTATCGTTTGTCAAAGGTTGAAAAGGAAGAGGTGGCAAAGCAAGTCAAAGAAATCATTGACATGGGATGGGTTGAACCAAGTCAATCTCCTTTTGCTTCTCTGGTGCTACTTGTGAAGAAAAAGGATGGTACTTTCCGCATGTGCATTGATTACCGTGATTTGAATAAGATCACCATCAAAAATCGTTTTCCAATACCAAGGGTGGATGATCTTTTTGATGAGTTGAAGGGTGCCACATGCTTTTCAAAGATTGATTTGCGTTCCGGATACCATCAAATAAGGATGAAAAGTGGTCATGAGTTCAAAACAGCATTTCGTACAG
This sequence comes from Cibotium barometz, assembly GCF_041138505.1. Taxonomy (NCBI): domain Eukaryota; kingdom Viridiplantae; phylum Streptophyta; class Polypodiopsida; order Cyatheales; family Cibotiaceae; genus Cibotium; species Cibotium barometz. The sequence goes on from NC_141068.1 coordinate 30,866,983, forward strand.
AAAGGGGTCTTTACCAATTCATGGTTATGCCGTTTGGATTATGCAATGCACCGGCAACTTTTCAAGCATTGATGAACAAAGTGCTTCAACCTTTCCTCTACAAGTTTGTATTGGTCTTTTTTGACGACATACTTATCTATAGCAAAGATGAGGAAGTGCATTTGAAGCACGTGAAAGAGGTTTTGGAGGTCTTGAGGCAAAACAAGTTGTATGTTAAGGAGACAAAATGTACCTTCATGGCACATGAGGTGGAATATTTGGGTCACATTGTGAGCAAGGATGGCATTTGTGTGGATCCAAAGAAAGTGGAATGTATTAGGAATTGGCCGGTTCCTTCAAACACTACTCAATTGAGGGGATTTTTGGGGTTATCTTCATTCTATAGGCGCTTTATTGCCCACTATGCAGAAATTGCAGCCCCAATGACGGACAAATTGAAGAAGGAAACCTTCTTTTGGGATGCCATTGCCAACAAAAGCTTTGAAGATATGAAGAAGATGCTCACATCAGCACCTATTTTGGTATGTCCAGACTTCACCAAACCTTTCACAATAAGGGCGGATGCAAGTGGAAGAGGGATTGGTGCGGTACTTTACCAAGACCATGGAGTCATTGCTTATGAAAGTAGAAAGCTGAATGACAAAGAAAGAGAACTCCATGTGTATGAGCAAGAGATGATTGCTATACTCCATGCTATCAAGAAATGGCACCATTACTTATATGGGAGTCATTTTTATATGAGAAGTGATCATAGGGTGCTGAAGTATTTCCTCACACAACCCAATTTGTCTCCTAAGCAAAGAAGGTGGGTAGCAACACTACAAAACTATGATTTTGAAATCGACGTGCCCACCCACCTCTCGTGGCCAAGCTTGACGCATACGTCCTGCGACCCGCAAGTCCTCACGTACGCTAACATTGTCTCGTTTACCAATAATATGTTCCCAAATACCAGATCCCACATTCTTGAAGATGTGCATGGGATCAAGAAGATGGTTGATCTTAAGATAAGTCCAATATGGTAGCCGAAAAAAAATGGAGTACCTACACAAGGGATTGCTCTATGTGACCTTTAATCCAATTAGAGACTACACAAAACAAGATTGAAAAAACATTACTATACCTGTTCATGCCATCTGGAGGAAGAATATTTGTAGACTCCCAAATACGCTTCCAATCTTTTGCACGAAGTGTTTGTGGAGGAATGTTACTCTTACTAGCAACATATTTAGGATGATCTGAGGGGAGAAATCGATGATGATTATCGAATATGGTCTTACACAAACCGTCAGCATACTCATGTACTAACGAAAGGCCACAAACAGGACATGCATGTTTACTCGATGTTTTCAAACCTGTTAAAATATAAATAAAAGTTAGAATAATAAAGTAAATATTTATAATTAATATATATAGCCAATAGTATTAGAGTAGGGAGGTAATTAGAATTCTTACCAGAACAATCGTTGTATCCTGGAAAGTCATGCATTGTCCACATCAACACTGCTTTTAAGTCAAAGTGTCGAGAGGAGGGAGGCCTACTAATGTCCACCACCGCAACACCTCTCCATAGTTCCTCTAACTCATTAATCAACGGTTCAAGATAAACATCCATATGCTTGACTTTATGTTTCCCTGGAATTAGAAGGGATAAAATAAGATGTCCCTTCTTGATCGCCATTGATGGTGGAAGGTTTTAATTCACCAACACCACTGGCCACACGCTGTATGCGATGCTTTTAAAACCATATGGATTCACTCCATCCATACCTAGGCCAAGTCTCAAGTTTCTGGGCTCTGTTTTAAAGCTGGGCCACTCATCTTCAATATGCTTCCAAGCAGGAGTGTCTGCGGGAATTCTCCACATGCCATCATTCGTCGATCGATATGAGGAATGCCATGACATGAGCTCTGCTATGGATTTGCACTTGAACATGTGTTTGATGCGAGGACTTATAGGAAAGTGTCGCAAGACTTGACGAGGTACATCAAAACTCTTCATATCTGTTCTATACCTTGCTTCACCCCACAAGTGGGACAATGTCGAGCCTCCTTATGCGTCCCACAAAAGAGAATGCAATCATTGATGCATGCATGTATGCGATCATAATCCAATCCTCCAAGAGATGTCACATAGCGCCTCGCTATGTCTCTTGAGGTGGGTAGTCTATTTCCCTTTGGAAGCATGTTTGATAATAGCCTGCATCCAATATCATCAATTATAATTAGTCTTAAATCCTAAACCTTAAACCACTAATTCAAATTTGTAAGTTAGAATGCTTACTTCAATAATGCGTTAAGACTTACATTGCTCCATCCATAAACTGTTTGTATATTGAGTAGTTCAAGTGAAGCACGTAAAATAGAGAATGTGCACCCTTCAAAAATCGGTGTTGATGAAGCCTTGTAAAGATGCTCTTGTTCCATATCATCATCGTCCATACCTTTGGAATCATCCTTAAAAAGATTCCGCACCATATCATCAAACACTTCCTCTTCCACAACTTCGTGGGGTGCAAGGCTATTGTCATCCCTTTCCCACTCATCTCTGACAATAGATCCCGAAGCTCCAACATCATCTCGTCGATGCTTTGCGTGCTCTCGTCGCGTGTAGGGCACCATGTTAGGGTGTGGTACTGCATCTTGCTTCAATTAGAGTTTATATATTACAACTCTATTAATTTAATTTGGATACCATGAGTCATTTGAATACCATCAATTTACATCTACTCACCTCTAAACCTGTTTGATTCCATTCTCCATACATGGAGATGTGATTCAAGGTAATTCGACGTGCTCGTACAATCCATCCTTGACATCGATTACACATACATTTGATCCGTTGTCCCAACCACACATCGCGATTACGATGATGCATTGTCTCATCTTCCCCAGAACTGCTTGAGGAGGTTGATGACATCCTATGTACAAACTAGAAAACACAAAATCATAATTTGTTTTTAATGAAGTATAAAAATCGCGCATATTAACGCGGCTATTTCCTAAAAATTACGTGTATTAACGCGGCTATTTCTTAAAAATCGCGTGTATTAATGCGGGTAATTCCTGCAAAACGCGTGTATAAACGTAGCTAAATTATCATACACGCGAACATACACGCGTTTATAAATGCGACGATCTGTTTAAACTAAAAATAGCCCGCCTTCCCCAAATAAAGATTTTGAACTAACATATCTGTTCTCTTTCGTTTTCGCCTCTTCCAACAGAAACGAAACGTAAGTGCAAGAAGGGAGCAGAGAAGGAGCACACACGGGAGGAAACCGAGCAAGAAAGAAGACTCACTTTTTCAGAGGTGAGTCAGTTTGTCCTTTGCCTTGTCTTCTTCCTCAGATTTGTTTATGCTATTTTCTCTTTGCTTTTTGGGTTTGTCTTCGTCCTTTTTCTTCTGTGGTTGCGATTTTGGGTGAACGATTCTGACAGGGGCGACAGTGGGCCTTTTATAAGGACACATTGTCGGAGGTCGGTTGCTTTCAATTTTTTTTTTTGCACAGGTCGCATGTAGAAACGCGTGTATAAACGCGTGTATCCTGTCTGCACAGACTGTTCACGTGGATATACACGCGTTTTTGGACGGGTGTGTACACGCGTTTTTTGACGGGTGTATACACGCGTTTCTGGACGGGTGTATACACGAGACTGCGTTTCCTGTTTCTATGGTTTGCAGGCTGATAGGTGACTTGAATGATGATATTTGTGTGAGTCAAGAGACAGCCCATGATGTACATGAGGATTATTTTTGCAGATTCTTTATGGATATTCCAGGTTCTTCATCCGATCCATTTGCGTATAGCAATTGGCTGATGGAGATGCTAAATCATTTTGGGCGCCATCCTGGTCCAGTTGAGCTTACAGAGTGCATGTATGCCCATCCCCCTCCTTCCATGCCTGGTGTCTATACCCCTACCGCGAGTATCCAGGGCACTCCACTGCCGTCTATGCCTACGAGTCCAACGAGACGGCATGCAGCTTCTCCTCTTCCACGTCCACTGAGGAGACATACCTCATCCCAGACACACTCATGCACACCCTCCCAAGCACCATCACGTCAAGGCTCACAGCCACCATCACGTGCTCCCTCAGAGCCACCGTCACATTAGGGCTCATAGCCCCTGTCACGTAGACAATCCCCCAGTCATGACTCCACCCGCAGAGCAGCAGTAGGAAGAGTGGGAGTGGAGGATGCGGCGGGTGCTTTGGTGGGGGAGGTGGTAGGGCACGCGGTGAGAGAGGAGATAGAGGGAGAAGAGTTAGAGGAGACAGTTCGGAAGAGGAGGAGATGAGAGAGGTGGAGGGAGTGATCTGCTATGATGTGACGGATAGGGGCGGGATAGTGATGGATGCGAGGGGGAGGGAGGTAATGGAGTACATGCGTGGGGTAGTATCAAACTTGTATAGAAATTTTTTTATTAAATTTAAAGATCAAAATACCCGATTAGTTGGGGAGGTGATAGAGGCTGTACATAGTCGGTACCCCAATCCCCCACATGTTACATTCTCGGATGTATGGGGAAGGACGCGAATAAGGGAGATCTTAAGTAGTAAAAGATCTCACCTTAAAAAACTCGCGTACGATGATGGGCTAAATGTAGCTGCGGTGGCTATCCTGCCGAGAAACCTGCCACCACTGCACACAAACGCGAGTGGAAGGAGGCAAAGAAACAAGCAGAGGGTGGCGTGAAGAGCAGGCAGCATGTGGAGGCACGACGAATCCAGATGGAGACCATTGGATCTTCGCATTTCGGATCTGGCGGCGTCGAGTCATGGGAGGCAGAGTTCGTATCTTGCCACTTTATTTGATTGTTTACTTAATTCATTGATTCTATGATTGTTTTAATCTTACAAATTGTGTTGATTATGATATAGCGACGGTTTACGGGGAGGAAGCCCACAACCCACGATACTGCGTATGCTCACCGACATAGCAGACGTGACACGTGGGCCATCTAGCCGAGGGACGTATTACGAACGCGCAGTTTGAGATGGCCACCATGAGACCATACGATCGACAGGTACTTGAAAACTCTAAACGAATGATTTTGGTTTATTGAATTACATATATATATACTTATATACTATATATTACTTGAACAGGCACAAGCTGCTGATGATCCACCCGCCGCCACTGCAGAGGGTGGACGTGAGCACTACTCATCGGACATTCCGACCGATGTGAGCTCATCTGAGCATGGAGGGAGCACCGAGTCATCATCTGGGTCTGAGTAGTACTCAGACTTATAGTATCACATTCCATATTGAGGATGTGGTTGTATATATTTTTTTTGTAAACTGAAGCCATGGGCTACTTCGAGATATGGACTCCCTTGTATATATGTGTGAAATTTTGATAGTAATATTGAATCGTGAATTGATAGTATTACATTCATGTCTGTCTTGAATCGTGTATTGACAATGTATGCATTCATGTCGTTCTTGTCTTAATCTCCCTCGTGCATATGTTCTTCGTGGATGGTCTAATGCACAAAAAAAATAAGCGGGTATGAGCCTAGTCTAATCAGATAATTAGCATATATTACAAGGCTCAAAATAATCTAGAAAATCCAAAATGATAATTAGTACACTAATGCAAGAGAATAGGCACACTCAACTCAATTTCTATTGTAATGTGTTATAAACCATACAATGAAAGACTTCTAATATAGATGGCCGTTTAAATGTGGCATGTCATTTGGTAATTCCTTTTCTTTTATGTGGCTCTCACCATTCACACAATATCTCATGTGCCATTCTTATCATTCCACAAAACTTAAGATAACATCTTGCACCTCTAAGGTGTGCTCACACACTCCACCAAATAACCCAAGCTTACATATTTCAACATCTTGGTCCTGATCAAGGATCATGGGCATCACTATCCAAGCTTGGATTTTAGCTAGTGGTTCAAGGGTGCAAATTTAAGTGTATCCTACTCAGATGATCAAAGCATATTGATTTTAGTGGTGCATAATGCAATTGGATTCTATGGCTCTTGTTTTTTTCAAATTTCTATTTTTTTTAAAAAAATTAGAATATAAGGCAATTCTTGCATAATTAGGGCAATTCCTGTGCTCTTGTCGTGGCCACTTCAGTTTGGTATTTCTATTCTTTCTCATTGGAGTTTTTTTAATGGTAGCTCCCCCTTCTTCTCAGTAGTATTCCAAATGATGTAGGTTCCACATAATAATGAGTGTGCTGTTTTTTTTTCTTAAAATACTAAAAAAAACTTAAGAAAAATACCACAAATAACCTAGGCTTACATAAACCTTGCTCTAATACCAAGTTAAGAAATTGAGAAATAATGCTAAGCCTAGTCTAATCAGATAATTAGCATATATTTAACAAGGTTCAAAATAATCTAGAAAATCTATAATGATAATTAGTACACTAATGCAAGAGAATGGGCACACTCAACTCAATTTCTATTGTAATGTGTTATAAACCATGCAATGAAAGACTTCTAATATAGATGGCCTCTATCGCAATCCCGTTTACATGTGGCATGTCATTTGGTAATTTCTTTTCTTTCATGTGGCTCTCACCATTCACACAATATCTCATGTGGCATTCTCATCATTCCACAAAACTTAAGATATCATCTTGCACCTCTAAGGTGTGTTCACACACTCCACCAAATAACCCAAGCTTACATATTTCAACATCTTGGTCCTGATCAAGGATCACGGGCGTGACTATGCAAACTTTGATTTCAGCTAGTGGTTCAAGGGTGTAGATTTAAGTGTATCCTACTAAGATGATCAAAGCATATTGATTTTAGTGGTGCATAATGCAATTGGATCCAATGGCTCTTGTTTTTTTCAAATTTCTAATTTTTTTAAAAAAATAGAATATAAGGTAATTCCTGCATAATTAGGGCAATTCCTATGCTCTTGTCGTGGGCCACTTTAGTTTGGTCTTTCTATTCTTTCTCGTTGGATTTTTTTAATGGTAGCTCCCCCTTCTTCTCAATATTCCAAATGATGTAGGTTCCACATAATAATGAGTGTGCCGTTATTTTCTCTTAAAATACTAAAAAAACTTAAGAAAAAACCTAGGCTTACATAAAACTTTCTCTAATACCAAGTTAAGAAATTGAGAAATCATGCTAAGCCTAGTCTAATCAGATAATTAGCATATATTTAACAAGGCTCAAAATAATCTAGAAAATCTATAATGATAACCAGTACACTAATGCAAGAGAATAGGCACACTCAACTCAATTTCTATTCTAATGTGTTATAAACCATGCAATGAAAGACTTCAAATATAGATGGCCTCTAGCCCACCAATCCTGTTTACATGTGGCATGTCATTTGGTAATTCATTTTCTTTCATGTGGCTCTCACCATTCACACAATATCTCATGTGGCATTCTTATCATTCCACAAAAGTTAGGATAACATCTTGCACCTCTAAGGTGTGTTCACACACTCGACCAAATAACCCAAGCTTACATATTTCAACATCTTGGTCCTGAGATCAAGGATCACGGGCGTGACCATGCAAGCTTGGATTTCAGCTAGTGGTTCAAGGGTGCAGATTTAAGTGTATCCTACTCAGATGATCAAAGCATATTGATTTTAGTGGTGCATAATGCAATTAGATTCAATGGCTCTTGTTTTTTTCAAATTTCTAATTTTTATAAAAAAATTTAGAATATAAGGAAATTCCTACATAATTAGGGCAATTCCTGTGCTCCTGTCGTGGCCACTTCAGTTTGGTCTTTCTATTCTTTCTCGTGGGATTTTTTTTATGGTAGCTCCCCCTTCTTCTCAATATTCCAAATGATGTAGGTTCCACATAATAATGAGTGTGCCGTTTGTTTTTCTTAAAATACTAAAAAAACTTAAGAACCACATTTTCTTTGCCTGGGCAGTACTTGATTTCGAAATCAAATTCCTGCAAGGTCTGCATCCACCTTCTTTGGCGCATGTTGAGATCCTTCTGAGTGAAGATCCACTTTAAGCTCTGATGATCTTTCATCAAATTGAATCTTTGTCCCAGTAGGTAGTGTCTCCACAACTTCAAGGCATATACTACTGAAAGTAGTTCCAAGTCGTGGACATCATAACTCCTCTCATGCGTTATGAGTTTTCGGGATTCAAAGGCCACTGCATGACCTTCCTGCATAAGTGCACCTCCCAGGGCAAAACCACTTGCATCAGTTACTACCTTAAAGGGTAGAGAGAAATCTGGCAGCTTCAGAATGGGATTGGTTACCAAGGCGGTCTTCAGCTTATCAAAAACACTCTGGCACCTGGCAGACAAGTGAAATGGAATATTCTTCTTGAGAAGATTAGTCAGGGGGGAAGCTATGAGAGCATACTTCGGTATAAAAACTCTATACCAACCAGTCAATCCCAAGAATCCTCTGACTTCTTTCAGTGTCTTTGGTTCAGGCCAATCTATGACTGCTTGGACTTTTGCAAAATCTGGAGAAATTCCATCTTTTGATACGAGAAAGCCCAAGTATTCAACGTGGTTGGTAGAGAAAGTGCATTTGCTCTTTTTGGCAAAGAGTTGGTGCTTCCTTAGAATCTCAAGGACTTTTCGAACATGAGTCTCATGGTCAGCTGCATTCTTTGAGTAAATCAAAATGTCATCGAAGAAAACTAGCACAAAATAATCCAAGTATTCTCTGAGGATGTCCTGCATTAGGCGATTGAATGTTGCTGGGGCATTAGTTAATCCGAACGGTAGATGCCCTCAGCAGAAAAGCCTCCTTGCAATTACTGTAGTATCAAATCCTTTGATTATTGAAGCAAGGGAGAAGATCATGCAGGACAGATTCTTTGGCCCTATTGCTACCCTACTTATGCAGGAAAGCAAAACTCCTTTGGAGGTGAACAGAGTTCAAGGGTATAGCTTGGATGATGGCATTATGTATTATAATCGCAGGCTATGCATTCCCAATGATGAGGGAACCAAGTGTCAAATTTTGAATGAAGCCCATGACAGCCTTATAGAAGGACATCCAGGTTTCATCAAAACCTACATGTCTGTAAAGAAAAGCTTCTTTTGGCCTGGTCTGAAAAAGGATGTATTGAATCATGTACGTCAATGTTTGACATGCCAGAAAGTCAAAGCTAAAAGAGTAAAAATGCCTGGGAAGTTACATCCATTGGACATCCCCCAGATGAAGTGGGAATATATCAGTATGGATTTTATTACTGGATTACCTTCAATGCAATCAGGTTACAACTCCATTTTTGTGGTAGTTGATAGACTAACCAAAGTTGCCCATCTGATCCCAATAAAAGAAACCTACACTACAGCGGATGTGGCCAGAGTGTTTCTCAACAAAATCTTCAGATTGCATGGCCTACCCAGAAGAATAGTAAGTGATCGAGATCGCAAGTTTACTTTGAGGTTCTGGACTGCATTTTTCGAAGCCATGGGAACTTTTTTTGCATCTCAGCACAGCTTGTCACCCTGAGACCGATGGTCAAACTAAAAGGGTAAACCAAGTAATCGAAGCTCGGTCATGCTATGGCATGGAACCCAAGAAGTGGCTAAGCTATCTGCACCTAGTCGAGTTCGCCTACAATGCTTCTTATCACAGAAGTATTGGGATGAGTCCTTTTAAAGCTTTATATGGAAAAGATTGATTAACTCCATTAACTTGGTCCGACCCATTGATTAGGGTCGAGATGTCCAGACAGATGCTTGACGACATGGAGCAGCAGATGTAAGCAATTCGTAAAGATATAAAAGCTGCCCAAGATAGACAGAAGCAGTATGCAGATAAGAAGAGGACAGACAGAGAATTCAAAGAAGCAGATATGGTCTTCATTCGAGTACACCCCAAAAGAAGTTCTTTATCTCTTGGGAAGTACAAGAAGTTATCCCCCAGATATTGTGGGCCATATCTGATTACAAAGAAAGTAGGTGACTTAGCCTACGAGCTTCTTCTGCCTCCTCATCTCAAAGTTCATAATGTATTTCATGTAAGCCTTTTAAAGAAATATGTGCCAAGCCCAAATCATGTGCTTAATGATGAAATCCTAACCTCTTCAACCCAGGGGCAGATGGAACTCCAAGCTGAAGAAATTCTTGATGTTCGAGAAAAGATTCTCAGGAGCATAATTCTCAGAGAATTATTGGTGAAATGGAAGTTCTATCCTTTTGAAGATGCCAAGTGAAAGAAAGAAGCCGAATTGTTGCGGGATTACCCCCAGTTTGCGAGATGAGGACATCTCGTGTTTTTCAAGTGGGAGAGAATGTAAGATTCCTCCCCAGCCTCTCAAGATGTCCAGCATCTTTCGCTGTAATCAAATCCCTCTTCAAAAATATAAAAGATTTTGTTCTACCAATTTTGGCTTAGAGAGAGGAAATGTTCTAAAGAGAGAATATTCAGATTTTAAATATTTTTGGATAGAAAAATACCTCATCTTATTAAAATAAGTTCCCTTGAAATAGAAGTTCAAAAAGATTTTCAGAAGGTGCATTAGAAATTAAGTATAATCTGTTCAAGAGGCATTATGCTGGGAGTCAAGATTTTTTTAAAATTTTAAATTAAGGTTCCTATGGACCAATAAAATTCATCCAAATGTGAGAAGGAGATAAATAGAAGAATAAAAGGAAAATCCCCCATAAATGAGTAAATACTCACATAAGATGAAGAGTTGACTAAGGACAAGGTTAATAGTTAAAAAAGAGAGATATTTAGAAGTAATGATGCATTTTTGACACCTCTGTATGGGGAAATTTCCCTCATGAAGGAGGTGCCTAATTCACATGTGTGGGAGAGTTTTAAACTCCCAAATAACAAGATATTTTTATCTCTCCTCTCTCCTATTTCAACTAGATCCAAAAAGTGAACTAAACTGACCAAAAAATGATAAAAAATTGACCAAATTGATCTAGAAAATTCTAGAATCAGTTGGCTTGGTTGGAAGCTCACTTTTTCCTATAAATAGAAGCCTTCCCCTTTGTTGAAACTCAATAGTGTTTTGCACTGTTACCCTGCTTCTCCCAAGTGCTAAAAATTGTGAAATTTAGTCATAATTCATTAGTTTTTTGACCTTCCCTCTTCTAAAGATTGGTGGTGGCCACTCTTGTTTCAAACAAGAGTAGAACCCTCAAACCATCAAGCCAAAGGAAAGCTCTCAAATTATCCATGTAAGTAGGAGATTCTTCTCTTTTCTATACCTTTTATGGTTTTTTTATGATTTTTGTCTTCTCTAAATTATATATGATGTTATGCCTCATTGAAAAAGGGAATCCCCTCTCTTCTTTAGCAAATCCAACCATTTTTTATCCTAGATGAATGATTAATGGATGAAATCAAGTTTTTCATAATGTTTCTCTTAAATAAGTAGAAAATGTTTACTTTAGAATGATTTAAATACTCTTGGTGAACTTGTAATTAATTTTAGAGAGTAAAAATTGAAAAATGGTCAGCCATACAAAGGAGGTTATGCAAAATTTTTTTAAAAATTTAGAAATAAGTATTATGTTTTATTATTCTAAAAGAGTAATCCTTATGTTTTTTATATTTTAAAGTGTCATTTTCATGCATAGAAGATGCATTTTGATTATTTGTATAAAAGAGATTTATTTTTATTATAAAAGTATTACTTTCATTATTATTGATTCTTATGCATAAAAGATTATTTTTTTATTATAAAAGTATTACTTTCATTATTGATTCTTATGCATAAAAATATGCATAAAAGATTATTTTTTTATTATAAAAGTGTTACTTTTATCATATTTGATTTTCATGCATGAGTATGCATAAAAGATTTTTTTTAATTATAAAAGTGTTACTTTTATCATTATTGATTCTTATGCATAAAAGATTATTATTTTTATTATGAAAGTGTTACTTTTATCATTATTGATTCTTATGCATAAAAGATTATTTTTTAACTATAAAAGTGTTACTTTTATCAATATTGATTCTTATGCATAAAAGATTATTTTCTTATTATAAAAGTGTTACTTTTATCATATTTGATTTTCATGCATAAAAGTTTGCATAAAATGTTATTATTATTTTATTATAAAAGTGTTACTTTTATCATTATTGATTTTTATGCATGAGGATGCATAAAAGAATTTTTTTTAATTATAAAAGTGTTACTTTTATCATTATTGATTTGTATGCATAAACATATGCCTAAGAGATATTTTTTTATATATTAAGAGTGTGATTTTCTTTATAAGGGATTTTTATGCATAAATGGATGCATAAAAGAAATTCTTTTAAAGGAGTGATTTTCATCATAAATGATTTGTATGCATAAAAGATATTTTTTTAATATTATATTGAAAGTGTGATTTTCATCATAAAGGATTTTTATGCATAAATGGATGCATAAAAGATATTTTTTTAATATTATATTGAAAGTGTGATTTTCATCATAAAGGATTTTTATGCATAAATGGATGCATAAAAGATATTTTTTTAATATTATATTGAAAGTGTGATTTTCATCATAAAGGATTTTTATGCATAAATGGATGCATAAAAGAAACTCTTTTATATTAAAGTGTGATTTTTGTCATAAATGATTTTTATGCATAAATGGATGCATAAAAGAAATTCTTTCATATTAAAAGAGTGATTTTCATCATAAATGATTTTTATGATGATAAAAGTGTGACTTTCATTAGAATTAGATTTTATGCATAAATAGATGCATATAGAATTTTTATATTTAAATAAGGGTTCTCTTAATCCTCTATTTAATTTTCGCAAAAATTAGAAAAACGAATAAGTAGATAATCTGTAAGAAGAAATGCTACCGTTTCATATTCACTAAGATGGTAATGAGAAAATTCAATTAAATTATCGAAGTCGGAGATCGAGATAAATGATTATTTTATTCCTCATAGGAAATTTATGTTTTAGAAATTTGTAAGCAAATATTCGACGAACAAAATTTAGAAAAAAAGAAATTGAAATATTACCTTTCGACAAAGATAGTTTAGGAAGAACCTTTCCAGACCCAAACTCTGATTCAGACTATTGACCAAGACCAAATTCCTTCGTCAATTTCAATCAATGACGATTGCCCAGTTTAGGAAAAAAATGTACTCAAATCTCCCACCGAATCTGAAATTAAGTTAAGACTTTTGATTTTAACCTGAGGATCAAGTTAACAGAATTTGAGGAATTTCGTTTGGAATTCAAACCTGGATCTAGAAGTATTGGGATACAGATTTAAGATTATTCATGGTTTTCAAACAAAATCAAAATTGAAAACTTGCATAGAAACCCTGTTTTCTTAAAGGATTGTCTTACGCTAGAATGTTGGAGGGAGCGTTTGGTTGCAACAGTTGGCAGGGAGTGTTCGAGGGATAGCTCACGCGACAGAAACCTACCTAGGTCTTGACCAGCCTAGGTATGGTGAAAAATGGTGTGCTTCCGGTATGATGGGCAAGGGCCGATGAAGCGGTCCCCTGAGTGAAGTGCCAGGACACCTAAGGAGGATCCTGGAGGGTTCTGACCAGGCGATGCACGGGCTTGCGGTGCTTAGAACACCCATTCGTATGTCGAGGAAGTGTATGTTGACGAAATGATTATTGTAATCTGTACTGGATCTTGTTGCTGACCAGTTAGTCTCAACAGAGAGTCCAGAGTGGTACTGTTTTTGTGAAACAAGGGATTGAATGGAAATTTTGAATTATGAAATCTGTGATCATATCTGTTTTGTCAATGGAATATTTTTATATTAAAGTTTTAAAGAGGAGTGTGTGCGTATCTGTTTTCTAAAGCTAAAGTTAAGAAAGGCATTTCAATTATGGGTGGGTGAGTACTTGTTTGGATCTACTGATTCTAGTGGCAGGGGGGTGGCTAACCCATGGGCTGGATGGGGCTAGGCTGGAATCAGTGGAGTTTTAATAATCAAACTGAGAAATCTTAGGATTACGCTAGGATTCGAGTAACTAGTTATTCCCTGATAAATTTCTCAATTGAGTGGATCAACGGCTGTGCCTGATCTTGATTAGGAAAAAAGCATTGAAATTACTCAAATGATCAAATTATATCAACGATAGTTTCCTTCTATCTGGTTTATTTAAGTGAAGGATAGTTTAGGATTGATCTCGTTAGAAAAAAATTCATTAAGAAAATTCAAAATGGTGGAATTGTCCTCGCTTTCCGAGCATGGGAAATTTTCTTGGTTTTGGTATTCGAAGTGACCACCAGCCTAGTCTCGTGCTCGGACATTCGTGGGCGAGGCCCCAAGTGAGAAATCGTGCCCCGCGCATGAGGGGGCTGCTTCCGCTGCTGCTGTCAGCTATCGGGAGTCCGGTGCGCGGAGGGAGAAGAGGGATCTCACAGTTGGTATCAGAGCAGAAATTGCCTAAATTTTTAATGGAAATCTAGGAAAGAAATGTTTTTCACTTGTTAATACTATGAGAATGAACTTCAAAAATTGAAAACTTATAAATTGAATTGGAAATTTATAGATGGACACCCCGAACCTATCTGGAATTCCTGGACTCTCTCAGAGTCAGGACATGTTAGTTTTTGCATTTGATCACCTCATCAACTTTGCTACGACCCGAATGAGCAGAGTGAGACTCGCTCACCATTTTGAGAGTCTTTACTTTCTTGATCCTCTTGAGCGATGCTGGTATATGTGGTTTTGCGGAGGACGATGTATCAACGTCAGCACCAGTCAGCGTCAGAGGCTCAGGCAAAATATTTCCTTGGCCATGATTCTTATAAGGCTAGGGCTTGTTCGGCATGTTCAACTCTTTGATCATTCATCTAGGGACTTCAAAATTTCACGTTGAGTTTTTAGACTTCTTAGCCGCTTTATCCCTAGAGATAGAATGACAGCAGCTCTTTCTGTAACGAATCGTGTGTACCATGGCATGTCTCCTTCGTAGTTTCGCTTCTTTATGCGAATACGACTGAGGCAGTGATTCTGGAGCCGAGCTGCTCTATGTACATATTGCAACTTTTATATAAATATAGAAATGTTTTCTGAAGGAAAATTCCATGTTTTATAAGTGATTGTTTACGGACGATCTGATAAAGAAAAATTTGTTATCGGACATATGTCATAGATCTCCAATGTAAGATTCCTCCCCCACCCCTTTTTGATGTCTAGTATCTTTCCCTGTAATCAATCCCTCTTCAGAAATATAAAGACCTTGTTTCTATCTGTTTTAGCCTAGAGAGAGAAAAATATTCTAGAGAGAGAATATTCAGATTTTGAATATTTTTGGATAGAAAAATATCTCTTCTAATTCAGATGAGTTCCCCTGAAACAGAAATTCAAAAAGAATTTTCCAATGTGCAATTGGAATTAATTGAAAATAGGTATAAAGAACCTTAGCCTAAGGGTCTAGATTTTCAGAAATCTTTAGACTATGGTCCAATTAAGGTTCCTATGGACCAATAGCATCAATCCATGTGTAGGGAGGAGATAAATCCAACTTGTAAAAAGAAAATACCCAAAAATGAGTAAATGCTCACATGAGGTGAAGAGTTGAAAAAGTACAAGGTTTATTAGTAAAAAACTATGTGCAATATTAAAAATATGAGATATTTTGGGTATAATGATTTTATTATGACACATATGTAAGGAAGGGGAGTCCCTTAAATGCTCACATAAGATGAAGAGTTGAAAATGTACAAGGTTTATTAGTAAAAAACTATGAGCAATATTAAAATGATTCCATTATGACACATATGTAAGGAAGGGGAAATTCTTTAAAGGAGGTGCATACTTCACATAAGATGAAGAGTTGAAAATGTACAAGGTTTATTAGTAAAAAAACTATGAGCAATATTAAAATGATTCCATTATGACACATATGTAAGGAAGGGGAATTCTTTAAAGGAGGTGCATATTTCACATAAGATGAAGAGTTGAAAATGTACAAGGTTTATTAGTAAAAAAAAACTATGAGCAATATTAAAATGATTCCATTATGACACATATGTAAGGAAGGGGAGTTCTTTAAAGGAGGTGCATATTTCACATGCTTGAATGAGTTTTCAACTCATAAAAATTGAGATATTTCATCTCTCCTCTCTCCTCATTCAAGTCTAGTTCCAAAAAGTTAGCTTAACTGATCTAAAAATGGTCAAATATTGACCAAACTGATTTAGAAAATTCTAGAATCAGTTTGTTTGGTTAGGAGCTCAATTTTTCCTATAAATAGAAGCCTCCCCCTTGTTGAAAAATAGATAGTGATTATGCATCGTTACTCTACTCCACCTAAGCCAAGAACTGTGAATTCATTTAATAATTCACTAGTTTTTGGAGCTTCCCTCTTTCTTCAATCCCCATTAGTGGCTCCATCAACATACTTAACCAATTGATTGGTTGGGGGCCTCTACCGTGAACAAAGAATCAAGCAAGTTGTAAGGTAATTAGTGAATAGTCATCTTTCTATAATTTCTCAATGTTTCTCTCTTCTCAACCCCTCTCAAGCTTGAGAAGTTTAATTGGTATGGTTTTTTTTTAAATGCTATTGAAGTTTGAATAGTAGTGAAGAGTTACATAATTTAATAAATGCTATTGAAGTTAATTTTCATTTATGTTTAAATTCTAATGATTCTTATGTAAATTCTCTCTCTCACTCAAGAAATGGTCATACTCATGACCCATTCTCAATCCAAATCAAGCTTTTCATAAAGCTTTTCCTTAACCCAAGATAAAGCTATGCTTGAGGCCAAATTAATGGCTTTTTCTTATGCTTTTAGTTTATGTATATTGATGATTCAATCCATTATAGATTAAGGATCCAATTAGAGAATCATTTTAATTATTTCCTTAATGATAAGCTTTATCCCTTAGAAAAATTGAGATTTATCAGTCATAGCAGCGGAGCTATGGCAAAATTTTTATAAAAATTATGCATAAAAAAATTTTCATTCAAAGCATAAAAAGAGGGCTTCCTACCATATTCTAGGAATCATCATCCTAGATTAATTGAAAGAATTTCATTATAATCATGGAGAAATTGAATTTTAATATTATGCATAAAGGATAAATTTTTATATCAAAAGTGTTATTTTTACCATTTTTATTTTCATGCATAGAAGTATGCATAATGGATAAATTTTTATATCAAAAGTGTTACTTTTATCATTTTTACTTTCATGCATAGAAGTATGCATAAAGGATAAATTTTTATATCAAAAGTGTTATTTTTACCATTTTTATTTTCATGCATAGAAGTATGCATAATGGATAAATTTTTATATCAAAAGTGTTACTTTTATCATTTTTATTTCATACATAAAAGTATGCATAAAAGAAAATTTTTATATCAAAAGTGTTACTTTTATCATTTTTAATTTTCATGCATAGAAGTATGCATAAAGGAAAATTTTTATATCAAAAGTGTTACTTTTATCATTTTTAATTTTCATGCATAGAAGTATGCATAAAGGAAAAATTTTTATATCAAAAGTGTTACTTTTATCATATTGGATTTCATGCATATAGGTATGCATAAAAGATATTCTTTTTATACTAAAAGTATGATTTTTCTCATAAATGGATTTTATGCTTAACTTAGATGCATAAGAGAAATTCTTTTATTCTAAAAGTATAATTCCCTACCAAATTGAAATCATGCATAAGAAGATGCATAAAAGATTGATTTTAATTTCGAAAGTGTTAGTCTCCTTAAATGGAATTTATGTATAAATAAATGTGTAGAGAAATCTTATATCAAATAAAAGAATTCTCTTTTAAAAAAAAAAAAAGATATGAAATGTGATAAGATGTGATAAGAGGTGTATGAGATGTGATAAGAATTGATAAGATGCGTATGGAAAGTGATAGGATGTGATAAGAGGTGATAAGATGCTTATGAAATAAGTTAGGATGTGATAAGATGAATTAAGATGTGTATGGGGGGATGAGGTAAGAAGTGTATGTGATAGGATAAGATATATATGGGTTGTGATAGGACGAGAATGGATGTGATGTAAAAGATTAGATGTGAAAGTATATGGGGTTATATAAATGGGAATGTGAAAATGGATGTATGTATGTGGATGTGTGGATATGGAGATGGGAGTGTGGATGTATGAACATGAAAATGATATATACATGAAGATGTATATGCATAGATGTAAATGTGGATGTAGATGTGGATGTAGATGTGAATGTGGAATGTGGATGTATAGATGTGGATGTATGGGAATGTGGATGTGGATGTATGTGAATGTGAATGTAGATGTGGATGTATAGATGTGAATGTGGAATGTGGATGTGGATGTATGTATGTATGTGGATGTAGATGTGGATGTATGGATGTGTATGTATGAATGTGGATATGGGATGTGGATGTATAAATGAGGATGTGAAAATGGAGATAAGCTTGTAGATGTGGATGTATGGATGTGAATGTGGATGTGGATGTGGATGTATGGATGTGGATATGGATGTGAATATATGATATGTGATGTGAAGGAATCTGAAGTGAAGAGATGGAAAAGGAGGTGATTGGATGAGTACACATATACATGGAATGTGGAATAAGTAATGTGGATTAATGAGGCATAATGTGGAAAAATGAGAGTTAATATAGAAACTGTATTTGTAAACTGTTTGTAAATGCTGTTTGTAAATGGCTGTTTTATGTCAAGAATGCTGGGGAAGCATTTTGACCGTCTTGTGATTAAGGTCGTGGAGACCTAACTGATAAAGTTGCAACTGCTGACGGAGAGTCAATGGAGGACGTCTCGTGTAGCAAGGTCGACCGAGGTCTTGACCAGCCTCGGTTCGATTAAAATGGTGAGCTTCCGGTACGGTGGATGAGGGACCAAGGAAGCGGCCTATGAGTGAAGCGCTAGGTCACCTGCGAAGGATCCTAGAGGGTGCTGACCATACGGTGCTCGGGCTCTGGGTCGCCTAGGATACCCACGCGTGCGTCGAGGAAGATATTGGAACAAGGAGTAAGAGTTGTTTTGTGAAACCGGGCATGGATCTGGTTGACTGACCTTGCTGGTCCTCAACGGATGAGTCCATGGCTCTTTTATATGGATCTGTTGGTTGATCTTGCTGATCTTCAACGAGAGTCCATCTTGATAAGTGATTATATTGCCGAGTATTATGGGCTAGGAACTATGGAAACGGCCTCTGTATGGATAGGTGGTGAGCGTTCTAGTTGCCAATGATGCTATAGATACTCTGATGAAGGAATGATGGGAAATTATGAATCAACTGGATAAATTGGGAGATTGTGATCAGTGGTACTATGGTTTCATTAAAGGATTGTTTTAAAGTTAGCTGATGCTAAGAAAAAGGCAATTTTCATATTGGGTGTGTAAGTGGTGTGGCTAGTTTTATGTTTGCATGAAATTCCGGCTAGGGGGCCTTGGAACTCTTTTCCTTGTTACCCGGGACAAAACCTAACCAAATTCCAAATTGGATCGCATCACTACAGTGGTTGGGCGGTTGGCTAACCCATGGGATCGGATGGGGTTAGGCTGGATTGATGGATCCGTAAATCGAGACTCAATTTCCGTTTTTACGATAGATGAAGTAAGTCCCGGATAGAAATTGTTCTATGGATAGGAATCAACGGCTGTGCCTCTCTTGATGGGGAAAAAAGCGTTGATCCCAATGATCCAAGTGCAAGTTTCTTCCTTGATCTGACCGAGTATCTTTATAGGTGCAGTCGGATCAGTTTGATCATTATTAATGGTCTTGACTACGTTAGAGTAAAAAGTTATCCTGGAGGAATCGCCCGTGCTTTCCGGATAAGGGAAGTTTTTCCGGGTTCGGTTTTGGCAAAACCGACGGATTAGTCTTTTGTCCGGATATCCGTGGACGAGGCCCCGAGTGTGGGACCCTACCTCGCGCAAGAAGTGCTACTTCCGCTGCTAGTACTCCGAATCCGTTGCGCGGTGGGAACAGGGATCTCACATCCAATAAGATCATTGTCTTGTTTAAGAAATTGTTTTCCGAACCTCTTAAGTCTTAGGATGTTGTGGATGATATCAAAATAAAAATTCAATAAAGAGGAGTGTGTGCGTATTTGTTTTCTAAATCTAAAGTTAAGAAAGGCATTTCAATTATGGGTGGGTGAGTACTTGTTTGGATCTACCGATTCCAGTGGCAGGGTGGTGGCTAACCCATGGGCCGGACGGGGTTAGGCTGGAATCAGTGGAGTTTTAATAATCAAACTGAGAAATCTTAGGATTACGCTAGGATTCGAGTAACTAGTTATTCCCAAATAAATTTCTCAATTGAGTGGATCAACGGTTGTGCCTGATCTTGATTAGGAAAAAAGCGTTGAAATTACTCAAATGATCAAATTATATCAGCGATAGTTTCCTTCTATCTGGTTTATTTAGGTGAAGGATAGTTTAGAATCGATCTCGTTAGAAAAAAAATTCGTTAAGAAAATTCAAAAAGGTGGAATCGTCCCCGCTTTTCGGGCATGGGAAATTTTTTTCGGTTTCGGTTTTTGGAGTGACCACCAGCCTAGTCTTGTGCCCGGACATTCATGGGCGAGGCCCCGAGTGAGAAACCCTGCCCCGTGCATGAGGGGGCTGCTTCCGCTATCAGCTACCGGGAGTCCGATGCATGGAGGGGTCACAGGGATCTCACAGCAATGATAAGAATGCCACATGAGATATTGTGTGAATGGTGAGAGCCACATGAAAGAAAAGGAATTACCAAATGACATGCCACATGTAAACGACCATCTATATTAGAAGTCTTTCATTGCATGGTTTATAACACATTAAAATAGAAAATTGAGTTGAGGGTGCCTATTCTCTTGCATTAGTGTACTAATTATCATTATAGATTTTCTAGATTATTTTGAGCCTTGTTAAATATATGCTAATTATCAAATTAGACTAGGCTTATCATGATTTCTCAATTTCTTAACTTGGTATTAGAGCAAGGTTTATGTAAGCCTAGGCTATATGTGGTATTTTTCTTAAGTTTTTTTAGTATTTTAAGAGAAAAACATGCCACACTCATTATTATGTAGAACCTACATCATTTGGAATATTGAGAAGAAGGGGGAGCTACCATATAAAAAAACAAACGAGAAAGAATAGAAAGACCAAATTGAAGTGGCCCCATGACAAGAGCATAGGAATTGCCCTAATTATTATGCAGGAATTGCCTTATATTCTAGTTTTTTTTTTTAATTAGAAATTTGAAAAAAACAAGAGCCATTTGCATTATGCACCAATAAAATCAATATGCTTTGATCATCTGAGTAGGATACACTTAAATCTGCACCCTGTAACTAGTAGCTACAATCAAAGTTTGCATAGTCACGCCCGTGATCACTGATCAGGACCAAGATGTTGAAATATGTAAGCTTGGGTTATTTGGTGGAGTCTGTGAACACACCTTAGAGGTGCAAGATGTTATCTTAAGTTTTGTTTAATGATAAGAATGCCACATGAGATATTGTGTGAATGGTGAGAGCCACATGAAAGAAAAGGAATTACCAAATGACATGCCACATGTAAACGAGAAGTCTTTCATTGCATGGTTTATAACACATTACAATAGAGATTGAGTTGAGTGTGCCTATTCTCTTGAATTAGTGTACTAATTATCATTATAGATTTTCTAGATTATTTTGAGCCTTGTTAAATATATGCTAGTTATTTGATTAGACTAGGCTTAGCATGATTCTCAATTTCTTAACTTGGTGTATTAGAGCAAGGTTTATGTAAGCCTAGGTTATTTGTGGTATTTTTCTTAAGTTTTTTTGGTATTTTAAGAGAAAAAAATGGCACACTCATTATTATGTGGAACCTACATCATTTGGAATATTGAGAAGAAGGGGGAGCTACCATTAAAAAAATCCAACGAGAAAGAGTAGAAAGACCAAACTAAAATGGCCACGATAAGAGCACAGGAAATGCCCTTATTATGCAGGAATTGCCTTATATTTAATTAATTAAAAAAATTAGAAATTTGAAAAAAACAAGAGCCATTGGATCTAATGGCATTATGCACCAATAAAATCAATATGCTTCGATCATCTGAGTAGGATACGCTTAAATCTACACCCTTGAACCACTAGCTGAAATCAAAGTTTGCATAGTCACGCTTATGATCCTTGATCACGACCAAGATGTTGAAATATGTAAGCTTGGGTTATTTGGTGGAGTGTGTGAACACACCTTAGAGGTGCAAGATGTTATCTTAAGTTTTGTCGAATGATAAGAATGCCACATGAGATATTGTGTGAATGGTGAGAGCCACATGAAATAAAAGGAATTACCAAATGACATGCCACATGGAAACGGGATTGGGCTAGAGACCATCTATATTAGAAGTCTTTCATTGCATGGTTTATAACACATTACAATAGAAATTGAGTTGAGTGTGCCTATTCTCTTGCATTAGTGTACTAAATATCATTATAGATTTTCTAGATTATTTTGAGCCTTGTTAAATATATGCTAATTATCTTATTAGACTAGGCTTAGCATGATTTCTCAATTTCTTAACTTGGTATTAGAGCAAGATTTATGTAAGCCTAGGTTATTTGTGGTTAGGGCAGGCCTTGGCCAGATGTCCGACCTGCCTGCAAATGAAGCACTGGTTCGGGAGCCCCAAAAACTCCACTCTCTGATCTATCCACCCCCCCCTATCCTAGGTAGCTGAATGACCTTAGGAAGGGAGGAGATGTCAGACACCAACACTCTGATCGAAGGTAGCCCAGCTGCTCTGGCCACCACTGAAGCTGCTGAGGGGCCCGTCTCTAGTACCGAGCCCACCAATGCTCCGAGCTTGGAGAGGAGCGGAAGATACTCCCGGCGGAGACCAGGGAAACAAACTGTAACATGGAAGAGGCGCTCTCCCTGCTCCGCCGCCTGCTGGGTCAAATCCATGCTGCCAAGGTCTGAAGAAAGCCCGAGCACCCTTGATGTCAAGGGGACTCATGGCAAGGACCTTGGCAACGCTCTGGGCGGCCTCGAACTCGATCTGATAATGTCCCCGGCCCAAAAGCTGTACATCCAGGATCTTGCCCACATCTGCAAGAAGGCGGGCCTGAAGAAGATCCCTGATCTCCCCTCTGCTGGGGCGAGTGCTGACTATACGGCAGATGGTGGAATGAGCCTGGAGGCGTTCCACCTCTGCGGTGACGCTTGCTTCCTCTTCTGGCGAAAGAGAAAGCCTGATGGGGGTGTCCTCACACCCCCTCAGAGGGGCGGGCGAGGGGGCTGCGGATGAGTCCCTCTGAGGCGGGGCGGGAGGAGCCTCCATCAAAGTCTGAAGCTGCGACGAAGCTGAGGCAAAGGCGGGAACCTGCTGGAACCGAGTTGCACACAGAGAGGCGGAATACAGAGCAAAAAATGAAAACAAAACCCCCAGGGGGCGGAAGCAAGAAAAGGAGGGAGGGGGGGGGGAGAAGGCGAAGGAGATAAAACCTAAAAAAAGGGGGGGGGGAGGGCGGGGGATGCGCGCAAGAGAGATGGGAGGAAAAAGCGAGCTGGCTGAGAGGGGGGAGTGAGTTGCTGCAGAGAGGAGGAGGGCGCGAAGATAGGGGGGGGAGGCGTAAGGGAGAGGAAGGTGGCGAGCAGAGAAATGGGCGACAGCGAAGGCAGGCGGAAGGGGGGGACGCAGCAGCGAATGCAGACGGGGGGGGCTAAACGAAAAGAGAGGAGGAGGGCGCGAAGACAAGGGGGGGAGGCGTAAGGGAGAGGAAGGTGGCGAGCAGAGAAATGGGCGGCAGCGAAGGCAGGCAGAAGGGGGGGGCGCAGCAGCGAATGCAGACAGGGGGGGCTAAACGAAAGGTACCCCCGGGGTCAATGAAGGTGGCGGGCAATGCAGGGAAGGCGGGGAAGGAAGAAGCCAGGAGGAAGCCAGGGGGCGATCAGGCAGGGAAGGCGATGGGCGCAGTGCAGCAACGCGAGCAGGGAGAGGGGGCGGGAGCTTCCAATCCAATTGCATTATGCACCAATAAAATCAATATGCTTCGATCATCTGAGTAGGATACACTTAAATCTCCACCCTTGAACCACTAGCTGAAATCAAAGTTTGCATAGTCACGCCCATGATCCTTGATCAGGACCAAGATGTTGAAATATGTAAGCTTGGGTTATTTGGTGGAGTGTGTGAACACACCTTAGAGGTGCAAGATGTTATCTTAAGTTTTGTAGAATGATAAGAATGCCACATGAGATATTGTGTGAATCGTAAGAGCCACATGAAAGAAAAGGAATTACCAAATGACATGCCACATGTAAACGGGATTGGGCTAGAGGCCATCTATATTAGAAGTCTTTCATTGCATGGTTTATAACACATTACAATAGAAATTGGGTTGAGTGTGCCTATTCTCTTGCATTAGTGTACTAATCATCATTATAGACTTTCTAGATTATTTTGAGCCTTGTTAAATATATGCTACTTATCTTATTAGACTAGGCTTAGCATGATTTCTCAATTTCTTAACTTGGTATTAGAGCAAGGTTTATGTAAGCCTAAGTTATTTGTGGTATTTTTCTTAAGTTCTTTTTAGTACTTTAAGAGAAAATAACGGCACACTCATTATTATGTGGAACCTGCATCATTTGGAATATTAAGAAAAAGGGGGAGCTACCATTAAAAAAATCCAATCAGAAAGAATAGAAAGACCAAACTGAAGTGGCCACGACAAGAGCACAGGAATTGCCCTAATTATGCAGGAATTGGCTTATATTTATATTTTTTTTTTAAAAAATCAAAAATTTGAAAAAAACAAGAGCCATTGGATCAAATTGCATTATGCACCAATAAAATCAATATGCTTCGATCATCTGAGTAGGATACACTTAAATTTCCACCCTTGAACCACTAGCTGAAATCAAACTTTGCATTGTCACGCCCATGATGCTTGATCAGGACCAAGATGTTGAAATATGTAAGCTTGGGTTATTTGGTGGAGTGTGTGAACACACCTTAGAGGTGCAAGATGTTATCTTAAGTTTTGTGGATTGATAAGAATGCCACATGAGATATTGTGTGAATGGTGAGGGCCACATGAAAGAAAAGGAATTACCAAATGACATGCCACATGTGAATGGGATTGGGCTAGAGGCCATCTATATTAGAAGTCTTTCATTGCATGGTTTATAACACATTACAATAGAAATTGAGTTGAGTGTGCCTATTCTCTTGCATTAGTGTACTAATTATCATTATAGATTTTCTAGATTATTTTGAGCCTTGTTAAATATATGCTAATTATCTGATTAGACTAGGCTTAGCATGATTTCTCAATTTCTTAACTTGGTATTAGAGCAAGGTTTATGTAAGCCTAGGTTATTTGTGGTATTTTTCTTAAGTTTTTTTTAGTACTTTAAGAGAAAATAAGGACACACTCAGTATTATGTGGAACCTCTTGGTATTGAGAGTGGATTAGCAAGAGCTAAGGAGGATCAAACATGGTTATAGTCATGATTAGGTCATGATTAGAAACATGATTAAGAGTGGATTAGAGATACTAATGAGACATGGCTTAGGCATAATCATGTAAACACACAAGTTACTTCTTCATTAGCAAGAGCCTCTTATATAGGCAAGTAGTACATGACCACATGACATCATCTATGATGTCTTACAAGCATGAAAGGCCATCTCCCCCCATGTGGGTATGCCATCTCCCCCATGTGGGTATGCCATAAATGAGAAATATTCCCTCTAGGCTATATTTGATGTAGGCGCCCTTTTGTGGAGGTGAAGTGAGTGAAGTAATCAAGGTTACATAGCCCCTTTCAACCTTTGAATGGATTTGGGTGATATATCCAACAAACCCTCCTTCAACCAAATCCATGACAATGCTACCTTTATGATGGCAATTCTAGGTTCTAGTTACAACATACAAGAACTAGTTATGATGACCATGGTGGTGCTCGTAGGTCTTATTCCAGTTAGGTTTACAATGCTAGCAATGATGGATGATGCTAGAATACCATAGTAAAGCTTACAATGAGATAGTTATGTTTAGGATGGAGAGGTTTTTAAACATGGTATGGGCTATCCCTTGATTTTACTCAAAAGGCCCAATCTTCTTCGATAAAATTGGCCTCTTCGGAGGCCTCTTCTTGCAGCTCTTCTTTGTCTTGACTTGCGAGAAATGCCTTTTGTGCCTTTTGTTTGAAGAAACAATTTTCTTCAATATGATTGTCCTTGCCGCAGAATCCACAAGTCTTCTTCTTTCCTTTTGTGTCGATGAAGTTCTTCTTCTTGAAGTGTGACTTGTTGTTGGAGAAGTATGCCCCTTCCATTATCCCTATATTCTCTTGCTTCTTCTTGTACTCCTCAAGGAGTGCAGCTTCAATGGCTTCTAAAGTAGGATCCGGAAGATTCATGAGAGTTGACACTAAGTGCCCATATTCATCATAAGGCATGCTTTTCAATAAAACTGCAATGGCATCTTCTTCATCTATTGGTGCTCCTATTGTTGCAAGTTGTGACATTAGGCTTTTCATATAATTAAGATGAGTAGGTAAAGACTCAGAAGCTTTCTTTTCAAGTTTAAAGAATTGGATTTTCAGCCCTATCTTGGAATGCTTCCCTTTTGCCCCAAATAATTTCTCTAAGATTTCCCATGCTTCAGCTGAGTTGTTTGCATTAGAGATATGATGTATGTAGTTGTCACTTAGACCTAATGCAATTATGGCAAAAGCTTTCTCATCTCTAGGTAACCATCCTTGTTCACCATCTCTAGTGGTAGGTTTTTTCTCCTTTCCACTAGCAACTCCCCACAGACCTTTCTTCATGAGAATAAATCTTACTCTAACTTGCCAGGTATGAAAGCCTACCCCATTAAACTTATCAACATGGAATGAGGATGTAGACATGATGATAAAGCAAGGTCTTACCACTTGAGTATCCCTCAAGGGCAGTGTCTAATGCTTTTACAAGATTAGATACCTTCACCAAATAGATGAAGGTTATTTATGAAAAATTCAGACCAATCATGCCCTCCTAAAACATTGTTTGCTCTTGAGTTGTAGACATTGTTTCTTACCCGTCTCCTCGGCTTTCTGCTTTTCTTCTTAGGCCTCAAATGTTGAATGTTCGATGATTCAGCATCAGATGGTTCAGCCATTGTGATTCAAAAAATGATGTAAACAATATCATCATCACAATATATTAATATCATCAAGTATATGGTGACCAATGTGATAAATGCTTTCAAAACAACTTCCAAAAATTGGGTCACTTGGAGTACTTGAAGGAGGTAGAAGCCTAGGTCAAAGCATCTAATGCTTTAAGTGCTTTAAATATCAGAGATTTGAGACTATTTTAAGCACAAAACATTGGTGATTAAGTAAATTAATCACCCATTAATTTACTGTTAAGAACTGAAGCTTCAGAAGCTCTGTCAGTCCTACAGCCACCAAACCACGCAGCCATTCGTGATTCTGACCAGATCAGCGTGTTCGCAGCCTACGAAAACCCTTGAGGCTCTGAGGAATTAGAGCTTGGTGACGCGATGGCGATGGGGCAGCGTTTTCCCCCAAATAAAAAGGCGCAGGTTTCTGCTGCAATGCCGATGGCTCCAGGCGATTTCTGTCTGATTCCGCCCGTCAGCACCTTCGTATTTGAGTTGAGAATGAGCAGCTGAAAGCTTGTGGTGAATCTTGAAGTGGGTAGTGAGATATTGAAGCTCCATGGACCGCCTGTCTTTCAGCCTAGATAATAGGAGAGGATAAGATATGATTAAGTTAATAAATTGCTAATTAATCCCTAATAAGTGAGCTTTGGATGATGTAAAACCTGCTCTGATACCAAATCTTGGTATTGAGAGTGGATTAGCAAGAGCTAAGGAGGATCAAACATGGTTATAGTCATGATTAGGTCATGATTAGAAACATGATTAAGAGTGGATTAGAGATACTAATGAGACATGGCTTAGGCATAATCATGTAAACACACAAGTTACTTCTTCATTAGCAAGAGCCTCTTATATAGGCAAGTAGTACATGACCACATGACATCATCTATGATGTCTTACAAGCATGAAAGGCCATCTCCCCCCATGTGGGTATGCCATCTCCCCCATGTGGGTATGCCATAAATGAGAAATATTCCCTCTAGGCTATATTTGATGTAGGCGCCCTTTTGTGGAGGTGAAGTGAGTGAAGTAATCAAGGTTACATAGCCCCTTTCAACCTTTGAATGGATTTGGGTGATATATCCAACAGAACCTACATCATTTGGAATATTAAGAAAAAGGGGGAGCTACCATTAAAAAAATCCAACGAGAAAGAATAGAAAGAGCAAATTGAAGTGGCTCCACGACAAGAGCATAGGAATTGCCCTAATTATGCAGGAATTGCCTTATATTCTAATTTTTCTAAAAAAATTTAGATATTTGAAAAAAAAGAGCCATTGGATCTAATTGTATTATGTACCACTAAAATCAATATGCTTCGATCATCTGAGTAGGATACACTTAAATCTACACCCTTGAACCACTAGCTAAAATCAAAGTTTGCTTAGTCACGCCCATGATGCTTGATCAGGACCAAGATGTTGAAATATGTAAGCTTGGGTTATTTGGTGGAGTGTGTGAACACACCTTAGAGGTGCAAGATGTTATCTTAAGTTTTGTGGATTGATAAGAATGCCACATGAGATATTGTGTGAATGGTGAGGGCCACATGAAAGAAAAGGAATTACCAAATGACATGCCACATGTGAATGGGATTGGGCTAGAGGCCATCTATATTAGAAGTCTTTCATTGCATGGTTTA
This sequence comes from Cibotium barometz, assembly GCF_041138505.1. Classification (NCBI taxonomy): domain Eukaryota; kingdom Viridiplantae; phylum Streptophyta; class Polypodiopsida; order Cyatheales; family Cibotiaceae; genus Cibotium; species Cibotium barometz. The sequence continues at coordinate 30,895,661 of NC_141068.1, forward strand.
TAACACATTACAATAGAAATTGAGTTGAGTGTGTCTATTCTCTTGCATTAGTGTACTAATTATCATTATATATTTTGTAGATTATTTTGAGCCTTGTTAAATATATGCTAATTATCTGATTAGACTAGGCTTAGCATGATTTCTCAATTTCTTAACTTGGTATTAGAGCAAGGTTTATGTAAGCCTAGGTTATTTGTGGTATTTTTCTTAAGTTTTTTTTAGTACTTTAAGAGAAAATAAGGGCACACTCATTATTATGTGGAACCTACATCATTTGGAATATTAAGAAAAAGGGGGAGCTACCATTAAAAAAATCCAACGAGAAAGAATAGAAAGAGCAAACTGAAGTGGCTCCATGACAAGAGCATAGGAATTGCCTTATATTCTAATTTTTCTAAAAAAATTTAGATATTTGAAAAACAAAAGAGCCATTGGATCTAATTGTATTATGTACCACTAAATTCAATATGCTTTGATCATCTGAGTAGGATACACTTAAATCTACACCCTTGAACAACATGGGACACTCATTATTATGTGGAACCTACATCATCTGGAATATTGCGAAGAAGGGGGAGCTACGATAAAAAAAATCCAACGAGAAAGAATAGAAAGACCAAACTGAAGTGGCCCCACGACAAGAGCATAGGAATTGCGCTAATTATGCAGGAATTGCCTTATATTCTAAATTTTCTAAAAAAATAGAAATTTAAAAAAAAGAAGAGCCATTTGCATTATGCACCACTAAAATCAATATGCTTTGATCATCTAAGTAGGATACACTTAAATCTGCACCCTTGAACCACTAGCTGAAATCAAAGTTTGCATAGTCACGCCCGTGATCCTTGATCAGGACCAAGATCTTGAAATATGTAAGCTTGGGTTATTTGGTGGTGTGTGAACACACCTTAGAGGTGCAAGATGTCATCTTTAGTTTTATGGAATGATAAGAATGCCACATGAGATATTGTGTGAATGGTGAGAGCCACATGAAAGAAAAGAAATTACCAAATGACATGACACATGTAAACTAGAAGTGTTTCATTGCATAGTTTATAACACATTACAATAGAAATTGAGTTGAGTGTGCCTATTCTCTTGCATTAGTGTACTAATTATCATTATAGATTTTCTAGATTATTTTGAGCCTTGTTAAATATATGCTATAATTATTTGATTAGACTAGGCTTAGCATGATTTCTCAATTTCTTAACTTGGTGTATTAGAGCAAGGTTTATGTAAGCCTAGGTTATTTATGGTATTTTTCTTAAGTTTTTTTAGTATTTTAAGAGAAAATAATGGCACACTCATTATTATGTGGAACCTACATCATTTGGAATATTGAGAAGAAGAGGGAGCTACCATTTTAAAAAATCCAACGAGAAAGAATAGAAAGACCAAACTAAAATGGCCACGATAAGAGCACAGTAAATGCCCTTACTATGCAAGAATTGCCCTTATTATGCAGGAATTGCCTTATATTTTTTTTTTAAAAAAATAGAACTTTGGAAAAAACAATAGCCATTGGATCTAATTGCATTATGCATCAATAAAATCAATATGATGCGATCATGTGAGTAGGATACACTTAAATCTGCACCCTTGAACCACTAGCTAAAATGAAAGTTTGCATAGTCACACCCGTGATCCTTGATCAGGACCAAGATGTTGAAATATGTAAGCTTGGGTTATTTGGTGGAGAGTGTGAACACAGCTTAGAGGTGCAAGATGTTATCTTAAGTTTTGAGGAATGATAAGAATGCCACATGAGATATTGTGTGAATGGTGAGAGCCACATGAAAGAAAAGGAGTTACCAAATGACATGCCACATGAGATATTGTGTGAATGGTGAGAGCCACATGAAAGAAAAGGAATTACCAAATGACATGCCACATGTAAACGGGATTGGTGGGCTAGAGGCCATCTATATTAGTAGTCTTTCATTGCATGGTTTATAACACATTACAATACAAATTGAGTTGAGTGTGCCTATTCTCTTGCATTAGTGTACTAATTATCATTATACATTTTCTAGATTATTTTGAGCCTTGTTAAATATATGCTAATAATCTTATTAGACTAGGCTTAGCATGATTTCTCAATTTCTTAACTTGGTATTAGAGCAAGGTTTATGTAAGCCTAGGTTTTCTTAAGTTTTTTTAGTATTTTAAGAGAAAATAACGACACACTCATTATTACGTGGAACCTACATCATTTGAAATATTGAGAAGAAGGGGGAGCCACCATTAAAAAAATCCAACGAGAAAGAATAGAAAGACCAAACTAAAGTTGCCATGATAAGAGCACAAGAATTGCCCTTATTATGCAGGAATTGCCTTATATTGTTTTTTAAAAAATCAAAAATTTAAAAAAAAACAAGAGCCATTGGATCCAATTGCATTATGCACCAATAAAATCAATATGCTTTGATCATCTGAGTAGGATACACTTAAATCTGCACCCTTGAACCACTAGCTAAAATCAAAGTTTGCATAGTCACGCCCATGATCCTTGATCAGGACCAAGATGTTGAAATATGTAAGCCTGGGTTATTTTGTGGAGTGTGTGAACACACCTTAGAGGTGCAAGATGTTATCTTAAGTTTTGTGGAATGATAAGAATGCCACATGAGATATTGTGTGAATGGTGAGAGCCACATGAAAGAAAAGGAATTACCAAATGACATTCCACATGTAAACAAGATTGGGCTAGAGGCCATCTATATTAGAAGTCTTTCATTGCATGGTGTATAACACATTACAATAGAATTGAGTTGAGTGTTCCTATTCTCTTGCATTAGTGTACTAAATATCATTATAGATTTCTAGATTATTTTGAGCCTTGTTAAATATATGCTAATTATCTTATTAGACTAGGCTTAGCATGATTTCTCAATTTCTTAACTTGGTATTAGAGCAAGGTTTATGTAAGCCTAGGTTATTTGTGGTATTTTTCTTAAGTTTTTTTTTAGTACTTTAAGAGAAAATAATGGCACACTCATTATTATGTGGAACCTACATCATTTGGAATATTGAGAAGAAGGGGAAGCTACCATAAAAGAAATCCAACGAGAAAGAATAGAAAGAGCAAATTGAAGTGGCCCCACGACAAGAGCATAGGAATTGCCCTAATTATGCAAGAATTGGCTTATATTCTAATTTTTTTTTAAAACTAAATATTTGAAAAAAACAAGAGCCATTGGATCCAATTACTTTATGTATCACTAAAATCAATATGCTTTGATCATCTGAGTAGGATACACTTAAATCTGCACCCTTGAACAACTAGCTAAAATCAAAGTTTGCTTAGTCACCCCCGTGATCCTTGATCAGGACCAAGATGTTGAAATATGTAATCTTGGGTTATTTGGTCGAGTGTGTGAACAAACCTTAGAGGTGCAAGATGTTATCTTAAGTTTTGTGGAATGATAAGAATGCCACATGAGATATTGTGTGAATGGTGAGAGCCACATGAAAGAAAAGGAATTACCAAATGACATGCCACATGTAAATGACCATCTATATTAGAAGTCTTTCATTGCATGGTTTATTACAGATTACAATAGAAATTGAGTTGAGTGTGCCTATTCTCTTGCATTAGTGTACTAATTATCATTATAGATTTTCTAGATTCTTTTGAGCCTTGTTAAATATATGCTAATTATTTGATTAGACTAGGCTTAGCATCATTTCTCAATTTCTTAACTTGGTATTAGAGCAAGATTTATGTAAGCCTAGGCTATTTGTGGTATTTTTCTTAAGTTTTTTTAGTATTTTAAGAGAAAAACATGGCACACTCATTATTATGGAGAACCTACATCATTTGGAATATTGCGAAGAAGGGGGAGATATGATAAAAAAAATCCAACGAGAAAGAATAGAAAGACCAAACTGAAGTGGCCCCACGACAAGAGCATAGGAATTGCGCTAATTATGCAGGAATTGCCTTATATTCTAAATTTTCTAAAAAAATAGAAATTTGAAAAAAAGAAGAGCCATTTGCATTATGCACCACTAAATTCAATATGCTTTGATCATCTAAGAAGGATACACTTAAATCTGCACCCTGTAACCACTAGCTGAAATCAAAGTTTGCATAGTCACGCAAATGATCCTTGATCAGGACCAAGATGTGGAAATATTCAAGCTTGGGTTATTTGGTGGAGTGTGTGAACACACCTTAGAGATGCAAGATGTTATCTTAAGTTTTGTGGAATGATAAGAATGACACATAAGATATTGTGTGAATGGTGAGAGCCATATGAAAGAAAAGGAATTACCAAATGACATACCACATGTAAACGGGAAGTCTTTCATTGCATGGTTTTTAACACATTACAGTAGAAATTGAGTTGAGTGTGCCTATTCTCTTGCATTAGTGTACTAATTATCATTATAGATTTTTTAGATTATTTTGAGCGTTATTAAATATATACTAATTATCTCATTATACTAGGCTTAGCATGATTTCTCAATTTCTTAACTTGGTGTATTAGAGCAAGGTTTGTATAAGCCTAGGTTATTTGTGGTATTTTTCTTAAGTTTTTTTACTATTTTAAGAGAAAATAACGGCACACTCATTATTATGTGGAACATACATCATTTGGAATATTGAGAAGAAGGGGGAGCTACCATTAAAAAAATCCACAAGAAAGAATAGAAAGACCAAACTAAAGTGGCCACGATAAGAGCACAGGAATTGCCCTAATTATGGAGGAATTGCCTTATACTAATTCATGCTCGGTAGCTCATGCGTATCTTGGTTGAGCAAAAAGCAACCTACTGTGGTCACTTCTAGTTGTGAAGCTGAGTACAGGGCAGCTTTCACAGCTATGGTTGAGTGTGTGTGGCTTAGATGGCTTATGGCTGACTTGGGTGTTGGATAGGAGTCTGCCACCTCTATCTACACACTAATAGTCAGAGCGCATTGGCAGTTTTGCAAGAAACCCAATTTTTCATGCTCGCACAAAGCACATTGAGGTGCATTATCACTATGTCAGGGAGAGACTCTCAGCAGGAGAGGTCAGCTTGGCATATGTCCCAACACAAGACAACCTCGCCGATCTTTTCAGCTGTGGTTGAGTGTGTGTGGCTCAGACGGCTTATGGATTGACTTGGGTGTTGGACAGGAGTCTGCCACCTCTATCTACACTGACAGTCAAAGCGCATTGGCAATTGCGAGAAACCCAGTTTTTCATGCTCGCACAAAGCACATTGAGGTGCATTATCACTATGTCAGGGAGAGACTCTCAGCAGGAGAGATCAGCTTGGCATATATGCTAAATATCTGATTAGACTAGGCTTAGCATGATTTCTCAATTTCTTAACTTGGTGTATTAGAGCAAGGTTTATGTAAGCCTAGGTTATTTGTGGTGTTTTTCTTAAGTTTTTTTAGTATTTTAGGAGAAAATAATGGCACACTCATTATTATGTGGAACCTACATCATTTGGAATATTGAGAAGAAGGGGGAGCTACCATTAAAAAAATCCAACGAGAAAGAATAGAAAGACCAAACTAAAATGGCCACGATAAGAGCACAAGAATTGCCCATTATATGTAGGAATTGCCCTTATTATGCAAGATTTGCCTTATCTTTATTTTTTTTTAAAATTAGAAATTTAAAAAAAACAAGAGCCATTAGATCCAATTGCATTATGCACCAATAAAATCAATATGCTTCGATCATCTGAGTAGGATACACTTAAATCTGCACCTTTGAACCACTAGCTGAAATCAAAGTTTGCATATTCATGCCCGTGATCCTTGATCAAGACCAAGATGTTGAAATATGAAAGCTTGGGTAATTTGGTGGAGAGTGTGAACACAGCTAAGAGGTGCAAGATGTTATCTTAAGTTTTGTGGAATGATCTGAATGCCACATGAGATATTGTGTGAATGGTGAGAGCCACATGAAAGAAAAGGAATTACCAAATGACATGCCACATGTAAACAGGAAGTCTTTCACTGCATGGTTTATAACACATTACAATAGAAATTGAGTTGAGTGTGCCTATTCTCTTGCATTAGTGTACTAATTATCATTATAGATTTTCTAGATTATTTTGAGCCTTGTTAAATATATGCTAATTATCTGATTGGACTAGGATTAGCATGATTTCTCAATTTCTTCACTTGGTATTAGAGCAAGGTTTATGTAAGCCTAGGTTATTTGTGGTATTTTTCTTAAGTTTTTTTACTATTTTAAGAGAAAATAACGGCACACTCATTATTACATGGAACCTACATCATTTGGAATATTGAGAAGAAGGGGGAGCTACCATTAAAAAAATCCAATGAGAAAGAATAGAAAGACCAAACTGAAGTGGCCACGACAAGAGCACAGGAATTGCCCTAATTATGCAGGAATTGGCTTATATTTATATTTTTTTTAAAAAAAATCAGAAATTTAAAAAAAACAAGAGCCATTGGATCAAATTGCATTATGCACCAATAAAATCAATATGCTTCGATCATCTGAGTAGGATACACTTAAATTTCCACCCTTGAACCACTAGCTGAAATCAAAGTTTGCATTGTCACGCCCATGATGCTTGATCAGGACCAAGATGTTGAAATATGTAAGCTTGGGTTATTTGGTGGAGTGTGTGAACACACCTTAGAGGTGCAAGATGTTATCTTAAGTTTTGTCGAATGATAAGAATGCCACATGAGATATTGTGTGAATGGTGAGAGCCACATGAAATAAAAGGAATTACCAAATGACATGCCACATGGAAACGGGATTGGGCTAGAGACCATCTATATTAGAAGTCTTTCATTGCATGGTTTATAACACATTACAATAGAAATTGAGTTGAGTGTGCCTATTCTCTTGCATTAGTGTACTAAATATCATTATAGATTTTCTAGATTATTTTGAGCCTTGTTAAATATATGCTAATTATCTTATTAGACTAGGCTTAGCATGATTTCTCAATTTCTTAACTTGGTATTAGAGCAAGATTTATGTAAGCCTAGGTTATTTGTGGTATTTTTCTTAAGTTTTTTTTAGTACTTTAAGAGAAAATAAGGGCACACTCAGTATTATGTGGAACCTACATCATTTGGAATATTAAGAAAAAGGGGGAGCTACCATTAAAAAAATCCAAGGAGAAAGAATAGAAAGAGCAAACTGAAGTGGCTCCACGACAAGAGCATAGGAATTGCCCTAATTATGCAGGAATTGCCTTATATTCTAATTTTTCTAAAAAAAATTAGATATTTGAAAAAAAAGAGCCATTGGATCTAATTGTATTATGTACCACTAAAATCAATATGCTTCGATCATCTGAGTAGGATACACTTAAATCTCCACCCTTGAACCACTAGCTGAAATCAAAGTTTACATTGTCACGCCCATGATGCTTGATCAGGACCAAGATGTTGAAATATGTAAGCTTGGGTTATTTGGTGGAGTGTGTGAACACACCTTAGAGGTGCAAGATGTTATCTTAAGTTTTGTGGATTGATAAGAATGCCACATGAGATATTGTGTGAATGGTGAGGGCCACATGAAAGAAAAGGAATTACCAAATGACATGCCACATGTGAATGGGATTGGGCTAGAGGCCATCTATATTAGAAGTCTTTCATTGCATGGTTTATAACACATTACAATAGAAATTGAGTTGAGTGTGTCTATTCTCTTGCATTAGTGTACTAATTATCATTATATATTTTGTAAATTATTTTGAGCCTTGTTAAATATATGCTAATTATCTGATTAGACTAGGCTTAGCATGATTTCTCAATTTCTTAACTTGGTATTAGAGCAAGGTTTATGTAAGCCTAGGTTATTTGTGGTATTTTTCTTAAGTTTTTTTTAGTACTTTAAGAGAAAATAAGGGCACACTCATTATTATGTGGAACCTACATCATTTGGAATATTAAGAAAAAGGGGGAGCTACCATTAAAAAAATCCAACGAGAAAGAATAGAAAGAGCAAACTGAAGTGGCTCCATGACAAGAGCATAGGAATTGCCCTAATTATGCAGGAATTGCCTTATATTCTAATTTTTCTAAAAAAATTTAGATATTTGAAAAGAAAAAGAGCCATTGGATCTAATTGTATTATGTACCACTAAAATCAATATGCTTTGATCATCTGAGTAGGATACACTTAAATCTACACCCTTAAACAACTAGCTAAAATCAAAGTTTGCTTAGTCACGCCCGTGATCCGTGATCAGGACCAAGATGTTGAAATATGTAATCTTGGGTTATTTGGTCGAGTGTGTGAACAAACCTTAGAGGTGCAAGAGGTTATCTTAAGTTTTGTGGAATGATAAGAATGCCACATGAGATATTGTGTGAATGGTGAGAGCCATATGAAAGAAAAGGAATAACCAAATGACATGCCACATGTAAATGACCATCTATATTAGAAGTCTTTCATTGCATGGTTTATAACAGATTACAATAGAAATTGAGTTGAGTGTGCCTATTCTCCTGCATTAGTGTACTAATTATCATTATATATTTTCTAGATTATTTTGAGCCTTGTTAAATATATGCTAATTATCTGATTAGACTAGGCTTAGCATGATTTCTCAATTTCTTAACTTGGTATTAGAGCAAGGTTTATGTAAGCCTAGGTTATTTGTGGTATTTTTCTTAAGTTTTTTTTAGTACTTTAAGAGAAAATAAGGGCACACTCAGTATTATGTGGAACCTACATCATTTGGAATATTAAGAAAAAGGGGGAGCTACCATTAAAAAAATCCAACGAGAAAGAATAGAAAGAGCAAACTGAAGTGGCTCCATGACAAGAGCATAGGAATTGCCCTAATTATGCAGGAATTGCCTTATATTCTAATTTTTCTAAAAAAAATTAGATATTTGAAAAAAAAAGAGCCATTGGATCTAATTGTATTATGTACCACTAAAATCAATATGCTTTGATCATCTGAGTAGGATACACTTAAATCTACACCCTTGAACAACTAGCTAAAATCAAAGTTTGCTTAGTCACGCCCGTGATCCTTGATCAGGACCAAGATGTTGAAATATGTAATCTTGGGTTATTTGGTCGAGTGTGTGAACAAACCTTAGAGGTGCAAGATGTTATCTTAAGTTTTGTGGAATGATAAGAATGCCACATGAGATATTGTGTGAATGGTGAGAGCCACATGAAAAAAAAGGAATTACCAAATGACATGCCACATGTAAATGACCATCTATATTTGAAGTCTTTCTTTGCATGGTTTATAACAGATTACAATAGAAATTGAGTTGAGTGTGCCTATTCTCTTGCATTAGTGTACTAATTATCATTATAGATTTTCTAGATTATTTTGAGCCTTGTTAAATATATGCTAATTATCTGATTAGACTAGGCTTAGCATGATTTCTCAATTTCTTAACTTGGTATTAGAGCAAGGTTTATGTAAGCCTAGGTTATTTGTGGTATTTTTCTTAAGTTTTGTTTAGTACTTTAAGAGAAAATAAGGGCACACTCAGTATTATGTGGAACCTACATCATTTGGAATATTAAGAAAAAGGGGGAGCTACCATTAAAAAAATCCAAGGAGAAAGAATAGAAAGAGCAAACTGAAGTGGCTCCACGACAAGAGCATACGAATTGCCCTAATTATGCAGGAATTGCCTTATATTCTAATTTTTCTAAAAAAAATTAGATATTTGAAAAAAAAGAGCCATTGGATCTAATTGTATTATGTACCACTAAAATCAATATGCTTCGATCATCTGAGTAGGATACACTTAAATCTCCACCCTTGAACCACTAGCTGAAATCAAAGTTTGCATTGTCACGCCCATGATGCTTGATCAGGACCAAGATGTTGAAATAGGTAAGCTTGGGTTATTTGGTGGAGTGTGTGAACACACCTTAGAGGTGCAAGATGTTATCTTAAGTTTTGTGGATTGATAAGAATGCCACATGAGATATTGTGTGAATGGTGAGGGCCACATGAAAGAAAAGGAATTACCAAATGACATGCCACATGTGAATGGGATTGGGCTAGAGGCCATCTATATTAGAAGTCTTTCATTGCATGGTTTATAACACATTACAATAGAAATTGAGTTGAGTGTGTCTATTCTCTTGCATTAGTGTACTAATTATCATTATATATTTTGTAGATTATTTTGAGCCTTGTTAAATATATGCTAATTATCTGATTAGACTAGGCTTAGCATGATTTCTCAATTTCTTAACTTGGTATTAGAGCAAGGTTTATGTAAGCCTAGGTTATTTGTGGTATTTTTCTTAAGTTTTTTTTAGTACTTTAAGAGAAAATAAGGGCACACTCATTATTATGTGGAGCCTACATCATTTGGAATATTAAGAAAAAGGGGGAGCTACCATTAAAAAAATCCAACGAGAAAGAATAGAAAGAGAAAACTGAAGTGGCTCCATGACAAGAGCATAGGAATTGCCCTAATTATGCAGGAATTACCTTATATTCCAATTTGTCTAAAAAATTTTAGATATTTGAAAAAAAAAAGAGCCATTGGATCTAATTGTATTATGTACCACTAAAATCAATATGCCTTGATCATCTGAGTAGGATACACTTAGATCTACACCCTTGAACAACTACCTAAAATCAAAGTTTGCTTAGTCACGCCCGTGATCCGTGATCAGGACCAAGATGTTGAAATATGTAATCTTGGGTTATTTGGTCGAGTGTGTGAACAAACCTTAGAGGTGCAAGATGTTATCTTAAGTTTTGTGGAATGATAAGAATGCCACATGAGATATTGTGTGAATGGTGAGAGCCACATGAAAGAAAAGGAATAACCAAATGACATGCCACATGTAAATGACCATCTATATTAGAAGTCTTTCATTGCATGGTTTATAACAGATTACAATAGAAATTGAGTTGAGTGTGCCTATTCTCCTGCATTAGTGTACTAATTATCATTATATATTTTCTAGATTATTTTGAGCCTTGTTAAATATATGCTAATTATCTGATCAGACTAAGCTTAGCATGATTTCTCAATTTCTTAACTTGGTATTAGAGCAAGATTTATGTAAGCCTAGGCTATTTGTGGTATTTTTCTTAAGTTTTTTTAGTATTTTAAGAGAAAAACATGGCACACTCATTATTATATGGAACCTACATCATCTGGAATATTGCGAAGAAGGGGGAGCTACGATAAAAAAAATCCAACGAGAAAGAATAGAAAGACCAAACTGAAGTGGCCCCACGACAAGAGCATAGGAATTGCGCTAATTATGCAGGAATTGCCTTATATTCTAAATTTTCTTAAAAAATAAAAATTTGAAACAAAGAAGAGCCATTTGCATTATGCACCACTAAAATCAATATGCTTTGATCATCTAAGTAGGATACACTTAAATCTGCACCCTTGAACCACTAGCTGAAATCAAAGTTTGCATAGTCACGCCCATGATCCTTGATCAGGACCAAGATGTTGAAATATGTAAGCCTGGGTTATTTTGTGGAGTGTGTGAACACACCTTAGAGGTGCAAGATGTTATCTTAAGTTTTATGGAATGATAAGAATGCCACATGAGATATTGTGTGAATGGTGAGAGCCACATGAAAGAAAAGGAATTACCAAATGACATGCCACATGTAAACAAGATTGGGCTAGAGGCCATCTATATTAGAAGTCTTTCATTGCATGGTGTATAACACATTACAATAGAAATTGAGTTGAGTGTTCCTATTCTCTTGCATTAGTGTACTAAATATCATTATAGATTTCTAGATTATTTTGAGCCTTGTTAAATATATGCTAATTATCTTATTAGACTAGGCTTAGCATGATTTCTCAATTTCTTAACTTGGTATTAGAGCAAGGTTTATGTAAGCCTAGGTTATTTGTGGTATTTTTCTTAAGTTTTTTTTAGTACTTTAAGAGAAAATAATGGCACACTCATTATTATGTGGAACCTACATCATTTGGAATATTGAGAAGAAGGGGAAGCTACCATAAAAAAAATCCAACGAGAAAGAATAGAAAGAGCAAATTGAAGTGGCCCCACGACAAGAGCATAGGAATTGCCCTAATTATGCAAGAATTGGCTTATATTCTATTTTTTAAAAAAAAACTAAATATTTGAAAAAAACAAGAGCCATTGGATCCAATTGCATTATGTATCACTAAAATCAATATGCTTTGATCATCTGAGTAGGATACACTTAAATCTGCACCCTTGAACAACTAGCTAAAATCAAAGTTTGCTTAGTCACGCCCGTGATCCTTGATCAGGACCAAGATGTTGAAATATGTAATCTTGGGTTATTTGGTCGAGTGTGTGAACAAACCTTAGAGGTGCAAGATGTTATCTTAAGTTTTGTGGAATGATAAGAATGCCACATGAGATATTGTGTGAATGGTGAGAGCCACATGAAAGAAAAGGAATTACCAAATGACATGCCACATGTAAATGACCATCTATTATTAGAGCAAGGTTTATGTAAGCCTAGGTTATTTGTGGTATTTTTCTTAAGTTTTTTTTAGTACTTTAAGAGAAAATAAGGGCACACTGAGTATTATGTGGAACCTACATCATTTGGAATATTAAGAAAAAGGGGGAGCTACCATTAAAAAAATCCAAGGAGAAAGAATAGAAAGAGCAAACTAAAGTGGCTCCACGACAAGAGCATAGGAATTGCCCTAATTATGCAGGAATTGCCTTATATTCTAATTTTTCTAAAAAAAATTAGATATTTGAAAAAAAAGAGCCATTGGATCTAATTGTATTATGTACCACTAAAATCAATATGCTTCGATCATCTGAGTAGGATACACTTAAATCTCCACCCTTGAACCACTAGCTGAAATCAAAGTTTGCATTGTCACGCCCATGATGCTTGATCAGGACCAAGATGTTGAAATATGTAAGCTTGGGTTATTTGGTGGAGTGTGTGAACACACCTTAGAGGTGCAAGATGTTATCTTAAGTTTTGTGGATTGATAAGAATGCCACATGAGATATTGTGTGAATGGTGAGGGCCACATGAAAGAAAAGGAATTACCAAATGACATGCCACATGTGAATGGGATTGGGCTAGAGGCCATCTATATTAGAAGTCTTTCATTGCATGGTTTATAACACATTAGAATAGAAATTGAGTTGAGTGTGTCTATTCTCTTGCATTAGTGTACTAATTATCATTATATATTTTGTAAATTATTTTGAGCCTTGTTAAATATATGCTAATTATCTGATTAGACTAGGCTTAGCATGATTTCTTAATTTCTTAACCTCGTATTAGAGCAAGGTTTATGTAAGCCTAGGTTATTTGTGGTATTTTTCTTAAGTTTTTTTTAGTACTTTAAGAGAAAATAATTATGTGGAACCTACATCATTTGGAATATTAAGAAAAAGGGGGAGCTACCATTAAAAAAATCCAACGAGAAAGAATAGAAAGAGCAAACTGAAGTGGCTCCATGACAAGAGCATAGGAATTGCCCTAATTATGCAGGAATTGCCTTATATTCTAATTTTTCTAAAAAAATTTAGATATTTGAAAAAAAAAAGAGCCATTGGATCTAATTGTATTATGTACCACTAAAATCAATATGCTTTGATCATCTGAGTAGGATACACTTAAATCTACACCCTTGAACAACTAGCTAAAATCAAAGTTTGCTTAGTCACGCCCGTGATCCTTGATCAGGACCAAGATGTTGAAATATGTAATCTTGGGTTATTTGGTCGAGTGTGTGAACAAACCTTAGAGGTGCAAGATGTTATCTTAAGTTTTGTGGAATGATAAGAATGCCACATGAGATATTGTGTGAATGGTGAGAGCCACATGAAAAAAAAGGAATTACCAAATGACATGCCACATGTAAATGACCATCTATATTTGAAGTCTTTCTTTGCATGGTTTATAACAGATTACAATAGAAATTGAGTTGAGTGTGCCTATTCTCTTGCATTAGTGTACTAATTATCATTATAGATTTTCTAGATTATTTTGAGCCTTGTTAAATATATGCTAATTATCTGATTAGACTAGGCTTAGCATGATTTCTCAATTTCTTAGCTTGGTATTAGAGCAAGGTTTATGTAAGCCTAGGTTATTTGTGGTATTTTTCTTAAGTTTTTTTTAGTACTTTAAGAGAAAATAAGGGCACACTCAGTATTATGTGGAACCTACATCATTTGGAATATTAAGAAAAAGGGGGAGCTACCATTAAAAAAATCCAAGGAGAAAGAATAGAAAGAGCAAACTGAAGTGGCTCCACGACAAGAGCATACGAATTGCCCTAATTATGCAGGAATTGCCTTATATTCTAATTTTTCTAAAAAAAATTAGATATTTGAAAAAAAAGAGCTATTGGATCTAATTGTATTATGTACCACTAAAATCAATATGCTTCGATCATCTGAGTAGGATACACTTAAATCTCCACCCTTGAACCACTAGCTGAAATCAAAGTTTGCATTGTCACGCCCATGATGCTTGATCAGGACCAAGATGTTGAAATAGGTAAGCTTGGGTTATTTGGTGGAGTGTGTGAACACACCTTAGAGGTGCAAGATGTTATCTTAAGTTTTGTGGATTGATAAGAATGCCACATGAGATATTGTGTGAATGGTGAGGGCCACATGAAAGAAAAGGAATTACCAAATGACATGCCACATGTGAATGGGATTGGGCTAGAGGCCATCTATATTAGAAGTCTTTCATTGCATGGTTTATAACACATTACAATAGAAATTGAGTTGAGTGTGTCTATTCTCTTGCATTAGTGTACTAATTATCATTATATATTTTGTAGATTATTTTGAGCCTTGTTAAATATATGCTAATTATCTGATTAGACTAGGCTTAGCATGATTTCTCAATTTCTTAACTTGGTATTAGAGCAAGGTTTATGTAAGCCTAGGTTATTTGTGGTATTTTTCTTAAGTTTTTTTTAGTACTTTAAGAGAAAATAAGGGCACACTCATTATTATGTGGAACCTACATCATTTGGAATATTAAGAAAAAGGGGGAGCTACCATTAAAAAAATCCAACGAGAAAGAATAGAAAGAGCAAACTGAAGTGGCTCCATGACAAGAGCATAGGAATTGCCCTAATTATGCAGGAATTGCCTTATATTCTAATTTTTCTAAAAAAATTTAGATATTTGAAAAAAAAAAGAGCCATTGGATCTAATTGTATTATGTACCACTAAAATCAATATGCCTTGATCATCTGAGTAGGATACACTTAGATCTACACCCTTGAACAACTACCTAAAATCAAAGTTTGCTTAGTCACGCCCGTGATCCGTGATCAGGACCAAGATAGTAAAATATGTAATCTTGGGTTATTTGGTCGAGTGTGTGAACAAACCTTAGAGGTGCAAGATGTTATCTTAAGTTTTGTGGAATGATAAGAATGCCACATGAGATATTGTGTGAATGGTGAGAGCCACATGAAAGAAAAGGAATAACCAAATGACATGCCACATGTAAATGACCATCTATATTAGAAGTCTTTCATTGCATGGTTTATAACAGATTACAATAGAAATTGAGTTGAGTGTGCCTATTCTCCTGCATTAGTGTACTAATTATCATTATATATTTTCTAGATTATTTTGAGCCTTGTTAAATATATGTTTATTATCTGATCAGACTAAGCTTAGCATGATTTCTCAATTTCTTAACTTGGTATTAGAGCAAGATTTATGTAAGCCTAGGCTATTTGTGATATTTTTCTTAAGTTTTTTTAGTATTTTAAGAGAAAAACATGGCACACTCATTATTATATGGAACCTACATCATCTGGAATATTGCGAAGAAGGGGGAGCTACGATAAAAAAAAATCCAACGAGAAAGAATAGAAAGACCAAACTGAAGTGGCCCCACGACAAGAGCATAGGAATTGCGCTAATTATGCAGGAATTGCCTTATATTCTAAATTTTCTAAAAAAATAGAAATTTGAAAAAAAGAAGAGCCATTTGCATTATGCACCACTAAAATCAATATGCTTTGATCATCTAAGTAGGATACACTTAAATCTGCACCCTTGAACCACTAGCTGAAATCAAAGTTTGCATAGTCACGCCCGTGATCCTTGATCAGGACCAAGATGTTGAAATATGTAAGCCTGGGTTATTTTGTGGAGTGTGTGAACACACCTTAGAGGTGCAAGATGTTATCTTAAGTTTTATGGAATGATAAGAATGCCACATGAGATATTGTGTGAATGGTGAGAGCCACATGAAAGAAAAGAAATTACCAAATGACATGCCACATGTAAACAAGATTGGGCTAGAGGCCATCTATATTAGAAGTCTTTCATTGCATGGTGTATAACACATTAGAATAGAAATTGAGTTGAGTGTTCCTATTCTCTTGCATTAGTGTACTAAATATCATTATAGATTTCTAGATTATTTTGAGCCTTGTTAAATATATGCTAATTATCTTATTAGACTAGGCTTAGCATGATTTCTCAATTTCTTAACTTGGTATTAGAGCAAGGTTTATGTAAGCCTAGGTTATTTGTGGTATTTTTCTTAAGTTTTTTTTAGTACTTTAAGAGAAAATAATGGCATACTCATTATTATGTGGAACCTACATCATTTGGAATATTGAGAAGAAGGGGAAGCTACCATAAAAAAAATCCAACGAGAAAGAATAGAAAGAGCAAATTGAAGTGGCCCCACGACAAGAGCATAGGAATTGCCCTAATTATGCAAGAATTGGCTTATATTCTATTTTTTAAAAAAAAACTAAATATTTGAAAAAAACAAGAGCCATTGGATCCAATTGCATTATGTATCACTAAAATCAATATGCTTTGATCATCTGAGTAGGATACACTTAAATCTGCACCCTTGAACAACTAGCTAAAATCAAAGTTTGCTTAGTCACGCCCGTGATCCTTGATCAGGACCAAGATGTTGAAATATGTAATCTTGGGTTATTTGGTCGAGTGTGTGAACAAACCTTAGAGGTGCAAGATGTTATCTTAAGTTTTGTGGAATGATAAGAATGCCACATGAGATATTGTGTGAATGGTGAGAGCCACATGAAAGAAAAGGAATTACCAAATGACATGCCACATGTAAATGACCATCTATTATTAGAGCAAGGTTTATGTAAGCCTAGGTTATTTGTGGTATTTTTCTTAAGTTTTTTTTAGTACTTTAAGAGAAAATAAGGGCACACTCAGTATTATGTGGAACCTACATCATTTGGAATATTAAGAAAAAGGGGGAGCTACCATTAAAAAAATCCAAGGAGAAAGAATAGAAAGAGCAAACTAAAGTGGCTCCACGACAAGAGCATAGGAATTGCCCTAATTATGCAGGAATTGCCTTATATTCTAATTTTTCTAAAAAAAATTAGATATTTGAAAAAAAAGAGCCATTGGATCTAATTGTATTATGTACCACTAAAATCAATATGCTTCGATCATCTGAGTAGGATACACTTAAATCTCCACCCTTGAACCACTAGCTGAAATCAAAGTTTGCATTGTCACGCCCATGATGCTTGATCAGGACCAAGATGTTGAAATATGTAAGCTTGGGTTATTTGGTGGAGTGTGTGAACACACCTTAGAGGTGCAAGATGTTATCTTAAGTTTTGTGGATTGATAAGAATGCCACATGAGATATTGTGTGAATGGTGAGGGCCACATGAAAGAAAAGGAATGACCAAATGACATGCCACATGTGAATGGGATTGGGCTAGAGGCCATCTATATTAGAAGTCTTTCATTGCATGGTTTATAACACATTACAATAGAAATTGAGTTGAGTGTGTCTATTCTCTTGCATTAGTGTACTAATTATCATTATATATTTTGTAAATTATTTTGAGCCTTGTTAAATATATGCTAATTATCTGATTAGACTAGGCTTAGCATGATTTCTCAATTTCTTAACTTGGTATTAGAGAAAGGTTTATGTAAGCCTAGGTTATTTGTGGTATTTTTCTTAAGTTTTTTTTAGTACTTTAAGAGAAAATAATTATGTGGAACCTACATCATTTGGAATATTAAGAAAAAGGGGGAGCTACCATTAAAAAAATCCAACGAGAAAGAATAGAAAGAGCAAACTGAAGTGGCTCCATGACAAGAGCATAGGAATTGCCCTAATTATGCAAGAATTGCCTTATATTCTAATTTTTCTAAAAAAATTTAGATATTTGAAAAAAAAAAGAGCCATTGGATCTAATTGTATTATGTACCACTAAAATCAATATGCTTTGATCATCTAAGTAGGATACACTTAAATCTACACCCTTGAACAACTAGCTAAAATCAAAGTTTGCTTAGTCACGCCCGTGATCCTTGATCAGGACCAAGATGTTGAAATATGTAATCTTGGGTTATTTGGTCGAGTGTGTGAACAAACCTTAGAGGTGCAAGATGTTATCTTAAGTTTTGTGGAATGATAAGAATGCCACATGAGATATTGTGTGAATGGTGAGAGCCACATGAAAAAAAAGGAATTACCAAATGACATGCCACATGTAAATGACCATCTATATTTGAAGTCTTTCTTTGCATGGTTTATAACAGATTACAATAGAAATTGAGTTGAGTGTGCCTATTCTCTTGCATTAGTGTACTAATTATCATTATAGATTTTCTAGATTATTTTGAGCCTTGTTAAATATATGCTAATTATCTGATTAGACTAGGCTTAGCATGATTTCTCAATTTCTTAACTTGGTATTAGAGCAAGGTTTATGTAAGCCTAGGTTATTTGTGGTATTTTTCTTAAGTTTTTTTTAGTACTTTAAGAGAAAATAAGGGCACACTCAGTATTATGTGGAACCTACATCATTTGGAATATTAAGAAAAAGGGGGAGCTACCATTAGAAAAATCCAAGGAGAAAGAATAGAAAGAGCAAACTGAAGTGGCTCCAGACAAGAGCATACGAATTGCCCTAATTATGCAGGAATTGCCTTATATTCTAATTTTTCTTAAAAAAATTAGATATTTGAAAAAAAAGAGCTATTGGATCCAATTGCATTATGCACCAATAAAATCAATATGCTTCGATCATCTGAGTAGGATACACTTAAATCTCCACCCTTGAACCACTAGCTGAAATCAAAGTTTGCATTGTCACGCCCATGATGCTTGATCAGGACCAAGATGTTGAAATAGGTAAGCTTGGGTTATTTGGTGGAGTGTGTGAACACACCTTAGAGGTGCAAGATGTTATCTTAAGTTTTGTGGATTGATAAGAATGCCACATGAGATATTGTGTGAATGGTGAGGGCCACATGAAAGAAAAGGAATTACCAAATGACATGCCACATGTGAATGGGATTGGGCTAGAGGCCATCTATATTAGAAGTCTTTCATTGCATGGTTTATAACACATTACAATAGAAATTGAGTTGAGTGTGTCAATTCTCTTGCATTAGTGTACTAATTATCATTATATATTTTGTAGATTATTTTGAGCCTTGTTAAATATATGCTAATTATCTGATTAGACTAGGCTTAGCATGATTTCTCAATTTCTTAACTTGGTATTAGAGCAAGGTTTATGTAAGCCTAGGTTATTTGTGGTATTTTTCTTAAGTTTTTTTTAGTACTTTAAGAGAAAATAAGGGCACACTCATTATTATGTGGAACCTACATCATTTGGAATATTAAGAAAAAGGGGGAGCTACCATTAAAAAAATCCAACGAGAAAGAATAGAAAGAGCAAACTGAAGTGGCTCCATGACAAGAGCATAGGAATTGCCCTAATTATGCAGGAATTGCCTTATATTCTAATTTTTCTAAAAAAATTTAGATATTTGAAAAAAAAAAGAGCCATTGGATCTTATTGTATTATGTACCACTAAAATCAATATGCCTTGATCATCTGAGTAGGATACACTTAGATCTACACCCTTGAACAACTACCTAAAATCAAAGTTTGCTTAGTCACGCCCGTGATCCGTGATCAGGACCAAGATGTTGAAATATGTAATCTTGGGTTATTTGGTCGAGTGTGTGAACAAACCTTAGAGGTGCAAGATGTTATCTTAAGTTTTGTGGATTTATAAGAATGCCACATGAGATATTGTGTGAATGGTGAGAGCCACATGAAAGAAAAGGAATAACCAAATGACATGCCACATGTAAATGGCCATCTTTATTAGAAGTCTTTCATTGCATGGTTTATAACAGATTACAATAGAAATTGAGTTGAGTGTGCCTATTCTCCTTCATTAGTGTACTAATTATCATTATATATTTTCTAGATTATTTTGAGCCTTGTTAAATATATGCTAATTATCTGATCAGACTAAGCTTAGCATGATTTCTCAATTTCTTAACTTGGTATTAGAGCAAGATTTATGTAAGCCTAGGCTATTTGTGGTATTTTTCTTAAGTTTTTTTAGTATTTTAAGAGAAAAACATGGCACACTCATTATTATATGGAACCTACATCATCTGGAATATTGCGAAGAAGGGGGAGCTACGATAAAAAAAAATCCAACGAGAAAGAATAGAAAGACCAAACTGAAGTGGCCCCACGACAAGAGCATAGGAATTGCGCTAATTATGCAGGAATTGCCTTATATTCTAAATTTTCTAAAAAAATAGAAATTTGAAAAAAAGAAGAGCCATTTGCATTATGCACCACTAAAATCAATATGCTTTGATCATCTAAGTAGGATACACTTAAATCTGCACCCTTGAACCACTAGCTGAAATCAAAGTTTGCATAGTCACGCCCGTGATCCTTGATCAGGACCAAGATGTTGAAATATGTAAGCCTGGGTTATTTTGTGGAGTGTGTGAACACACCTTAGAGGTGCAAGATGTTATCTTAAGTTTTATGGAATGATAAGAATGCCACATGAGATATTGTGTGAATGGTGAGAGCCACATGAAAGAAAAGAAATTACCAAATGACATGCCACATGTAAACAAGATTGGGCTAGAGGCCATCTATATTAGAAGTCTTTCATTGCATGGTGTATAACACATTAGAATAGAAATTGAGTTGAGTGTTCCTATTCTCTTGCATTAGTGTACTAAATATCATTATAGATTTCTAGATTATTTTGAGCCTTGTTAAATATATGCTAATTATCTTATTAGACTAGGCTTAGCATGATTTCTCAATTTCTTAACTTGGTATTAGAGCAAGGTTTATGTAAGCCTAGGTTATTTGTGGTATTTTTCTTAAGTTTTTTTTAGTACTTTAAGAGAAAATAATGGCACACTCATTATTATGTGGAACCTACATCATTTGGAATATTGAGAAGAAGGGGAAGCTACCATAAAAAAAATCCAACGAGAAAGAATAGAAAGAGCAAATTGAAGTGGCCCCACGACAAGAGCATAGGAATTGCCCTAATTATGCAAGAATTGGCTTATATTCTATTTTTTAAAAAAAAACTAAATATTTGAAAAAAACAAGAGCCATTGGATCCAATTGCATTATGTATCACTAAAATCAATATGCTTTGATCATCTGAGTAGGATACACTTAAATCTGCACCCTTGAACAACTAGCTAAAATCAAAGTTTGCTTAGTCACGCCCGTGATCCTTGATCAGGACCAAGATGTTGAAATATGTAATCTTGGGTTATTTGGTCGAGTGTGTGAACAAACCTTAGAGGTGCAAGATGTTATCTTAAGTTTTGTGGAATGATAAGAATGCCACATGAGATATTGTGTGAATGGTGAGAGCCACATGAAAGAAAAGGAATTACCAAATGACATGCCACATGTAAATGACCATCTATTATTAGAGCAAGGTTTATGTAAGACTAGGTTATTTGTGGTATTTTTCTTAAGTTTTTTTTAGTACTTTAAGAGAAAATAAGGGCACACTCAGTATTATGTGGAACCTACATCATTTGGAATATTAAGAAAAAGGGGGAGCTACCATTAAAAAAATCCAAGGAGAAAGAATAGAAAGATCAAACTAAAGTGGCTCCACGACAAGAGCATAGGAATTGCCCTAATTATGCAGGAATTGCCTTATATTCTAATTTTTCTAAAAAAAAATAGATATTTGAAAAAAAAGAGCCATTGGATCTAATTGTATTATGTACCACTAAAATCAATATGCTTCGATCATCTGAGTAGGATACACTTAAATCACCACCCTTGAACCACTAGCTGAAATCAAAGTTTGCATTGTCACGCCCATGATGCTTGATCAGGACCAAGATGTTGAAATATGTAAGCTTGGGTTATTTGGTGGAGTGTGTGAACACACCTTAGAGGTGCAAGATGTTATCTTAAGTTTTGTGGATTGATAAGAATGCCACATGAGATATTGTGTGAATGGTGAGGGCCACATGAAAGAAAAGGAATTACCAAATGACATGCCACATGTGAATGGGATTGGGCTAGAGGCCATCTATATTAGAAGTCTTTTATTGCATGGTTTATAACACATTACAATAGAAATTGAGTTGAGTGTGTCTATTCTCTTGCATTAGTGTACTAATTATCATTATATATTTTCTAGATTATTTTGAGCCTTGTTAAATATATGCTAATTATCTGATTAGACTAGGCTTAGCATGATTTCTCAATTTCTTAACTTGGTATTAGAGCAAGGTTTATGTAAGCCTAGGTTATTTGTGGTATTTTTCTTAAGTTTTTTTTAGTACTTTAAGAAAAAATAAGGGCACACTCATTATTATGTGGAACCTACATCATTTGGAATATTAAGAAAAAGGGGGAGCTACCATTAAAAAAATCCAACGAGAAAGAATAGAAAGAGCAAACTGAAGTGGCTCCATGACAAGAGCATAGGAATTGCCCTAATTATGCAGGAATTGCCTTATATTCTAATTTTTCTAAAAAAATTTAGATATTTGAAAAAAAAAAGAGCCATTGGATCTAATTGTATTATGTACCACTAAAATCAATATGCTTTGATCATCTGAGTAGGATACACTTAAATCTACACCCTTGAACAACTAGCTAAAATCAAAGTTTGCTTAGTCACGCCCGTGATCCTTGATCAGGACCAAGATGTTGAAATATGTAATCTTGGGTTATTTGGTCGAGTGTGTGAACAAACCTTAGAGGTGCAAGATGTTATCTTAAGTTTTGTGGAATGATAAGAATGCCACATGAGATATTGTGTGAATGGCGAGAGCCACATGAAAAAAAAGGAATTACCAAATGACATGCCACATGTAAATGACCATCTATATTTGAAGTCTTTCTTTGCATGGTTTATAACAGATTACAATAGAAATTGAGTTGAGTGTGCCTATTCTCTTGCATTAGTGTACTAATTATCATTATAGATTTTCTAGATTATTTTGAGCCTTGTTAAATATATGCTAATTATCTGATTAGACTACGCTTAGCATGATTTCTCAATTTCTTAACTTAGTATTCAAGCAAGGTTTATGTAAGCCTAGGTTATTTGTGGTATTTTTCTTAAGTTTTTTTTAGTACTTTAAGAGAAAATAAGGGCACACTCAGTATTATGTGGAACCTACATCATTTGGAATATTAAGAAAAAGGGGGAGCTACCATTAAAAAAATCCAACGAGAAAGAATAGAAAGAGCAAACTGAAGTGGCTCCACGACAAGAGCATAGGAATTGCCCTAATTATGCAGGAATTGCCTTATATTCTAATTTTTCTTAAAAAAATTAGATATTTGAAAAAAGAGAGCCATTGGATCTAATTGTATTATGTACCACTAAAATCAATATGCTTCGATCATCTGAGTAGGATACACTTAAATATCCACCCTTGAACCACTAGCTGAAATCAAAGTTTGCATTGTCACGCCCATGATGCTTGATCAGGACCAAGATTTTGAAATATGTAAGCTTGGGTTATTTGGTGGAGTGTGTGAACACACCTTAGAGGTGCAAGATGTTATCTTAAGTTTTGTGGATTGATAAGAATGCCACATGAGATATTGTGTGAATGGTGAGGGCCACATGAAAGAAAAGGAATTACCAAATGACATGCCACATGTGAATGGGATTGGGCTAGAGGCCATCTATATTAGAAGTCTTTCATTGCATGGTTTATAACACATTACAATAGAAATTGAGTTGAGTGTGTCTATTCTCTTGCATTAGTGTACTAATTATCATTATATATTTTGTAGATTATTTTGAGCCTTGTTAAATATATGCTAATTATCTGATTAGACTAGGCTTAGCATGATTTCTCAATTTCTTAATATGGTATTAGAGCAAGGTTTATGTAAGCCTAGGTTATTTGTGGTATTTTTCTTAAGTTTTTTTTAGTACTTTAAGAGAAAATAAGGGCACACTCATTATTATGTGGAACCTACATCATTTGGAATATTAAGAAAAAGGGGGAGCTACCATTAAAAAAATCCAACGAGAAAGAATAGAAAGAGCAAACTGAAGTGGCTCCATGACAAGAGCATAGGAATTGCCCTAATTATGCAGGAATTGCCTTATATTCTAATTTTTCTAAAAAGATTTAGATATTTGAAAAAAAAAGAGCCATTGGATCTAATTGTATTATGTACCACTAAAATCAATATGCCTTGATCATCTGAGTAGGATACACTTAGATCTACACCCTTGAACAACTACCTAAAATCAAAGTTTGCTTAGTCACGCCCGTGATCCGTGATCAGGACCAAGATGTTGAAATATGTAATCTTGGGTTATTTGGTCGAGTGTGTGAACAAACCTTAGAGGTGCAAGATGTTATCTTAAGTTTTGTGGAATGATAAGAATGCCACATGAGATATTGTGTGAATGGTGAGAGCCACATGAAAGAAAAGGAATAACCAAATGACATGCCACATGTAAATGACCATCTATATTAGAAGTCTTTCATTGCATGGTTTATAACAGATTACAATAGAAATTGAGTTGAGTGTGCCTATTCTCCTGCATTAGTGTACTAATTATCATTATATATTTTCTAGATTATTTTGAGCCTTGTTAAATATATGCTAATTATCTGATCAGACTAAGCTTAGCATGATTTCTCAATTTCTTAACTTGGTATTAGAGCAAGATTTATGTAAGCCTAGGCTATTTGTGGTATTTTTCTTAAGTTTTTTTAGTATTTTAAGAGAAAAACATGGCACACTCATTATTATGTGGAACCTACATCATCTCGAATATTGCGAAGAAGGGGGAGCTACGATAAAAAAAATCCAACGAGAAAGAGATACACTTAAATCTGCACCCTTGAACCACTAGCTGAAATCAAAGTTTGCATAGTCACACCCATGATCCTTGATCAGGACCAAGATGCTGAAATATGTAAGCTTGGGTTATTTGGTGGAGTGTGTGAACACACCTGAGAGGTGCAAGATGTTATCTTAAGTTTTGTGGAATGATAAGAATGCCACATGAGATATTGTATGAATGGTGAGAGCCACATGAAAGAAAAGAATTACCAAATGACATGCCACATGTAAACGGGATTGGTGGGCTAGCGGCCATCTATATTAGAAGTCTCTGGTTTATAACACATTTCAATAGAAATTGAGTTGAGTGTGCCTATTCTCTTGCATTAGTGTACTAATTATCATTATAGATTTTCTAGATTATTTTGAACCTTGTTAAATATATGCTAATTATCTTATTAGACTAGGCTTAGCATGATTTCTCAATTTCTTAACTTGGTATTAGAGCAAGTTTTATGTAAGCGTAGGTTATTTGTGGTATTTTTCTTAATTTTTTTGTAGTACTTTAAGAGAAAATAACGGCACACTCATTATTATGTGGAACCTACAACATTTCGAATATTGAGAAGAAGGGGGAGCTACCATTAGAAAAATCCAATGAGAAAGAATAGAAAGACCAAAATGAAGTGGCCATGACAAGAGCACAGGAATTGGTATTAGAGCAAGGTTTTTGTAAGACTAGGTTATTTGTGGTATTTTTCTTAAGTTTTTTTTAGTACTTTAAGAGAAAATAACGGCACACTCATTATTATGTGGAACCTACGTCATTTTGAATATTGAGAAGAAGGGGGAGCTACCATTAAAAAAATCCAATGGGAAAGAATAGAAAGACCAATTTGAAGTGGCCACAACAAGAGCACAGGAATTGCTCTAATCATGCAGGAATTGCCTTATATTCTAATTTTAAAAAAAATAGAAATTTTAAAAAAACAAGAGCCATTGGATCCAGTTGCATTATGCACCAATAAAATCAATATGCTTCAATCATCTGAGAAGCATCCACTTAAATCTGCACCCTTGAACCACTAGCTGAAATCCAAGCTTGCATAGTCATGCCCGTGATCCTTGATCAGGACCAAGATGTTGAAATATGTAAGCTTGGGTTATTTGGTGGAGTGTGTGAACACACCTTAGAGGTGCAAGATGTTATCTTAAGTTTTGTGGAATGATAAGAATGCCACATGAGATATTGTGTGAATGGTGAGAGCCACATGAAAGAAAAAGAATTACCAAATGACATGCCACATGTAAACGGGATTGGGCTAGAGGCCATCTATATTAGAAGTCTCGCATTGCATGGTTTATAACACATTACAATAGAAATTGAGTTGAGTGTGCCTATTCTCTTGCATTAGTGTACTAATTATCATTATAGATTTTTTAGATTATTTTGAGCCTTGTTAAATATATGCTAATTATCTGATATGACTAGGGTTAGCATGATTTCTCAATTTCTTAACTGGGTATTAAAGCAAGGTTTATGTAAGCCTAGGTTAATTGTGGTATTTTTCTTATGTTTTTTTAGCACTTTAAGAGAAAAAAACGACACACTCATTATTATGTGGAACCTACATCATTTGGAATATTGAGAAGAAGGGGGAGCTATCATAAAATAAATCCAACGAGAAAGAATAGAAAAACCAAACTGAAGTGGTCCACGACAAGAGCACAGGAATTGGGCTAATTATGCAGCAGGAACTGCCTTATATTCTAATTTTTTTTAAAAAAAATTAGAAATTTGAAAAAAACAAGAGCCATTGGATTCAATTGCATTATGCACCACTAAAATCAATATGCTTGGATAATCTGAGTAGGATACACTTAAATCTGCACCCTTGAACCACTAGCTGAAATCAAAGTTTGCATAGTCACGCCTGTGATCCTTGATCAGGACTAAGATGTTGAAATATATAATCTTGTGTTATTTGGTCAAGTGTGTGAACACACCTTAGAGGTGCAAGATGTTATCTTAAGTTTTGTGGAATGATAAGAATGCCACATGAGATATTGTGTGAGATCCCTGTGGAGTGACCACCAGCCTAGTCTCGTGCCCGGACTTTCATGGGCGAGGCCCCGAGTGACAAACCATGCCCCGTGCATGAGGGGGCTGCTTCCGCTCTGTCAGCTACCGGGAGTCCGATGCATGGAGGGGGCAGAGGGATCTCACAGATAGTAATGATAAGAATGCCACATGAGATATTGTGTGAATGGTGAGAGCCACATGAAAGAAAAGGAATTACCAAATAAAATGCCACATGTAAATGACCATCTATAGTAGAAGTCTTTCATTGCATGGTTTATAACACATTACAATAGAAAATTGAGTTGAGTGTGCCTATTCTCTTGCATTAGTGTACTAATTATCATTATAGATTTTCTAGATTATTTTGAGCCTTGTTAAATATATGCTAATTATCTGATTAGACTAGGCTTAGCATGATTTCTCAATTTCTTAACTTGGTATTAGAGCAAGGTTTATGTAAGCCTAGGCTATATGTGGTATTTTTATTAAGTTTTTTTAGTATTTTAAGAGAAAAACATGCCACACTCATTATTATGTAGAACCTACATCATTTGGAATATTGAGAAGAAGGGGACCTACCATATAAAAAAACAAACGAGAAAGAATAGAAAGACCAAATTGAAGTGGCCCCATGACAAGAGCATAGGAATTGCCCTAATTATTATGCAGGAATTGCCTTATATTCTAGTTTTTTTTAAAAAAATTAGAATTTTGAAAAAAACAAGGGCCATTTGCATTATGCACCAATAAAATCAATATGCTTTGATCATCTGAGTAGGATACACTTAAATCTGCACCCTGTAAAACCAGTAGCTGCAATCAAAGTTTGCATAGTCACGCCCGTGATCACTGAGGACCAAGATGTTGAAATATGTAAGCTTGGGTTATTTGGTGGAGTCTGTGAACACACCTTAGAGGTGCAAGATGTTATCCTAAGTTTTGTTTAATGATAAGAATGCCACATGAGATATTGTGTGAATGGTGAGAGCCACATGAAAGAAAAGGATTTACCAAATGACATGCCACATGTAAATGACCATCTTTCATTGCATGGTTTATAACACATTACAATAGAAATTGAGTTGAGTGTGCCTATTTTCTTGCATTAGTGTACTAATTATCATTATAGATTTTCTAGATTATTTTGAGCCTTGTCAAAATATATGCTAATTATTTGATTAGACTAGGCTTAGCATGATTTCTCAATTTCTTAACTTGGTGTATTAGAGCAAGGTTTATGTAAGCCTAGGTTATTTGTGGTATTTTTCTTAAGTTTTTTTAGTATTTTAAGAGAAAAAAAACGGCACACTCATTATTATGTGGAACCTACATCATTTGGAATATTGAGAAGAAGGGGGAGCTACCATTAAAAAAATCCAACGAGAAAAAGTAGAAAGACCAAAGTAAAATGGCCACGATAAGAGCACAGGAATTGCCCTTATTATGCAGGAATCGCCTTATATTTAATTTTTTAAAAAAAATTAAAATTTGGAAAAAACAAGAGCCATTGGATCTAATTGCATTATGCACCAATAAAATCAATATGCTTCGATCATCTGACTAGGATACGCTTAAATCTACACCCTTGAACCACTAGCTGAAATCAAAGTTTGCATAGTCACGCCCATGATCCTTGATCAGGACCAAGATGTTGAAATATGTAAGCTTGGGTTATTTGGTGGAGTGTGTGAACACACGTTAGAGGTGCAAGATGTTATCTGAAGTTTTGTGGAATGATAAGAATGCCACATGAGATATTGTGTGAATGGTGAGAGCCACATGAAAGAAAAGGAATTACCAAATGACATGCCACATGGAAACGGAATTGGGCTAGAGACCATCTATATTAGAAGTCTTTCATTGCATGGTTTATAACACATTACAATAGAAATTGAGTCGAGTGTGCCTATTCTCTTGCATTAGTGTACTAATTATCATTATAGATTTCCTAGATTATTTTGAGCCTTGTTAAATATATGCTACTTATATTATTAGACTAGGCTTAGCATGATTTCTCAATTTCCTAACTTGGTATTAGAGCAAGCTTTATGTAAGCCTAGGTTATTTGTGGTATTTTTCTTGCATTTTTTTTAGTACTTTAAGAGAAAATAACGGCACACTCATTATTATCTGGAACCTACATCATTCGGAATACTGAGAAGAAGGGGGAGCTACCATAAAAAAAATCCAATGAGAAAGAATAGAAAGACCAAACTGAAGTGGCCACGACAAGAGCACAAGAATTGCCCTAATTATGCAAGAATTGCCTTATATTCTATTTTTTTTAATTAGAAATTTTAAAAAAATAAGAGCCATTGGAACCAATTGCATTATGCACCAATAAAATCAATATGCTTCGATCATCTGAGTAGGATACACTTAAATCTGCACCCTTGAACCACTAGCTAAAATCAAAGTTTGCATAGTCATGCCCATGATCCTTGATCATGACCAAGATGTTGAAATATGTAAGCTTGGGTTATTTGGTGGAGAGTGTGAACACACCTTAGAGGTGCAAGATGTTATCTTAAGTTTTGTGGAATGATAAGAATGCCACATGAGATATTGTGTGAATGGTGAGAGCCACATGAAAGAAAAGGAATTACCAAATGACATGCCACATGTAAACAGGAAGTCTTTCATTGCATGGTTTATAGCACATTACAATAGAAATTGAGTTGAATGTGTCTATTCTCTTGCATTAGTGTACTAATTATCATTTTGGATTTTCTAGATTATTTTGAGCCTTGTTAAATATATGCTAATTATCTGATTGGAATAGGAGTAGCATGATTTCTCAATTTCTTAACTTGGTATTAGAGCAAGGTTTATGTAAGCCTAGGTTATTTGTGGTATTTGTCTTAAATTGTTTTAGTATTTTAAGAGAAAATAATGGCACACTCATTATTACGTGGAACCTACATCATTTGGAATATTGAGAAGAAGGGGGAGCCACCATTTAAAAAATCCAACGAGAAAGACTAGAAAGACCAAACTAAAGTGGCCACGATAAGAGCACATGAATTGCCCTAATTATGCAGGAATTGCCCTAATTATGCAGGAATTGCCTTATATATTTTTTTTAAAATCAAAAATTTGAAAAAAACAACAGCCATTGGATCCAATTGCATTATGCACCAATAAAATCAATATGCTTCGATCATCTGAGTAGGATACACTTAAATCTCCACCCTTGAACCACTAGCTGAAATCAAAGTTTGCATAGTCACACCCATGATCCTTGATCAGGACCAAGATGTTGAAATATGTAAGCTTGGGTTATTTTGTGGAGTGTGTGAACACACCTTAGAGGTGCAAGATGTTATCTTAAGTTTTGTGGAATTATAAGAATGCCACATGAGATATTGTGTGAATGGTAAGAGCCACATGAAAGAAAAGGAAATAACAAATGACATGCCACATGTCATTGGGATTGGGCTAGAGGCCATCTATATTAGAATTCTTTCATTGCATGGTTTATAACACATTACAATAGAAATTGAGTTGAGTGTGCCTATATTCTCTTGCATTAGTGTACTAATTATCATTATAGATTTTCTAGATTATTTTGAGCCTTGTTAAATATATGCTAATTATCTTATTAGACTAGGCTTAGCATGATTTCTCAATTTCTTAATTTGGTATTAGAGCAAGGTTTATGTAATCCTAGGTTATTTGTGGTATTTTTCTTAAGTTTTTTTTAGTACTTTAAGAGAAAATAATGGCACACTCATTATTATGTGGAACCTACATCATTTGGAATATTGAGAAGAAGGGGGAGCTACCATTAAAAAAATCCAACGAGAAAAAGTAGAAAGACCAAACTGAAGTGGCCACGATAAGGGCACAGGAATTGCCCAAATTATGCAAGAATTGGCTGATATTTTTTTTAAAAAAATTAAGAATTTGAAAAAAACAAGAGCCATTGGATCTAATTACATTATGCACCAATAAAATCAATATGCTTCGATCATCTAAGTAGGATACACTTAAATCTACACCCTTGAACCACTAGCTAAAATCAAAGTTTGCATAGTCATGCCCGTGGTCCTTGATCAGGACCAAGATGTTGAAATATGTAATCTTGGGTTATTTGGTCGAGTGTGTGAACACACCTTAGAGGTGCAAGATGTTATCTTAAGTTTTGTGGAATGATAAGAATGCCACATGAGATATTGTGTGAATGGTGAGAGCCACATGAAAGAAAAGGAAATACCAAATGACATGCCACATGTAAATGGCCATCAATATTAGAAGTCTTTCATTGCATGCTTTATAACAGATTGCAATAAAAATTGAGTTGAGTGTGCCTATTCTCTTGCATTAGTGTACTAATTATCATTATAGTTTTTCTAGATTATTTTGAGCCTTGTTAAATATACGCTGATTATCTGATCAGACTAGGCTTAGCATGATTTCTCAATTTCTTAACTTGGTATTAGAGCAAGATTTATGTAAGCCTAGGCTATTTGTGGTATTTTTCTTAAGTTTTTTTAGTATTTTAAGAGAAAAACATGGCACACTCATTATTATGTGGAACTTACATCATTTGGAATATTGCGAAGAAGGGGGAGCTACGATAAAAAAAATCCAACGAGAAAGAATAGAAAGACCAAACTCAAGTGGCCCCACGACAAGAGCATAGGAATTGCCCTAATTATGTAGGAATTGCCTTATATTCTAAATTTTCAAAAAAAATAGAAATTTGAAAAAAAGAAGAGCCATTTGCATTATGCACAACTAAAATCAATATGCTTTGATCATCTAAGTAGGATACACTTTAATCTGTACCCTTGAACCACTAGCTGAAATCAAAGTTTGCATAGTCACGCCCGTGATCCTTGATCAGGACCAAGATGTTGAAATATGTAAGCTTGGGTTATTTGGTGGTGTGTGAACACACCTTAGAGGTGCAAGATGTTATCTTAAGTTTTATGGAATGATAAGAATGCCACATGAGATATTGTGTGAATGGTGAGAGCCACATGAAAGAAAAGAAATTACCAAATGACATGCCACATGTAAACTAGAATTGTTTCATTGCATAGTTTATAACACATTACAATAGAAATTGAGTTGAGTATGCCTATTCTCTTGCATTAGTGTAATAATTATCATTATAGATTTTCTAGATTATTTTGAGCCTTGTTAAATATATGCTAATTATCTGATTCGACTAGGCTTAACATGATTTCTCAATTTCTTAACTTGGTGTATTAGAGCAAGGTTTATGTAAGCCTAGGTTATTTGTAGTATTTTTCTTAAGTTTTTTTAGTATTTTAAGAGAAACTAATGGCACACTCATTATTATGTGGAACCTACATCATTTGGAATATTGAGAAGAAGAGGGAGCTACCATCTTAAAAAATTCAACGAGAAAGAATAGAAAGACCAAACTAAAATGGCCACAATAAGAGCACAAGAATTGCCCTTATTATGCAAGAATTGCCCTTATTATGCAGGAATTGCCTTATATTTAATTTTTTTTTTAAAAAAAATTTGGAAAAAATAATAGCCATTGGATCTAATTGCATTCTGCGCCAATAAAATGAATATGATTTGATCATTTCAGTAGGGTACACTTAAATCTGCACCCTTGAACCACTAGCTAAAATATACGTTTGCATAGTCACGCCCGTGATCCTTGATCACGACCAAGATGTTGAAATATGTAAGCTTGGGTTATTTGGTGGAGTGTGTGAACACACCTTAGAGGTGCAAGATGTTATCATAAGTTTTGTGGAATGACAAGAATGCCACATGAGATATTGTGTGAATGGTGAGGGCCACATGAAAGAAAAGGAATTACCAAATGACATACCACATGTGAATGGGATTGGGCTAGAGGCCATCTATATTAGAAGTCTTTCATTGCATGGTTTATAACACATTATAATAGAAATTGAGTTGAGTGTGCCTATTCTCTTGCATTAGTGTACTAATTATCATTATAGATTTTCTAGATTTATTTGAGCCTTGTTAAATATATGCTAATTATCTGATTAGACTAGGCTTAGCATGATTTCTCAATTTCTTAACTTGGTATTAGAGCAAGGTTTATATAAGTCTAGGTTATTTGTGGTATTTTTCTTAAGTTTTTTTTAGTACTTTAAGAGAAAATAATGGCACACTCATTATTATGTGGAACCTACATCATTTGGAATATTGAGAAAAAGGGGGAGCTACCATTATAAAAATCCAACTAGAAAGAATAATAAGAGCAAACTGAAGTGGCTCCACGACAAGAGCATAGGAATTGCCCTAATTATGCAGGAATTGCCTTATATTCTAATTTTTTTAAAAAAATAGATATTTGAAAAAAACAAGAGCCATTGGATCTAATTGCATTATGTACCACTAAAATCAATATGCTTTGATCATCTGAGTAGGATACACTTAAATCTGCACCCTTGAACAACTAGCTAAAATCAAAGTTTGCTTAGTCACGCCCGTGATCCTTGATCAGGACCAAGATGTCGAAATATGTAATCTTGGGTTATTTGGTCGAGTGTGTGAACAAACCTTAGAGGTGCAAGATGTTATCTTGAGTTTTGTGGAATGATAACAATGCCACATGAGATATTGTGTGAATGGTGAGAGCCACATGAAAGAAAAGGAATTACCAAATGACATGCCACATGTAAATGACCATCTATATTAGAAGTCTTTCATTGCATAATTTATAACAGATTACAATAGAAATTGAGTTTAGTGTGCCTATTCTCTTGCATTAGTGTACTAATTATCATTATAGATTTTCTAGATTATTTTGAGCCTTGTTAAATATATGCTAATTATCTGATCAGACTAGGCTTAGCATGATTTCTCAATTTCTTAACTTGGTATTAGAGCAAGATTTATGTAATCCTAGGCTATTTGTGATATTTTTCTTAAGTTTTTTTAGTATTTTAAGAGAAAAACATGGCACACTCATTATTATGTGTAACCTACATCATTTGAAATATTGCGAAGAAGGGGGAGCTACGATAAAAAAAATCCAACGAGAATGAATAGAAAGACCAAACTTAAGTGGCCCCATGACAAGAGCATAGGAATTGCCCTAATTATGCAGGAAATGCCTTATATTCTAAATTTTTTGAAAAAATAGAAATTTGAAAAAAAGAAGAACCATTTCCATTATGCATCACTAAAATCAATATGCTTTGATCATCGACTAAGTATGATACACTTAAATCTGCACCCTTGAACCACTAGCTGAAATCAAAGTTTGCATAGTCACGCCTGTGATCCTTGATCAGGACCAAGATGTTGAAATATGTGAGCTTGGGTTATTTGGTGGTGTGTAAACACACCTTAGAGGTGCAAGATGTTATCTTAAGTTTTGTGGAATGATAAGAATGCCCAATGAGATATTCTGTGAATGGTGAGAGCCACATGAAAGAAAAGAAACTACCAAATGACATGCCACATGTAAACTAAAAGTGTTTCATTGCATAGTTTATAACACATTACAATAGAAATTGAGTTGAGTGTGCCTATTCTCTTGCATTAGTGTACTAATTATCATCATAGATTTTCTAGATTATTTTGAGCCTTGTTAAATATATGCTAATTATCTTATTAGACTAGGCTTAGCATAATTTCTCAATTTCTTAACTTGGTGTATTAGAGCAAGGTTTATGTAAGCCTAGGTTATTTGTGGTATTTTTCTTAAGTTTTTTTAGTATTTTAAGAGAAAATAATGGCACACTCATTATTATGTGGAACCTACATTATTTGGAATATTGAGAAGAAGGGGGAGCTACCATTTTAAAAATCCAACGAGAAAGAATAGAAAGACCAAACTAAAATGGCCACAATAAGAGCACAAGAATTGCGCTTATTATGCAAGAATTGCCCTTATTATGCAGGAATTGCCTTATATTTAATTTTTTTTTTAAATAGAAATTTGGAAAAAACAATAGCCATTGGATCTAATTGTATTATGCACCAATAAAATCAATATGATTCAATCATGTGAGTAGGATACGCTTAAATCTGCACACTTGAACCACTAGCTAAAATGAAAGTTTGCATAGTCACGCCCGTGATCCTTGATCACGACCAAGATGTTGAAATATGTAAGCTTGGGTTATTTGGTGGAGAGTGTGAACAAAGCTTAGAGGTGCAAGATGTTATCTTAAGTTTTGTGGAATGATAAGAATGCCACATGAGATATTGTGTGAATGGTGAGAGCCACATGAAAGAAAAGGAATTACCAAATGACATGCCACATGAGATATTGTGTGAATGGTATGAGCCACATGAAAGAAAAGGAATTACCAAATGACATGCCACATGTAAACGGGATTGGTGGGCTAGAGGCCATCTATATTAGAAGTCTTTCATTGCATGGTTTATAACACATTACAATAGAAATTGAGTTGAGTGTGCCTATTCTCTTGCATTAGTGTACTAATTATCATTATAGATTTTCTAGATTATTTTTAGCCTTGTTAAATATATGCTAATTATCTTATTAGACTAGTCTTAGCATGATTTCTCAATTTCTTAACTTGGTATTAGAGCAAGGTTTATGTAAGCCTAGGTTATTTGTGGTATTTTTCTTAAGTTTTTTTAAGTATTTTAAGAGAAAATAACGATACACTCATTATTATGTGGAACCTACATGATTTGAAATATTGAGAAGAAGGGGGAGCCACCATTAAAAAAATCCAACGAGAAAGAATAGAAAGACCAAACTAAAGTTGCCACGATAAGAGCACAAGAACTGCCCTTATTATGCAGGAATTGCCACATATTTTTTAAAAAAAATCAAAAATTTAAAAAAAAACAAGAGCCATTGGATCCAATTGCATTATGCACCAATAAAATCAATATGCTTTGATCATCTGAGTAGGATACACTTAAATCTGCACCCTTGAACCACTAGCTAAAATCAAAGTTTGCATAGTCACGCCCATGATCCTTGATCAAGACCAAGATGTTGAAATATGTAAGCTTGGGTTATTTTGTGGAGTGTGTGAACACACCTTAGAGGTGCAAGATGTTATCTTAAGTTTTGTGGAATGATAAGAATGCCACATGAGATATTGTGTGAATGGTAAGAGCCACATGAAAGAAAAGGAATTACCAAATGACATGCCACATGTAAACGGGATTGAGCTAGAGGCCATCTATATTAGAAGTCTTTCATTGCATGGTTTATAACACATTACAATAGAAATTGAGTTGAGTGTGCCTATTCTCTTGCATTAGTGTACTAATTATCATTATAGATTTTCTAGATTATTTTGAGCATTGTTAAATATATGCTGATTATCTGATTAGACTAGGCTTAGCATGATTTCTCAATTTGTTAACTTGGTATTAGAGCAAGGTTTATGTAAGCCTATGTTATTTGTGGTATTTTTCTTAAGTTTTTTTTAGTACTTTAAGAGAAAATAACGGCACCTACATCATTTGGAATATTGAGAAGAAGGGAGAGCTACCATAAAAAAATACCAGCAAGAAAGAATAGAAAGACCAAACTGAAGTGGCCCCACGATAAGAGCATAGGAATTGCCCTACAGGAATTGACTTATATTCTAATTTTTCTTTAAAAAAATAGAAATTTGAAAAAAAGAAGAGCCATTTGCATTATGCACCACTAAAATCAATATGCGTTGATCATTTGAGTAGGATACACTTAAATTTGCACCTTGTAACCACTAGCTGAAATCAAAGTTTGCATAGTCACGCAAATGATCCTTGATCACGACGAAGATGTTGAAATATTCAAGCTTGGGTTATTTGGTGGAGTGTGTGAACACACCTTAGAGGTGCAAGATGTTATCTTAAGTTTTGTGGAATGATAAGAATGCCACATGAGATATTGTGTGAATAGTGAAAGCCACATGAAAGAAAAGGACATATCAAATGACATGCCACATGTAAACGGGAAGTCTTTCATTGCATGGTCTTTAACACATTACAGTAGAAATTGAGTTGAGTGTGCCTATTCTCTTGCATTAGTGTACTAATTATCAATAAAATCAATATGCTTCAATCATCTGAGTAGGATACAGTTAAATCTGCACCCTTGAACCACTAGCTGAAATCAAAGTTTGCATAGTCATGCCTGTGATCCTTGATCAGGACCAAGATGTTGAAATATGTAAGCTTGGGTTATTTGGTGGACAGTGTGAACATAGCTTAGAGGTGCAAGATGTTATCTTAAGTTTTGTGGAATGATCAGAATGCCACATGAGATATTGTGTGAATGGTGAGAGCCACATGAAAGAAAAGGAATTACCAAATGACATGCCACATGTAAACAGGAAGTCTTTCATTGCATGGTTTATAACACATTACAATAGAAATTGAGTTGAGTGTGCCTATTCTCTTGCATTAGTGTACTAATTATCATTATAGATTTTCTAGATTATTTTAAGTCTTGTTAAATATATGCTAATTATCTAATTGGACTAGGATTAGCATGATTTCTCAATTTCATAACTTGGTATTAGAGCAAGGTTTATGTAAGCCTAGGTTATTTGTGGTATTTTTCTTAAGTTTTTTTACTATTTTAAGAAAAAATAATGGCACACTCATTATTACATGGAACCTACATCATTTGGAATATTGAGAAGAAGGGGAACCACCATTTAAAAAATCCAACGAGAAAGAATAGAAAGACCAAACTAAAGTGGGCACGATAAGAGCACATGAATTGCCCTAATTATGCAGGAATTGTCTTAATTTTTAAAAAAATCAAAAATTTGAAAAAAAACAAGAGCCATTCGATCCAATTGCATTATGCACCAATAAAATGAATCTGCTTCGATCATCTGAGTAGGATATACTTAAATCTGCACCCTTGAACCACTAGCTGAAATCAAAGTTTGCATAGTCACTCCCATGATTCTTGATGTGTACCAAGATGTTGAAATATGTAAGCTTGGGTTATTTGGTGGAGTGTGTGAACACACCTTAGAGGTGCAAGATGTTATCTTAAGTTTTGTGGAATGATAAGAATGCCACATGAGATATTGTGTAAATGGTAAGAGCCACATGAAAGAGAAGGAATTACCAAATGACATGCCATATGTAAACAGGAAGTCTTTCATTGCATGGTTTATAACACATTACAATAGAAATTGAGTTGAGTGTGCCTATTCTCTTGCATTAGTGTACTAATTATCATTATAGATTTTCTAGATTATTTTGAGCCTTGTTAAATATATGCTAATTATCTAATTGGACTAGGATTAGCATGATTTCTCAATTTCTTAACTTGGTATTAGAGCAAGGTTTATGTAAGCCTAGGTTATTTGTGGTATTTTTCTTAAGTCTTTTTACTATTTTAAGAGAAAATAACGGCACACTCATTATTACATGGAACCTAAATCATTTGGAATATTGAGAAGAAGGGGAACCACCATTGAAAAAATCCAACGAGAAAGAATAGAAAGACCAAACTAAAGTGGGCACGATAAGAGCACACGAATTGCCCTAATTATGCAGGAACTGCCTTAATTTTAAAAAAAATCAAAAATCTAAAAAAAACAAGAGCCATTGGATCCAATTGCATTATGCACCAATAAAATCAATATGCTTCGATCATCTGAGTAGGATACACTTAAATCTGCACCCTTGAACCACTAGCTGAAATCAAAGTTTGCATAGTCACTCCCATGATCCTTGATCAGTACCAAGATGTTGAAATATGTAAGCTTGGGTTATTTGGTGGAGTGTGTGAACACACCTTAGAGGTGCAAGATGTTATCTTAAGTTTTGCGGAATGATAAGAATGCCACGTGAGATATTGTGTGAATGGTAAGAGCCACATGAAAGAAAAGGAATTACCAAATGACATGCCACATGTAAACAGGAAGTCTTTCATTGCACGGTTTATAACACATTACAATAGAAATTGAGTTGAGTGTGCCTATGCTCTTGCATTAGTGTACTAATTATCATTATAGATTTTCTAGATTATTTTGAGCCTTGTTAAATATATGCTAATTATTTTATTAGACTAGGCTTAGCATGATTTCTTAATTTCTTGCATGATTTCTCAATTTCTTAACTTGGTATTAGAGCAAGATTTATGTAAGCCTAGGCTATTTGTGATATTTTTCTTAAGTTTTTTTGAGTATTTTAAGAGAAAAACATGGCACACTCATTATTATGTGGAACCTACATCATTTGGAATATTGAGAAGAAGGGGGAGCTACCATTAAAAAAATCCAATGAGAAAGAATTGAAAGACCAAACTGAAGTGGCCCCATGACAAGAGCATAGGAAAGGCCCTAATTATGCAGGAATTGCCTTATATTCTAAATTTTTTATTGAAAAAAATAGAAATTTTAAAAAAAGAAGAGCCATTTGCATTATGCACCACTAAAATCAATATGCTTTGATCATCTAAGTAGGATACACTTAAATCTGCACCCTTGAACCACTAGCTAAAATCAAAGTTTGCATAGTCACGCCTGTGATCCTTGATCACGACCAAGATGTTGAAATATGTAAGCTTGGGTTATTTGGTGGAGTGTGTGAACACACCTTGGAGGTGAAGGATGTTATCTTTAGTTTTGTGGAATGATAAGGATGCCACATGAGATATTGTGTGAATGGTGAGAGCCACATGAAAGAAAAGGAATTACCAAATGACATGCCACATGTAAACGGGAAGTCTTTCATTGCATGGTGTATAACACGTTACAATAGAAATTGAGTTGAGTGTTCCTATTCTCTTGCATTAGTGTAGTAGTTATCATTATAGATTTTCTACATTATTTTGAGCCTTGTTAAATATATGCTAAATATCTGATTAGACTAGGCTTAGCATGATTTCTTAATTTCTTAACTTGGTGTATTAGAGCAAGGTTTATGTAAGCCTAGGTTATTTGTGGTATTTTTCTTAAGTTTTTTTAGTATTTTAAGAGAAAATAACGGCACACTCATTATTATGTGGAACCTACATCATTTGGAATATTGAGAAGAAGGGGGAGCTACCATTAAAAAAATCCAACGAGAAAGAATAGAAAGACCAAACTAAAATGGCCACGATAAGAGCATAGGCATTGCCCTTATTATGCAGGAATTGCCTTATATTTAATTTTTTAAAAAAATTAGAAATTTAAAAAAAACAAGAGCCATTGGATCTAATTGCATTATGCACCAATAAAATCAATATGGTTCGATCATCTGAGTAGGATACACTTAAATCTACACCCTTGAACCACTAGCTGAAATCAAAGTTTGCATAGTCACACCCATGATCCTTGATCAGGACGACCAAGATGCTGAAATATGTAAGCTTGGGTTATTTGGTGGAGTGTGTGAACACACCTGAGAGGTGCAAGATGTTATCTTAAGTTTTGTGGAATGATAAGAATGCCACATGAGATATTGTATGAATGGTGAGAGCCACATGAAAGAAAAGGAATTACCAAATGACATGCCACATGTAAACGGGATTGGTGGGCTAGCGGCCATCTATATTAGAAGTCTTTCATTGCATGGTTTATAACACATTACAATAGAAATTGAGTTGAGTGTGCCTATTCTCTTGCATTAGTGTACTAATTATCATTATAGATTTTCTAGATTATTTTGAACCTTGTTAAATATGCTAATTATCTTATTAGACTAGGCTTAGCATGATTTCTCAATTTCTTAACTTGGTATTAGAGCAAGTTTTATGTAAGCCTAGGTTATTTGTGGTATTTTTCTTAAGTTTTTTGTAGTACTTTAAGAGAAAATAATGGCACACTCATTATTATGTGGAACCTACATCATTTGGAATATTGAGAAGAAGGGGGAGCTACCATTAAAAAAATCCAATGAGAAAGAATAGAAAGACCAAACTGAAGTGGCCATGACAAGAGCACAGGAATTGGTATTAGAGCAAGGTTTTTGTAAGACTAGGTTATTTGTGGTATTTTTCTTAAGTTTTTTTTAGTATTTTAAGAGAAAAAACGGCACACTCATTATAATGTGGAACCTACGTCATTTTGAATATTGAGAAGAAGGGGGAGCTACCATAAAAAAAATCCAATGAGAAAGAATAGAAAGACCAATTTCAAGTGGCCACACGACAAGAGTACAAGAATTGCTCTAATTATGCAGGAATTGCCTTATATTCTAATTTTTTTAAAAAAATAGAAATTTTAAAAAAACAAGAGCCATTGGATCCAATTGCATTATGCACCAATAAAATCAATATGCTTCAATCATCTGAGAAGCAAACACTTAAATCTGCACCCTTGAACCACTAGCTGAAATCCAAGCTTGCAAAGCCATGCCCGTGATCCTTGATCAGGACCAAGATGTTGAAATATGTAAGCTTGGGTTATTTGGTGGAGTGTGTGAACACACCTTAGAGGTGCAAGATGTTATCTTAAGTTTTGTGGAATGATAAGAATGCCACATGAGATATTGTGTGAATGGTAAGAGCCACATGAAAGAAAAGGAATTACCAAATGACATGCCACATGTAAACGGGATTGAGCTAGAGGCCATCTATATTAGAAGTCTTTCATTGCATGGTTTATAACACATTACAATAGAAATTGAGTTGAGTGTGCCTATTCTCTTGCATTAGTGTACTAATTATCATTATAGATTTTCTAGATTATTTTGAGCCTTGTTAAATATATGCTAATTATCTGATATGACTAGGCTTACCATGATTTCTCAATTTCTTAACTTGGTATTGTGGTATTTTTCTTAAGTTTTTTTAGTACTTTAAGAGAAAAAAACGGCACACTCATTATTATGTGGAACCTACATCATTTGGAATATTAAGAAGAAGGGGGAGCTATCATAAAAAAAATCCAACGAGAAAGAATAGAAAAACCAAACTGAAGTGGCCACGACAAGAGCACAGGAATTGGCCTAATTATGCAGGAATTGCCTTATATTCTAATTTTTAAAAAAAATTAGAAATTTGAAAAAAACAAGAGCCATTGGATCCAATTGCATTATGCACCACTAAAATCAATATGCTTCGATAATCTGAGTAGGATACACTTAAATCTGCACCCTTGAACCACTAGCTGAAATCAAAGTTTGCGTAGTCACGCCTGTGATCCCTGATCAGGACTAATATGTTGAAATATATAATCTTGGGTTATTTGGTCAAGTGTGTGACACACCTTAGAGGTGCAAGATGTTATCTTAAGTTTTGTGGAATGATAAGAATGCCACATGAGATATTGTGTGAGATCCCTATCCCTACCGCGCAACAAATTGAGGGGTGCTCGCAGCGGAAGTAGCACTTCTTGCGCGGGGCAAGGTCCCACACTCGGGGCCTCGCCCATGGATATCCGGACAAGAGACTGATCCATTGGTTTGTTCCAAAACCGAACCCAGAAAATCTTCCTTTGCCCGGAAAGCACGGGCGATTCCACCAGGATAACTTTTCCCTAACGTAGTCAAAAGCCTTAAATAACTGAGCTCATGTGACCGAACCCGTAAGTCCCATAGTGAGATCAGGGAAAAAGACTGTACTTGGATCATAGAGACCAACGCTTTTTTCCTCATTGAGAGGCACGTCGCTGATTCTTTTCCATAGAACAATTTTTGTCCGGAATTTACTTCATCTATCGAACTAAATAGAAATTGAGTCTCGATTTACAGATCCATTAGTCCAACCTAACCCCATCAAGTCCCATGGGTTAGCCAACCGCCCAACTGATAAAAAAACAGAAGCAGGATGTAACACACACAAGAGAAGCAAACCCTAATCCATAATCATCAACCATAAAGAAGGAGAGAAGCCATAGTCATAATCTCTCTCACCCACACAAAGGAGAACACAACATAGTGTTATGTCCACACTACAAAGTAAACCTAATGTAATGTCCACACACACTATGACCAGCTGGACACGCGGTCATTTATGTCTCACACATGTTCCTACCTAATCTGCCAGCACATAGCATAGCTGGCTCACACTGACATCGAGCTTGAATCTCAACAGCCCCTCTCAAGCTCATGATGTACTGCCGATGAAGATGTAGATGAGCTTGGGATATCAACACTCTCAACACTCCCCCTCAAGCTCATCCCATGTACTCCCAACATAGTCCGGAAGTACTCAAACTTCTCCCTGCTAAGTGGCTTCGTGAAGATATCAGCCACCTGCTCATCAGTCTTCACATAGTGAAGATCAACTGTACCATCCAGCACCTTTTCTCTGACAAAGTGATAATGGACCTCTATGTGTTTGGTCCTTGCATGAAATACTGGATTCTTTGCCAACTGCATACTGCTCATGTTGTCACAATGTATGACAACTTTGCCATCAAGAGGCTCACATAAATCTGCCAAGAGACTCTTTAACCATATAGCCTCACAAGTAGCAATGGCTGCTCCTCTGTACTCAGCCTCTGTACTGGATAAAGCAACTGTAGGTTGCTTTTTGCTACTCCAACTCACCACGGCACTTCCAAGTGTAAAAGCATATCCACTAGTAGACCTCCTGTCATATGCGCTACCTGCCCAATCAGCATCTGTGTAGCCATGAATGTCCAAGCTTTTACCACTCTCATAAAATAGAC
Source organism: Cibotium barometz (assembly GCF_041138505.1). Taxonomy (NCBI): domain Eukaryota; kingdom Viridiplantae; phylum Streptophyta; class Polypodiopsida; order Cyatheales; family Cibotiaceae; genus Cibotium; species Cibotium barometz. The sequence continues at coordinate 30,939,291 of NC_141068.1, forward strand.
CATAATGTGCTGTGGTCTTCACATATCTCATGATGCGTCTCACGGCATCCAAATGTGGTTTCCTGGGGCTCTGCATAAACTGGCTGACTAGCCCCACTGCATAACTCAAATCCGGGCGTGTGATAGTCATATATATGAGACTACCAACCATCTTCCTGTACATGGAAGGATCATCCAATTCCTCGCCATAATCAGCCCGCAATTTCACATTTTGCTCCAATGGTGTACTCATAGGTTTACACCCTGTCATGCCATACTTTGCCAACATATCCAAGGCATATTGGCGCTGTACTAACCAAGTACCTGCATGATCTTTCACCACTTCAATGCCAAGGAAATATCTCAACTCACCAAGATCTTTCATGTCAAATTTCCCACTTAAAGCTTGCTTGACATGCATCACATCTGCACCATGATCACCTGTAATAATCAAGTCATCCACATAGATGACTAGTAACACAATCCCATGCTGTGTCTTCTTCACATACAGTGAAGAGTCTGCTGTAGAAATCTGAAAACCAAGTGAGATAAGATATCTACTCATCTTATCACTCCAGGCACGTGGTGCTTGCTTCAGACCATACAATGCCTTTTTCAACCTGCATACGTGAGTAGGATATCTAGGGTGTACATACCCTTCTGGCTGCGCCATGTATACTTCCTCTTGTAGATCTCCATTAAGAAATGCATTCTTTACATCCATTTGATGCATTTCCCAGCCATTAGCTGCAGCCATAGCAATGACTGCTCTCACTGTGCCCATCTTAGCCACTGGGCTAAACGTCTCATCATAATCCAATCCATGGGTCTGTGCATATCCCTTTGCTACCAATCTTGCTTTATGTCTTTCAATAGAACCATCAGATTTGCACTTCACTTTGTAGACCCATTTACATCCAATAACATTCTTGTCCTTTGGTAGGGCAACCAAATCCCATGTATCATTATGGACCAATGCATCCATCTCTATGTCCATTGCTTTCTCCCATACATGCTCTCCAATAGCCTCTGTGTAGCATGTAGGTTCCACATGCTTTACCATAGATGTCATGTATGCATAGTGCATAGCAAAATCTCTGTATGTCAACCTGTCAACAGGATATCTGACCCTCTGGGATCTCCGCAATGCATGCGGGTCACTCTGTACACCTGTGACTCTAGCATGTGGTGGCACATATCTGTCCTGTCTAGCACCAGGTGTGCGTAAAACAGGTATGCCAAGCTCTTCATCCAAACTTTCAGAACTGGATGACTCATATCCTGTGATTCCAATTCCTTCGACTTTCTTTTTGCCTTTGTCCATAGCACTACTCCCAGTGCTTACACTCTCATGCCTTAAACGTCCTGACCATGGACGTACACTGCTGCTCTCAGCTTCTGCTTCTGCTGGCCCAGACATACTAGTAGAACTAGAACTTGCTTGTGATGGCAAGTTCACAGGCACATCTGCTTCCAGTGACTCAATAACACCTTCATCTTTTGCCTTATACCAACTAGCAAGCTCATCAAACACCACATCACGTGAGATGACTACTTGTCTAGTTTGTGGATTATAACACTTGTAGGCTTTTCGATCCTGTGCATATCCCACAAATACACATTTCTCTGCTTTAGGATCCAACTTCCTTCTTCTTTCATCAGGCACATGCACATAAGCTATGCATCCAAAAACTTTAAGATGTCCAATGTCTGGCCTGTAACCTGTGAGCCGCATCTCTGGCGTGCTTCCATGAATGGCTGCTGTAGGTGTTTTGTTCAATATATATACTGCAGTAGCACATGCTTCTGCCCAATAGTAATCTGGCATGCTCTTTTCATTAAGCATTGCCCTTGCCACTTCACATATAACTCTATTCTTCCTCTCAGCCACACCATTCTGCTGAGGTGTATACCTGCATGTCAATTGTCTCCTTATTCCATGCTTCCTCAAGAAATGCTCAAAGGCCTTTGAGGTGTATTCACCACCTCCATCTGTCATCAGACATTTAATCCAACAGCCAAACTGCTTTTCTGCAAAGGCTTTGAAATCCATGAATTTTTCCAATACTTCACTCTTCTCCCTGAGAAAGTATATCCATGTCATCCTGCTAAAGTCATCAATGAATGTAACATAGTATAAACTGCCTTTGATAGATGGGTTTTGTGCAGGACCCCATACATCACTATGTACGATCTCAAGTGGCCTGTTACTCATATTTCCTTCTCTAGGAAATCTCAATCTTGCCTGCTTCCCAAACTGACAGGCTTCACAAACATGCATATGTCCATCATATTTGAACCTAGGCAATCCATTGACTATGCCTCTTGTTTGCATGTTCTTTAATCTCTGTATATTTACATGGCCAATCCTCTTGTGCCACATATCAATATCCTGTACCACATTCGTGCTCTTTGAGAACATGGCTGATTTTAGCTCAGGAATTCCAGCATCCAGCTTAAACAGTCTTCCTTCTTTCTTGCCTTTAGCAATCACTCTACATCCATGTTTAAAGTCTTCAACGAAGCATCCATGCTCATTGAATCTAACCTGTAATCCCTGTTCTACCATTTGACCAACTGAGGCCAAGCTTTTAGTGATCGAAGGCACATACAGCACATCTGACATAGACTTTGTCTGACCATTATGCATGACCAATGGTACACTTCCAACATGTGTAATGACATGCTGGGTATCATCACCTGTTTCCACATAGCCCTTCACATCCATTGGCTTCATGTGCTCAAACCATTCTCCATGACATGTCATATGGTTTGATGCTCCTGAGTCCATGTACCATGTATCATCATTCTCAGCATTTGTTGTCATAGAACCCACAACATGCTTCATGGCAAACAAATGATTTGCAGTTCCATCATTGCTACTTGATGCATAGTTGCCACCATGTTGTGCATAGTTTCCACCATAATGACCACCACGTTGTGCTCTTCCCCCTCTCAAATCATTCTGTTTGCGAAAGCAATCTCTCGCCATATGACCATATTTGCCACAATAATGGCATTCCACATCTTGCATAGAATTTTGTTGGCCTTGCCAACGTCCTCGTCCACGGGGGTTACCTCTGCCTCGCTGAGGTGCAGAACCACGACCACCTCGAGCACCATATGAAGGCTGAAAATTCTGCTGTGGAGGCCTATCCTGCCATCCACGACCATTACCACCACGTCCACGTGATGCGAATCTCCCCCTGCCTTGAAAGCCTCTAGATGAGTAAAAAGCTTGATTTCTTGCATGTTCATCATTGCTTGACGAGGATGCACCACCTGTAACACTCATACCACCAAGGCCAAGCTTCAATTCTTCCACAATGAGCAATGACACAAGCTCATTAAAGTCTGGCATTCCTCCCAACCTTACTGAGATGGAAGTGTCAAAAGATTTGTATTCTTTGCCTAAACCACGCAACGTGAGTGCAACCAAATCATCATCATCCATTGGGGCATGGATTGATGACAAGGAATCAGCATAACCCTTGATTTCCTGAACATACTCATGTATACTCCGATTCCTTCGTGTTACACTATGAATCTGTTGCTTTAGTTGTATCTTCCTGGCACCAGTGTCTGTCTCATACATTCTGCACAAGATACCCCATGCTTCTTTCGGTGTATCTGCATCTTGGATGTGAATAAGCAAGGCATCTGTTACACATATTGAAAAATAATGCAACACCTTCGAGGACCGCTCTACCTATTGCTTGTGAGCCAGTAACTGAGCATTATTTGGTTGAGGAGGTAGGTATGGCTCCGGGTCTTCCTCCGAGACAAGACTCCACAACCCTTTGCCTTTCAAAAAACTCTTCATTCGAAACTTCCATACTTGAAAGTTAGTGCGATCAAGCTTCTCTGCAACAATCTGTATCGGACCATCTCCCATTGTTGCAAAAAAATAGAGTAGATGTACCCTTTCGATCACAATGTACGAAGTACCTGTAATGCTCCAAATCTCTTCAAATCACATCAAATGCTTGCAAATTGTGTGCATTAACATCCCACAATGGTTCACCAACAATGTACACTCGATTAAAGTTGAAATCAAATGAAACTCCTTCACAAAAAATTTTCTGGTTTTTTCTCGCCAGTAAATTCTCGCCAGTAAACCAGTCAAGATTATACTCTAAATCCTTCAAATCTTGTCCAAATGCAATGATTCAACTTGCATTAGCTTCCCAACACATTGCTCCAACATATCCTAGAAGGGTTTGATCCAATTCTTCAAGGGGAATGAGAACCACCAAGTTTTGTAACCTCTGGTTTGAATTTTTCTGCACCTGTCAGGTACCACCTCTCACTAAAATTGCTCTATCTCCTTCAAATCTTCTCCAAATCCAAAACTTTTTGATTCAAAAGTTTAGCAACTCATAGGACTTTACTTTTACCAAAGGAATTAGGCCAATTTGATATAGACAAAGATTAATGCCTTGATTAAATATGCTCTGTTTCTGGACAGAATTTCTGCAAACCTGCACACCTCTGATAAATCACTTCAATGAGCTCCAAATCCATGAAATGAGCTGCAACCAAGCATCACAAGTCCTTAGCAATGTCTGTGCTAAACTCCCCAAGCTTTAAAGCATTCACTTTGGTGACCAAATGAGTGAATTAGATGAAATCTAATCAAATTCTTCAGAAATCTGCACAGAAAAACGCCGCCTGCTGTTGTGGGCTGTAGAGAGAGGGGAAATCTCAATTGACTTGATAGGCTTGTTAGCAATGACCTAATCTACCTTGGGTATGAAGGGTTTAGCTCAATTTTGCCTCTAGCTCTTGCAATTGATCCTCCACGGGGGGTATGTCCACTGGTTTTGTGAAAAAACCAGAAACTTTTACATAAATTCACTTTCTCTTGATTTTAATCAAATCTGTATGCATCAATCTGCTTCAAGATTCTGTATGTTGCTTGTGCCCCACTTTGTTAATGCATTTCCAAGCCAAAATACATGTGCCTTTGTGTATACATTTGCCAAGAGTATACATTCACTTCAAGCTTTCCATGAAAGCTTAGAGAAAAAAACCAGAATTTTTCCTTTGCTTTGTGCCCTTCAATCTTCACTTAACTTGCTCTTTGGTACCTGCAATCCGCAGAGTGGGTCTTGCTACACTCACCAATGGTCCTTAGCTCTCAGATCTGATGCCGGTGTGTGCTCCACAGCTTTTCCTTTGCTCCAAGCTCCAATGGCTTCCTTCACAGCTTTTTCTTCTTCTTCTCTCTTCTCTCACTCACTCTCACAACTCAGCTAATGAGCTCTTGGCTCTGATACCATGATAAAAAAACAGAAGCAGGATGTAACACACACAAGAGAAGCAAACCCTAATCCATAATCATCAACCATAAAGAAGGAGAGAAGCCATAGTCACCATCTCTCTCACCCACACAAAGGAGAACACAACATAGTGTTATGTCCACACTACAAAGTAAACCTAATGTAATGTCCACACACACTATGACCAGCTGGACACGCGGTCATTTATGTCTCACACATGTTCCTACCTAATCTGCCAGCACATAGCATAGCTGGCTCACACTGACATCGAGCTTGAATCTCAACACCAACCACTATAGTGATGGGATCCAATTAGGAATTTGGTTAGGTTTTGTCCTGGGTACCAGGGAAAAGAGTTCCCAGGTCCCCTAGCCGGATATAATTCATGCAAACATAAAACTAGTCACACCACTTACACACCCAATATGAAATTGCCTTTTTTCTCAACATCAGCTATCTTTAAAACAATCCTTTAATGAAACCATTGTGTCACTGATCACAATCCTCAAAATCTCTGCTTGAATCCTTATTTCCAATCATTCCTTCATCAGTGTGCTTATGGCATCATTGGCAACCCGAACACTCACCACCTGTTCACTCAGGGGCCTTTTCGATAGTTCCTAGCTCATAGTAACCGGCAATATATTCACATAAGAAAATGGAATCTCCGTAGAAGATCAGCAAGATCAACCAACAGACCCATATAAAAGAGTCATGGACTCATCCGTTGAGGACCAGCAAGGTCAATCAACTAGATCCACACCCGAATTTAGAAAAAAACTCTTACTCCTTGTTCCAATATCTTCCTGGACGTACTTGTAGGTATCTTCGACGACCCAAAGCCCGAGCACCGTATGGTTAGCACCCTCTAGGATCCTTTGCAGGTCACCTAGCGCTTCACTCATAGGCCGCTTCCTTGGTTCCTCATCCACCACTGTACCGGAAGCTCACCATTTTAATCAAACCGAGGCTGGTCAAGACCTCGGCCGAGACCTTGCTACGCGAGACGTCCTCTATTGACTCTCCGTTCAGTAGTTGCAACTTTAACAGATAGATCTCCACGACCTCATTCACCAGACAGTCAAAATGCTACCCCAGCATTCTTGACATAAAACAATTAAAAAATAGATTTCACATACAATTATAGTCCCAACAATATTTCCATCTTTTCTCAATCACTCCACATCCTTACATATTAGTCCCCATCTTTTCTCATCTTAAACCACAATTTTACTTCATCGATCCCTATCACATCACATCATTCCCACATCAATTTCACATCCAGTCACATCATCCACATGTCAATCCACATCATCCACATAAATCCACATCATCCATACATTCATTCACATCAATCCACATCATCCATACATCCATCCACATCAAACCACATCATCCATACATTCATCCACATCAAACCACATTATTCATACCTTCATCTACATCAATCCACATGTCAATCCACATTATTCATACATTCATCTACATCAATCCACATTCATTTCATAAGCATTCCCCATTTTTATCTAATCACATCTTTTTCTATTTCATCACTTATTTCTTTATTTATCCTCATCAGATCTCATCCACTTGCATCTACCCATACATCTCATCCACTTGCATCTACCCAGACATCTCATCACTTCTCATACATTAACATATATTCAGTTTACATTGCATCGTATCACATCCACTTCACATCACATTTCATTCATTCACATCTCGATTCACATGCTAACACATTCATTCACGTTCCTTATCATTCATTCACATCCTGATTCACATCACATCACATCCATTCACATCCCTTATCATTCATTCACATCCCGATTCATGTGTTATCATATTCATTCACATCTTATATCATTCATTCACATCCCTTATCATTCATTCACATCCTGATTCATGTGTTATCATATTCATTCACATCTTATATCATTCATTCACATCCCGATTCATGTGTTATCATATTAATTCACATCTTATATCATTCATTCACATCCCTTATCATTCATGTCTATCCAATTTACATCACATCTCATCGCCTCTATTCTCGTTCATATCCATCACATTCACATCCACATATATTCTTCCACATACATCCACATCCATACTTATCAAATACACATACATCTTTCCTTTCACATACATCCTTCATCCACATCCATTCTTCACATGCATCCACATCCATTCTTCACATGCATTCACATCCATCCTTCACATGCATATATACTCATCCATTCTTTCACATCATCATATCTATTTATAGAATGCAAGATAATTCTTATTTTTGATATAAGATTTCTTTACGCATCTATTTATGCATAAATTCCATTTTAAGGACGATAACACTTTCGAAATAAAAATCAATCTTTTATGCATCTTCCTACGCATAAATCAAAATTGATGAAAATAACTCTTTTGAACTAAAAATAGATTTCTTTATGCATCATTCTATACATAAAATCAAAATTGATGAAAATAACTCTTTTGAAATAAAAATAGATTTCTTTATGCATCTTTCTATGCATAAAATCAAAATTGATGAGAATAACACTTTTGGATTAAAATAAATTCTTTATGCATCGTTCCATGCATAAATCCAATTTAGTAGGAATTACACTTTTAGAATAAAAGAATATCTCTTATGCATCTTTCCATGCATAAAAACTAAATCCAATGAAAAATACTCTTTTAAAATAAAAACTTTCTTTTATGCATCTATTTTGCATAAATTCAATTCTGATGAAAGTCACACTTTTATAATAAAATAATTTCTTTTATGCATATAATTTATGCATAAAATCCAGTTATGATGAAAATCACACTTTTAATATATAAAAATCTTTTACGCATATGTTTATGCATACAAATCATTTATGATGAAAATCACTCTTTTAATATAAAAGAATTTCTTTTATGCATCCATTTATGCATAAAAATCATTTATGATGAAAATCACACTTTTAATATAAAAAAATCTCTTATACATAAGTTTATGCATACAAATCATTTATGATGAAAATCACTCTTTTAATATAAAAGAATTTCTTTTATGCATGAAAATCATTTATGAAAATAATCACACTTTTAATATTAAAAAAATCTTTTTATGCATAAGTTTATGCATACAAATCATTTATGATGAAAATCACTCTTTTAATATAAAAGAATTTCTTTTATGCATCCATTTTATGCATAAAAATCATTTATGATGAAAATCACACTTTTAATATAAAAAATCTTTTATGCATAAGTTTATGCATACAAATAATTTAAATCATTTATGCATAAAAATCATTTATGATGAAAATAACACTTTTATAATCAAAATATTAATTTCAATATGCTTCCTTCTATGCATAGAATTTAATTCTAAAGAAAGTAACAATATTTTTAATATGCATTTTTCTATACCTAGGATGAAAAATAACACTTTAAGAATACATATACGATGGGAATTACTCTTTTTGAATAAAAAAAGTAAAACTTATTTTACACAATTTTAGAAAATTTTGCCATAACCTCCTTTGTATGGCTGACCTTTTTTAAATTTTAACTCTCTAAAATTAATTAGAATTTCACCAAGAGTATTTAAATCATTCTAATGTAAACATTTTCTACTCATTTAAGAGAAACATTATGAAAAACTTGATTTTATCCATTAATCATTCATCTAGAATAAAGAATGGTTGGATTTACTAAAGAAGAGAGGGGAATGCCTTTTTTCAATGAGGCATAACATCATATTCATTTTAGAGAAGACAAAAATCATAAAAACCATAAAATGAACAGAAAATAGAGAGAATTTTCAACTTACGAAGGAATTTGAGAGCTTTCCTTTGGCTTGATGGTTTGAGGGATCTACTCTTGTTTGAAACAAGAGTGGCCACCAATCTTTAGAAGAGGGAAGGTCAAAAACTGATGAATTATGAGTAAATTCACAGTTTTTGGCTCTTGGGAGAAGCAGGGTAACAGTGCAAAAAACACTATAAGTTTCAACAAAGGGGGAGGCTTCTATTTATAGGAAAAAGTGAGCCTCTAACCAAGCAAACTGATTCTAAAATTTTCCAGATCAGTTTGGTCAATTTTTGACCATTTTTAGGTCAGTTTAACTTACTTTTTGGAACTAGACTTGAATTTGGAGAGAGGAGAGATGAAATATCTCAATTTTTGGCCAAAATGCGGTACAAGACATTGACATGTTGCATAAAAGGATTGGAAATGTGAATATACAAAGGTTAAAAAACATGCAAGAGGCCAAGAGGCATTGTTAGTGGGCTGCCTAGATTCAAGTATGATGGGAATATGCATGTTTGTGATGCCTGTTAGTTTGGAAAGTAGGAAAGGTTGCCATTTCCTAGAGAAGGCAACATGAGTAGCAGGCCACTTGAAATAGTTCATAGCGATGTATGGGGTCCTGCACAAAACCCATCCATTAAAGGCAGCTTATATTATGTGACATTCATTGATGATTTCAGCAGAATGACTTGGATTTACTTTCTCAGAGAGAAAAGTGAAGTGTTGGGAAAGTTTATGGACTTCAAAGCTTTTGTTGCAGAGAAGCAATATGGCTCTTGGATAAAATGTTTGAGGACAGATGAAGGTGGTGAATACACCTCACATGCTTTTGAGCATTTCTTGAGAAAGCATGGCATAAGAAGAGAGTTTACTTGCAAGTATACACCTCAGCAAAATGGTGTTGCTGAGAGGAAGAATAGAGTCATTTGTGAAGTGGCCAGGGCGATGCTCAATGAAAAGAGCATGACAGACTATTATTGGGCAGAAGCATGTGTCACTGCAGTGTATATACTTATAATAAGACACCCACAGCATGCTTTCTCATTTCTTGAGAAAGCATGGCATAAGAAGACAGTTAACTTGCAGGTATACACCTCAGCAAAATGGTGTTGCTGAGAGGAAGAATAGAGTCATTTGTGAAGTGGCCAGGGCGATGCTCAATGAAAAGAGCATGCCAGACTATTATTGGGCAGAAGCATGTGCCACTGCAGTGTATATACTTATAATAAGACACCCACAGTAGCCATACATGGAAGTACGCCAAAGATGGCACGGCTTACAGGTTTTAGGCCAGACATTGGACACCTCAAAGTGTTTGGGTGCATAGCTTATGTACATGTTCCTGACGAGAGAAGGAGGAAGTTGGATCCTAAGGTAGAAAAGTGTGTGTTTGTTGGTTATGCACAGGATCGTAAGGCATATAAATGTTACAATCCAAAGGCAAGTGGTTATGTCACAAGATGTGGTGTTTGATGAACTTGCTAGTTGGTACAAAAAAGCAAAGGATGAGGGTGTCATTGATTCTCTTGATGCTGATGTGCATGTGAACTTGCCACAAGCAAGTTCTATTTCTATGTCTCGGCCAGCAGAGTCTGAGAGTAGCACTATATGTCCATGATGGTCATGACACTTGAGGCATGAGAGTGTGAGCACTGGGAGTAGTGCTGTGGATGAAGGGAAAAAGAAAGTTGAAGAAATTGGAATTACAGGTTATGAGTCGTCAAATTCAGAGAGTTTGGATGAGGAACTTGGCATACCAGTTTTATGCACACCTGGTGCAAGGAAAGATAGATATATGCCTCCACATGCTAGAGTGACAGGTGTTCAAAGTGATTCGCATGCATTGCGGAGCTCACAAAAGGTCAGATATCCAGTTTGACAGGTTGACATATCGTGATTTTGCTATGCATTACGCATATATGACCTCTTTGGTGAAGCATGTGGAACCTACATGCTATACAAAAGCTATTAAGAAGCATGTATGGGAGAAGGCAATGGATGTTGAGATGGACGCATTGGTTCATAATAATGAAACATGGGATCTGGTCGCCTTACCACCACAAGGCAAAAAATTCATTGGTTGCAAATGGGTTTACAAAGTCAAATGCAAGTCAGATGGTTCCATTTAACGCCATAAAGCGAGATTGGTAGCTAAGGGTTATGCACAAACCCAAGGCTTGGAAAAAACAAGAGCCATTGGATCCAATTGCATTATGCACCACTAAAATCAATATGCTTCGATCATCTGAGTAGGATACACTTAAATCTGCACCCTTAAACCACTAGCTGAAATCAAAGTTTGCATAGTCATGCCCGTGAGCTTTAATTAGGACCAAGATGTTGAAATATATAATCTTGGGTTATTTGGTCGAGTGTGTGAACACACCTTAGAGGTGCAAGATGTTATCTTAAGTTTTGTGGAACGATAAGAATGCCACATGAGATATTGTGTGAATGGTGAGAGCCACATGATAGAAAAGGAATTACCAAATGACATGACACATGTAAACGAGATTGGGCTGGAGGCCATCTATATTAGAAGTCTTTCATTTTGCATGGTTTATAACAAATTACATTACAAATTGAGTTCAGTGTGCCTATTCTCTTGCATTAGTGTACTAATTATCACTATAAATTTTTTAGATTAATTTAAGCCTTGTTAAATATATGCTAATAATCTGATTAGACTAGGCTTAGCATGATTTCTCAATTTGTTAACTTGGTATTAGAGCAAGGTTTATGTAATCCTAGGTTATTTGTGGTATTTTTCTTAAGTTTTTTTTACGTATTTTAAGAGAAAAAAAGGGCACACTCATTATTTTGTGGAATCTACATCATTTGGGATATTGAGAAGAAGGGGGAGCTACCATTAAAAAAATCCAACGAGAACGAATAGAAATACCAAACTGAAGTGGCCCCACGACAAGAGCACAGAAATTGCCCTAAATATGCAGAGATTTCCCTATATTCTATTTTTAGGAAAAAATAGAAATTTAAAAAAACAAGAGCCATTGGATCCAATTGCATTATGCACCACTAAAATCAATATGCTTCGATCATCTGAGTAGGATACACTTAAATCTGCACCCTTGAACCACTAGCTGAAATCAAAGTTTGCATACTCACGCCAATGATCCTTGATCAGGACCAAGATGTTGAAGTATGTAAGCTTGGGTTATTTGGTCGAGTGTGTGAACACACCTTAGAGGTGCAAGATGTTATCTTAAGTTTTGTGGAATGATAAGAATGCCACACATGAGATATTGTGTGAATGGTGAGAGCCACATGAGATATTGTGTGAATGGTGAGAGCCACATGAAAAAAAAGGAATTACCAAATGACATGCCACATGTAAACGGGATTGGGATAGAGGCTATCTACATTAAACATCTTTCATTGCATGGTTTATAACACATTACAATAGAAATTCAGATGAGTGTGCCTGTTCTCTTGCATTAGTGTACTAATTATCATTATAGATTTTCTAGATTATTTTGAGTTTTGTTAAATATATGCTAATTAGCTCATTAGACTATCCTTAGCATGATTTCTCAATTTCTTAACTTGGTATTATAGAAAGGTTTATGTAAGCCTAGTTTATTTGTGGTATTTTTCTTAAGTTTTTTTAGTATTTTAAGAGAAAAAACGGCACACTCATTATTATGTAATACTTACATCATTTGGAATATTGAGAAGAAGGGGGAGCTACCATTAAAAAAATCCAACGAGAAAGAATAGAAAGACCAAACTGAAGTGGCCACGATAAGAGCACACGAATTGCCCTAATTATGTAGGAATTGCCTTATATTTATATATTTTTAAAAAACTTAGAAATTTGAAAAAAACAGGAGAGCTATTCGATCCAATTGCATTATGCACCACTAAAATCAATATGCTTCGATCATCTGAGTAGGATACACTTAAGTCTGCACCCTTGAACCACTAGCTAAAATCAAAGTTTGCAATCACGCCCCTGATCCTTGATCACGACCAAGATGTTGAAATATGTAAGCTTGGGTTATTTGGTTAAGTGTGTGAACACACCTTAGAGGTGCAAGATGTTATCTTAAGTTTTGTGGAATGATAAGAATGCCACATGAGATATTGTGTGAATGGTGAGAGCCACATGAAAGAAAAGAAATTACCAAATGACAAGCCACATGTAACCGGGATTGGGCTAGAGGCCATCTATATTAGAAATCTTTCATTGTATGGTTTATAACACATTACAATAGAAATTGAGTTGAGTGTGCCTATTCTCTTGCATTAGTCTATCAATCATTATAGGTTTTCTAGATTATTTTGAGCCTTGTTAAATATATGCTAATTATCTGATTAGACTAGGCTTAGCATGATTTCTCAATTTCTTAACTTGGTTTTAGAGCAAGGTTTATGTAAGCCTAGGTTATTTGTGGTATTTTTCTTAAGTTTTTTTAGTATTTTAAGAGAAAATAACGGCACACTCATTATTATGTGGAACCTACATCATTTGGAATATTGAGAAGAAGGGGGAGCTACCATTTAAAAATCCAACGAGAAAGAATAGAAAGACCAAACTGAAGTGGCCACCACGACAAGAGCACAGGAATTGCCCTAATTATGCAAGAATTGCCTTATATTCTAATTTTCTTTAAAAAACTTAGAAATTTGAAAAAAACAAGATCCATTGGACCCAATTGCATTATGCACCACTAAAATCAATATCCTTTGATCATCTGAGTAGGATACACTTAAATCTGCACCCTTGAACCACTAGCTGAAATCAAAGTTTGCTTAGTCACGCCCGTGATCCTTGATCAAGACCAAGATGTTGAAATATGTAATCTTGGGTTATTTGGTGGAGTGTGTGAACACACCTTAGAGGTGCAAGATGTTATCTTAAGTTTTGTGGAATGATAAGAATGCCACATGAGATATTGTGTGAATGGTGAGAGCCACATGACACAAAAGGAATTACCAAATGACATGCCACATGTAAACGGTAAGTCTTTCATTGCATGGTTTATAACACATTACAATAGAAATTGAGTTGAGTGTGCCTATTCTCTTGCATTAGTGTACTAATTTTTCAAAGTCTGCATAGTTACACCCGTGATCCTTGATCACGACCAAGGTGTTGAAATATGTAAGCTTGGGTTATTTGGTTGAGTGTGTGAACACACCTTGGAGGTGGAAGATGTTATCTTAAGTTTTGTGGAAAGATAAGAATGCAACATGAGATATTGTGTGATGTTATCTTAAGTTTTGTGGAATGATAAGAATGCCACATGAGATATTGTGTGAATGGTGAGAGCCACAAGAAAGAAAAGGAATTACCAAATGACATGCCACATGTAAACAGGATTGGGCTAGAGGCCATCTATATTAGAAGTCTCTCATTGCATGGTTTATAACACATTACAATAGAAATTGAGTTGAGTTTGCCTATTGTCTTGCATTAGTGTACTAATTATCATTATAGATTTTCTAGGTTATTTTGATCCTTGTTAAATATATGCTAATTATTTGATTAGACTAGGCTTAGCATGATTTCTCAATTTCTTAACTTGGTATTAGAGCAAGGTTTATGTAAGCCTAGGTTATTTGTGGTATTTTTCTTAAGTTTTTTTTAGTACTTTAAGAGAAAAAAAGAGCATGCTCATTATTATGTGGAGCCTACATCATTTGGAATATTGAGAAGAATGGGGAGATTCCATTAAAAAAATCCAACGAGAAAGAATAGAAAGACCAAACTGAAGTGGCCACCACGACAAGAGCACGGGAATTGTCGTAATTATGGAAGAATTGCCTTATATTCTTTTTTTTTTAAAAAAAACTTAGAAATTTGAGAAAAACAAGAGCCATTGGATCCAATTGCACCACTAAAATCAATATCCTTCGCTCATCTGAGTAGGATACACTTAAATCTGCACCCTTGAACCACTACCTCAGATCAAAAAAAAAATTAGAAATTTGAGAAAAACAAGAGCCATTGGATCCAATTGCATTATGCACCACTAAAATCAATTTCCTTCGCTCATCTGAGTAGGATACACTTAAATCTGCACCCTTGAACCACTACCTCAGATCAAAGTTTGCTTAGTCACGCCTGTGATCCTTGATCAGGACCAAGATGTTGAAATATGAAATCTTGGGTTATTTGGTCGAGTGTGTGAACACACCTTAGAGGTGCAAGATGTTATCTTAAGTTTTGTGGAATGATAAGAATGCCACATGAGATATTGTGTGAATGGTGAGAGCCACATGAAAGAAAAAGGAATTACCAAATGACATGCCACATGTAAACGGGAAGTCTTTCATTGCATGGTTTATAACACATTACAATAAAAATTGAGTTGAGGGTGCCTATTCTCTTGCATTAGTGTACTAATTTTTATCAATATAGATTTTCTAGATTATTTTGAGCCTTGTTAAATATCTGATTAGACTAGGCTTAGCATGATTTCTCAATTTCTTAACTTGGTATTAGACCAAGTTTTTTGTAAGTATAGGTTATTTGTGGTATTTTTCTTAAGTTTTTTTAGTATTTTAAGAGGAAAAAACGGCACACTCATTATTATGTGGAACCTACATGGGTATATGCATGAATAGGTGGTACACTAGCTACCAGATTTCAGGGTTGGTGGGTGCTAGGAGGTAGCTCAGTTGGTAGCCATAGGAATGTTGGGAATTTTAAAAGACTTCAATAAGTTTTTTAATTTATTCAATTCAGGGCGCGACAAAATCAAAGGAGTGGGGGCACTACCTTTGCACCACTTGCAACCATCATGAGTGCCCGTCGGTTGTTGCTGCACAGCAGGGGCCCTCGTCTGGGGGGGAAGCTTGCTAGCATGGAAATGCTAGAAGCTTGAGAGCAACAAGAAAGCAGCCGAGAGGGAGGTCAGACACCAAGACACACAGGGGAAATGCTGCAGGCAGAACTTCCTCTCCCACTTCTTCTCTTGCTCACTTAGGCTTTGAATCTTCTCCAGAGCCATCCCCAGCCAGGAAATCTCACAGGGTGCTAGCTTCCTCCTCTCCTTCCTCAGCTGCAGCAAAGGCCAAAGGAGCTATAAGAAAGGGGCATTATCCTCTTACACCCAAATCACCTACTACACCAAGCAAGAAGTTCAACATGCAGCTGGGCTCAGATGCCACTCCAAGCACAGAGGCAAGCATCTTTACACATGTTGTTGTGCAGCCAATTTTTGTTCAAGTGCCTGGCTTGTGTGAATTTTTCTAGAGGTGTGTTGCACATGCATGCTAGGGTATTACCATGCTATTCCAGGGGGTAATGGAGTGAGTGTGCTCACAATGTCATCCATGAAACAATGTCCCTATTGAATACCTTACAAAACAAATTTTTTGCTTCAATGATGACTCCTCACTTGTCGTGTATTGTAATAAGTGTGTTGCATACCAAAACATCCCTTGAAAAATTCAATTTGTGGGCAATAGTGCTTTATTAAGTTTTAGTGACACTACATTGCATATTGCATGCTGACAACACACTAGAGAACACATTTTCTATGCCTTTGATACTCCCACACTTTCTATACATGCGCACAAGCATTGTTAACATAAGGACCCCTAAGCAAAAGCCTGCTAGTTAAGCTGTGGCATGCAAAGAGCTTCCAATTTCTAGAGATGTTGACTTGGTTGATTCTTCTCCTCCTTTATTAACATAAGGGCCCCTAAGCAAAAGCCTACTAGTTAAGCTGTGGCATGCAAAGAGCTTCCAATTTCTAGAGATGTTGACTTGGTTGATACTTCTCCTCCTTTATTAGTAAGAACACCACATGCTTGAGGAGAAAATACAAACATTAGATGGTCTAACGTTGCTTCTTCTCTATGCATTTGCCTAAACGATTGCATTGCCTTGCTTGCTAGGCCTTTATCAACATATGCCCCAAGCGTAGCATTTCATACTATAGCCTTGTGTTTGAGGTGTGTTGCACATGCATGTTAGGGTATTACCATGCTGTTCCAGGGGGTAATGGAGTGAGTGTGCTCACAATGTCGTCCATGAAACAATGTCCCTATTGAATACCTTACAAAACAAATTTTTGCTTCAATGATGTCTCCTCACTTGTCGTGTATTGTAATAAGTGTGTTGCATACCAAAACATCCCTTTAAAAATTCAAGTTGTGGGAAATAGTGCTTTATTGAGTTTTAGTGACACTACATTGCATATTGCATGCTGACAACACACTGGAGAACACATTTTCTACACCTTTGATACTCCCACACTTTCTATACGTGCGCACAAGCATTGTTAACATAAGCATACTTGTAGCCTCATGCATATATATGGAAGGTGCATGTCCAAAACAAGCAGATCATACATGAAAATATGTTAGTATAAATGTGTTGGACTCATTCTGGTTGTGCTATGGAATGTTGCAGGGCAAATCGCGTCCATATGTCCAGTTTGAAAGAAAATCAGTTTTCTGTATGACCAAAGCCCAAGCACATGAAGTCTACGGTCTTTCAAATTCTGGAGTGGATGCACGAACATTGGGTGAGGCTAATTTTACAGATGCAGATTGGCTATCATGTTTTGATGAGGTGCCAACAAGGGGCTGTAAAGTAAAATGCAGGACTTTAAAGCTAGAGTTGTGGCCCAAGTTCTACACCCTTTTTACTTCGGTATATCTGTGAGATCCCTGTTCCCACTGCGTAATGGATTCGGATGCTAGCAGCGGAAGTAACACATCTTGCAAGGGGCAGGGTCCCACACTCGGGGCCTCGCCCACCGATATCCGAACAAGAGACTAATCCGTCGGTTTAACCAAAACCAAACCCGAAAAAACTTCCTTTACCCGAAAAGCACGGGCGATTCCACCAGGATAACTTTTACTCTAACGTAGTCAAGACCACTTCTGATCAAACTGATCCGACTGTATCTTTAAAGATACTTGGTCAGATCAAGGAAGAAACTTGCACTTGGATCATTGGGATCAACGCTTTTTTCCCCATCAAGAGGCACAGCCATTGATTCCTATCCATAGAACAATTACTATCCGGGATTTACTTTATCTATCGTAGTAACAGAAATTGAGTCTCGATTTACGGATCCATCAGTCCCCATCCAGTCCCATGGATTAGCCAACCGCCCAACCACTGTAGTGATGGGATCCAATTTTAGAATTTGATTTTTGTCCCGGGTACCAGGGAAAAGAGTTCCCATGCCCCCTAGCCAGATGTTCATGCAAAAATGAAACTAGTCACACCACTTACACACCCAATATGAAATTGCCTTTTTCACATATTCAACCAGTTTTAAAACAATCCTTTAATGAAGACCAGCAAGGTCAATCAACCAGATCCATGCCCGGTTTCAGAAAACAACTCTTACTCCTTGTTCCAATATCTTCCTCGACGCACGTGTGGGTATCCTAGGCGACCCAGAGCCCGAGCACCGTATGGTCAGCACCCTCTAGGATCCTTCGCAGGTGACCTAGCGCTTCACTCATAGGCCGCTTCCTTGGTCCCTCATCCACCGTACTGGAAGCTCCCCATTTTAATCGAACCGAGGCTAGTCAAGACCTCGGCCGACTTTGCTACGCGAGACGTCCTCCATTGACTCTCCGTCACAGCAGTTGCAACTTTATCAGTTAGGTCTCCACGACCTTAATCACAAGACAGTCAAAATGCTTCCCCAACATTCTTGACATAAAACAGCCATTTACAAACAGTTTACAAATACAATTTCTATATTAACTCTCATTTTTCCACATTATCCCTCATCAATCCACATTACTTATTCCACATTCCATTTATATGTGTACTCATCCCATCACATCATTTTCCATCTCATCACTTCAGATTCCTTCACATCACATATCATATATTCACATCCATACATATATCCACATCCATACCCACATTCACATCCATGCATCCACATCTACATCCATGCATCTATTTTCACATCCACATCTACATGCACATTCATGCATCCTCATCCATACATCCACATCTACATGCACATTCACATCCATACATCCACATCTATATGCGTACATTCACATCTACATGCATACATCCACATCCACATTCATACATCTACATCTACATGCATACATCCACATCTCCATGCATACATCCACATCCACATTCACATTCACATCCATACATCTACATCTACATGCATACATCCACCTCCACATTCACATCCACATCTATACATCTACATCTACATGCATACATCCACCTCCACATTCACATCCACATCTATACATCTACATCTACATCCACATTCACATACATCCACATCCACATTTCCATTCACATCTATACATCCACATCTACATCCACATCCACATTCCACATTCACATTCCACATTCACATCTATACATCCACATCTACATCCACATTCACATTCACATCCATACATCCACATTCATGCATCCACATCTACATTCTTACATCCACACATACACATCCACATTCACATCCATACCTGCCTATCCACATATATACATCCATACCTGCCCATCCACATTCACATCCATACCTGCCCATCCACATACATACATCCACATCCACATTCCCCATTCATATAATCATATATGCCTTCACGTCTATTATTTTATCATCACATCCATTCTCACCCTATTACAACCCATATACATCTATCCCATCACATACATTTCCTACTGTAAGATTCCTCCCCCACCCCCTTTTTGATGTCTAGTATCTTTCCCTGTAATCAATCCCTCTTCAGAAATATAAAGACCTTGTTTCTATCTGTTTTAGCCTAGAGAGAGAAAAATATTCTAGAGAGAGAATATTCAGATTTTGAATATTTTTGGATAGAAAAATATCTCTTCTAATTCAGATGAGTTCCCCTGAAACAGAAATTCAAAAAGAATTTTCCAATGTGCAATTGGAATTAATTGAAAATAGCTATAAAGAACCTTAGCCTAAGGGTCTAGATTTTCAGAAATCTTTAGACTATGGTCCAATTAAGGTTCCTATGGACCAATAGCATCAATCCATGTGTAGGGAGGAGATAAATCCAACTTGTAAAAAGAAAATACCCAAAAATGAGTAAATATTTCACATAAGATGAAGAGTTGAAAATGTACAAGGTTTATTAGTAAAAAACTATGAGCAATATTAAAAATATGACATATGTAAGGAAGGGGAGTTCTTTAAAGGAGGTGCATATTTCACATGCTTGAATGAGTTTTAAACTCATAAAAATTGAGATATTTCATCTCTCCTCTCTCCTCATTCAAGTCTAGTTCCAAAAAGTTAGCTTAACTGACCTAAAAATGGTCAAATATTGATCAAACTGATTTAGAAAATTCTAGAATCAGTTTGTTTGGTTAGGAGCTCAATTTTTCCTATAAATAGAAGCCTCACCCTTGTTGAAAAATATATAGTGTTTATGCATCGTTACTCTACTCCACCTAAGCCAAGAACTGTGAATTCATTTAATAATTCACTAGTTTTTGGAGCTTCCCTCTTTCTTCAATCCCCATTAGTGGCTCCATCAACATACTTAACCAATTGATTGGTTGGGGGCCTCTACTGTGAACAAAGAATCAAGCAAGTTGTAAGGTAATTAGTGAATATTCATCTTTCTATAAATTCTCAATGTTTCTCTCTTCTCAACCCCTCTCAAGCTTGAGAAGTTTAATTGGTATGGTTTTTTTTAAATGCTATTGAAGTTTGAATAGTAGTGAAGAGTTACATAATTTAATAAATGCTATTGAAGTTAATTTTCATTTATGTTTAAATTCTAATGATTCTTATGTAAATTCTCTCTCTCACTCAAGAAATGGTCATACTCATGACCCATTCTCAATCCAAATCAAGCTTTTCATAAAGCTTTTCCTTAACCCAAGATAAAGCTATGCTTGAGGCCAAATTAATGGCTTTTTCTTATGCTTTTAGTTTATGTATATTGATGATTCAATCCATTATGGATTAAGGATCCAATTAGAGAATCATTTTAATTATTTCCTTAATGATAAGCTTTATCCCTTAGAAAAATTGAGATTTATCAGTCATAGCAGCGGAGCTATGGCAAAATTTTTATAAAAATTATGCATAAAAAATTTTCATTCAAAGCATAAAAAGAGGACTTCCTACCATATTCTAGGAATCATCATCCTAGATTAATTGAAAGAATTTCATTATAATCATGGAGAAATTGAATTTTAATATTATGCATAAAGGATAAATTTTTATATCAAAAGTGTTATTTTTACCATTTTTATTTTCATGCATAGAAGTATGCATAATGGATAAATTTTTATATCAAAAGTGTTACTTTTATCATTTTTACTTTCATGCATAGAAGTATGCATAAAGGATAAATTTTTATATCAAAAGTGTTATTTTTACCATTTTTATTTTCATGCATAGAAGTATGCATAATGGATAAATTTTTATATCAAAAGTGTTACTTTTATCATTTTTATTTCATACATAAAAGTATGCATAAAAGAAAATTTTTATATCAAAAGTGTTACTTTTATCATTTTTAATTTTCATGCATAGAAGTATGCATAAAGGAAAATTTTTATATCAAAAGTGTTACTTTTATCATTTTTAATTTTCATGCATAGAAGTATGCATAAAGGAAAAATTTTTATATCAAAAGTGTTACTTTTATCATATTGGATTTCATGCATATAGGTATGCATAAAAGATATTCTTTTTATACTAAAAGTATGATTTTCCTCATAAATGGATTTTATGCTTAACTTAGATGCATAAGAGAAATTATTTTATTCTAAAAGTATAATTCCCTACCAAATTGAAATCATGCATAAGAAGATGCATAAAAGATTGATTTTAATTTCGAAAGTGTTAGTCTCCTTAAATGGAATTTATGTATAAATAAATGTGTAGAGAAATCTTATATCAAATAAAAGAATTCTCTTTTTTTTTTTTTTTTAAAGATATGAAATGTGATAAGATGTGATAAGAGGTGTATGAGATGTGATAAGAATTGATAAGATGCGTATGGAAAGTGATAGGATGTGATAAGAGGTGTGATAAGAGGTGATAAGATGCTTATGAAATAAGTTAGGATGTGATAAGATGAATTAAGATGTGTATGGGGGGATGAGGTAAGAAATGTATGTGATAGGATAAGATGTATATGGGTTGTGATAGGGCGAGAATGGATGTGATGTAAAAGATTAGATGTGAAAGTATATGGGGTTATATAAATGGGAATGTGAAAATGGATGTATGTATGTGGATGTGTGGATATGGAGATGGGAGTGTGGATGTATGAACATGAAAATGGATATATGCATGAAGATGTATATGCATAGATGTAAATGTGGATGTAGATGTGGATGTATAGATGTGAATGGATGTGGATGTATAGATGTGAATGGAAATGTGGATGTGGATGTATGTGAATGTGGATGTAGATGTGGATGTATAGATGTGAATGTGGAATGTGGATGTGGATGTATGTATGTATGTGGATGTATAGATGTGAATGGGAATGGGGATGTGGATGTATGTGAATGTGAATGTAGATGTGGATGTATGTGAATGTGAATGTAGATGTGAATGTGGAATGTGGATGTATAGATGTGGATGTATGGGAATGTGGATGTGGATGTATGTGAATGTGAATGTAGATGTGGATGTATAGATGTGAATGTGGAATGTGGATGTGGATGTATGTATGTATGTGGATGTAGATGTGGATGTATGGATGTGTATGTATGAATGTGGATATGGGATGTGGATGTATAAATGAGGATGTGAAAATGGAGGTAAGCATGTAGATGTGGATGCATGTATGTGAATGTGAATGTAGATGTGAATGTGGAATGTGGATGTATAGATGTGGATGTATGGGAATGTGGATGTGGATGTATGTGAATGTGAATGTAGATGTGGATGTATAGATGTGAATGTGGAATGTGGATGTGGATGTATGTATGTATGTGGATGTAGATGTGGATATATGGATGTGTATGTATGAATGTGGATATGGGATGTGGATGTATAAATGAGGATGTGAAAATGGAGATAAGCTTGTAGATGTGGATGTATGGATGTGAATGTGGATGTGGATGTGGATGTATGGATGTGGATATGGATGTGAATATATGATATGTGATGTGAAGGAATCTGAAGTGAAGAGATGGAAAAGGAGGTGATTGGATGAGTACACATATACATGGAATGTGGAATAAGTAATGTGGATTAATGAGGGATAATGTGGAAAAATGAGAGTTAATATAGAAACTGTATTTGTAAACTGTTTGTAAATGCTGTTTGTAAATGGCTGTTTTATGTCAAGAATGCTGGGGAAGCATTTTGACCGTCTTGTGATTAAGGTCGTGGAGACCTAACTGATAAAGTTGCAACTGCTGACGGAGAGTCAATGGAGGACGTCTCGCGTAGCAAGGTCGACCGAGGTCTTGACCAGCCTCGGTTCGATTAAAATGGTGAGCTTCCGGTACGGTGGATGAGGGACCAAGGAAGCGGCCTATGAGTGAAGCGCTAGGTCACCTGCGAAGGATCCTAGAGGGTGCTGACCATACGATGCTCGGGCTCTGGGTCGCCTAGGATACCCACGCGTGCGTCGAGGAAGATATTGGAACAAGGAGTAAGAGTTGTTTTGTGAAACCGGGCATGGATCTGGTTGACTGACCTTGCTGGTCCTCAACGGATGAGTCCATGGCTCTTTTATATGGATCTGTTGGTTGATCTTGCTGATCTTCAACGAGAGTCCATCTTGATAAGTGGTTATATTGCCGAGTATTATGGGCTAGGAACTATGGAAACGGCCTCTGTGTGGACAGGTGGTGAGCGTTCTAGTTGCCAATGATGCCATAGATACTCTGATGAAGGAATGATGGGAAATTATGAATCAACTGGATAAATTGGGAGATTGTGATCAGTGGTACTATGGTTTCATTAAAGGATTGTTTTAAAGTTAGCTGATGCTAAGAAAAAGGCAATTTTCATATTGGGTGTGTAAGTGGTGTGGCTAGTTTTATGTTTGCATGAAATTCCGGCTAGGGGGCCTTGGAACTCTTTTCCTTGGTACCCGGGACAAAACCTAACCAAATTCCAAATTGGATCCCATCACTACAGTGGTTGGGCGGTTGGCTAACCCATGGGATCGGATGGGGTTAGGCTGGACTGATGGATCCATAAATCGAGACTCAACTTTGTTTTTACGATAGATAAAGTAAATCCCGGATAGAAATTGTTCTATGGATAGGAATCAACGGCTGTGCCTCTTGATGGGGAAAAAAGCGTTGATCCCAATGATCTAAGTGCAAGTTTCTACCTTGATTTGACCAAGTACCGTTAAAGGTGCAGTCAGATCAGTTGATCCGTAATGATCTTGACTACGTTAGAGTAAAGAGTTATCCTGGTGGAATCGCCCATGCTTTCCGAGTAAAGGAAGTTTTTCCAGTTTCGGTTTTGGACAAACCGATGGATTAGTCTCTTGTCCGGATATCCGTGGGCGAGGCCCCGAGTGTGAGAACCCTACCCACGCATGATGTGCTACTTCCGTTGCTAGTACCCCAAATCCGTTGATCGGTGGGGAACAGGGATCTCACACCTACCTCATCCCATACACATCTTATCACATCTTAACTCATCTTATCACATCCTAATTCATCTCATGTGCATCTTATCACATCTTATCACACCTCATACACATCTTATCACACCTCATACACCTCTTATCACTTCCTATCACATCTCATACCTATTTATAGAATACAAGAGAGTTCTTATATTTGATATAAGATTCCTTTACACATCTATTTATGCATAAATTCCATTTAAGGAGACTAACACTCTCGGATTAAAAATCCATCTTTTATGCATCTTCCTATGCATAAATTCATTTTAAATGAGAATGACACTTTTGCATTAAAATCAATCTTTTATGCATCTTCCTATGCGTAAATTCAATTTAGTAGGATTTAATTTTTTAGAATAAAAGAATTTCTCTTATCCATTTATGATGAAAATCACACTTTTAGTATAAAAATTTTCTTTTATGCATACCTCTATGCATGAAACTCAAACATGAAAAAAGTAACACTTTTATAATAAAATAATCAACTTTTATGCCTACCTCTATGCATGAATTTCAATTAATGATAAAAGTAACACTTTTATAATAAAATAATCAACTTTTATGTATACCTCTATGCATGAATTTCAAATAATGATAAAAGTAACACTTTTATAATAAAATAATCAACTTTTATGCATACCTCTATGCATGAATTTCAAATAATGATAAAAGTAACACTTTCACATTAAAATAATAATTTTTTATGCATACCTCTATGCATGAAATCCAATTATGATAAAAGTAACACTTTTACATTAAAGTAATAATCTTTTTTGTATACCTCTATGCATGAAATCCAAATATGATAAAAGTAACACTTTTATGTTAAAATAATAATCTTTTATGCATACCTCTGCATGAAATCCAAATATGATAAAAGTAACACTTTTATGTTAAAATAATAATCTTTTATGCACACCTCTATGCATGAAAATCAATTATGCATAATATAAAAAATCAATTTCTCTATGATTACAATGAATATCTTTCAATTAATCTAGGATGATAATTCCTAGAATATGGTAGGAAGTCCTCTTTTCATGCTTTGAATGAAATTATTTTATGCATAATTTTTATAAAAATTTTGCCATAGCTCCGCTGCTGCTATGACTGATAAATCTCAATTTTTCTAAGGAATAAAGCTTATCATTAAGGAAATAAATAGAATGATCCCTAATTGGATCATTAATCCATAATGGATTGAATCATCAATATTCATGAAATACATAAACTAAAAGCATAGAAAAAGCCATTAATTTGGCCTCAAGCATAAATTAATATTGGATTAAGAAAAAGCTTTATGAAAAGCTTCATTTGGATTGAGAATGGGTCATGAGTATGACCATTTCTTGAGTGAGAGAGAGAATTTACATAAAAACCATTAGAATTAAGCATAAATGAAAATTTATGTAATTCTTAACTATCATTAATCAATTAACTTCAATAGCATTCATCAATTTATGTAACTCTTCACTACCATTCATCAATTAACTTCAATAGCATTCAAAAACCATTCCAATTAAGCGTCTCAAGCTTGAGAGGGATTGAGAAGAGAGAAACATTGAGAAATTATAGAAAAGAATCAAAATTCATCATTTACCTTACAAATTACTTGATTCTTTGTTCACGGTAGAGGCCCCAACCAATCAATTGGTTAAGTATGTGGATGGAGCCACCAATGGGGATTGAAGAAAGAGGGAAGCTCCAATTTCTTCAATTTGGAGAGAATTTTAGAGAATAGTAGAAATTAGCATTATTTCAGCATAACTCTAGTATAGTAAAATTCTTCTATTTTTTTCAAAGGACTCATGTTCTATTTATAGGAGAGAGAAGCTCTAACCAAAGCTAACTGAATTCTAGAATTTTCCAAATTTAGTTTGGTTGAATTTGGACTAGATTTGGACCTAGTTTGGTTACTTTTTGATTCGGTTTGGTTCCATTTTGATTTGGTTTGGTTCAAGAGAGAGGAGAGATAAAAATATCACATTATTTTTGAGTTTAAAACTCATTCAAGCATGTGAAATATGCACCTCCTTTAATGGACTCCCCTTCCTTACATATGTGTCAAAATGGAATCATTATACCCAAAATATCTCATATTATTAATATTGCTCATAGGTTTTTACTAATAAACCTTGTACATTTTCAACTCTTCATCTTATGTGAACATTTACTCATTTTTGGATACCCAAAATATCTCATATTTTTAATATTGCTCATAGTTTTTTACTAATAAACCTTGTACATTTTCAACTCTTCATCTTATGTGAGCATTTACTCATTTTTGGATACCCAAAATATCTCATATTTTTTATATTGCTCATAGTTTCTTACTAATAAACCTTGTACATAGTCAACTCTTCATCTTATGTGAGCATTTACTCATTTTTTGGTATCTTCTTTTACAAATTGGATTTATCTCCTCCCTACACATGGATTGATGCTATTGGCCCATAGGAACCTTAATTGGACCATAATCCAAAAATTTCTGAAAATCTAAACCCTTAGGCTAAGGTCCTTTATACCCATTTCCAATAAATTCCAATTGCACATTGGAAAGTTCTTTTTGAATTTCTCTTTCAGGGGAATTTATTTTAATAATATGAGAAATTTTCTATCTAAAAATATTCAAAATCTGAATATTCTCTCTCTAGAATATTTTCTCTCTCTATGTCAAAATAGGCAGAGACAAGATCTTTTATATTTATGAAGAGGGGATTGATTACAGGGAAAGATGCTGGACATCTTGAGAGGCTGGGGAGGAATCTTACAATATCAGGAACCTCCCAGCAACTATGGGATGGAGGTGACCAAGGAATTTTGAAGAGGTTTTCTCTACATGAGTGTACAAAAGGGCCAATCGATTGGGCTTTATTTTTTGAGAGCATGATAGCGGCTATGGATTCAATGAAGCTACAAGCAAAGAAGCACCGATGGTCTATTTTCCATGCTTCCTCTGCACCGCATACCTCCAGGTTTGAACAGGTGTAGCCTCTTGAGCAATCGGAGATAGTACAAAATATGCATGTGGACTCAGAGGCAATTGCTATGTTGGACGGAATAATTGAGGTGCTTGAAAGGAAATATGCTCATGCCCTGTCAGAGCTCAATAAAGCTACGAGAAAAGTTGACAAGTACAAAGCGGATATGCATCGAGATGAAGGGGCACAGCCCCTGGTTAGTAGTTTGAAAAGACAGTTGGAAGATGCACAATCTGAGTTGCAAAAGGTTGAAAATGCATCAGACCCAGCAGATGCTGGGAAGTTACAGGAGCTGAGGATGAAAGTGGAAAGATTGTCGCTGACCATCCAAACTGTGGATGGAGTTGTTATGGGTACTGTTCCTGCTAGTGCGGGCTGTGAAAGTCAAGAGTTTCTAGAAAATGCAAAACAAATAGAGATGCATGTGCGTGCTCAGGTGGATTTTGTGAAAGACATGCAGGCAAGAAGGAACAAAGTGTTCCTATCCTTGCCAACACCTAAACTACCACATGCAGATCTGGGCTTATCGGATGCGCACAATATTTGTTCTACTTGTGGATTGGTCATGTATGATGCAGATGGTCTTTGCATGTCTATACTGCCTTGTGATGATGCTTATCATATTTATTGTTTTGCTCACCTTGCTACAAGCAAAGAGATTTGCATGGCTATGGGATGCACGCAAATGATCTCGCCTGCCAAGGTCTTTGGTGATGCTTGGCCACATTGATGCCCCGGTTATGCAAGGGAGTCACGAAGCACAGTACCCTCCATGCTTCCAAACACTGCTGCCAAATCGTGCTTTTCCCACGGTACGTACCATACCGTTATGCTCTCTAACCCTTGTCTTCATTACTGGTTTTTTTTGTGTACCTTTTTGTAAGGTGGGCGAGGGTAAGATGCATGTGGATAAATGGTACCACCTAGAGTTGTCATCTGTAGCATGGCAGCTGAATCTGGTAGCAAGGTAGCTATCTTATGCTGCTTGGGAGCTACATTGATGGGCTGGTAGCTAGATTGTGAGCCTAGAAGCTACCACAAATAAGAGTACATTACAGGTCTATTCCTTTGTTGACTATAACTGCTTATTTGGTAGTTGTGAGTGCCTACCTGGACTAGTAGACCTGGACTAGTAGACCTGGACTAGTAGATACTAGTGTGGATGGTAGCTTTTACTTTGAAGATTGGTATTAACCCTTGGAAACCTGATAGCTACCTGTTAGCTAGTTTTGAAGCCTATCAGCCACCTTTAGGAGCCTAATAGCTACCCTGGGAAGCTTGGTATTTTCTTGCTACCTACCCTTGAAGCTTGTCAGCTATCCTTAATAGCCTGAGAGCTACCCCATTGAAGCCTGGTAGGTACCTGGTATCTACCCTTAAAATCCTGGTAGCTACCAAGACTTTGCTGCGGCAAGGCCACAAGCTTTGAAAATGAAAGTATGGAAACTACCAAGTAGAGCCTAGAAGCTACCAAGGCAAGCCTAAAAGCTTTCAAGTACAGCATGGAAGCTACCAAGGGAATCTTGGTAGCTGCAAATAAAGTCATGGTAGCCACCAATAAAGTCCTGGTAGCTCCCAGTGTAGTCATGGAAATTACCCTTTGATGCCTACACTTTAAAGATTGCTATTAACCCTTGGAAGCCTGGTGGCTATCTAGTAAGCCTATCAGCTACCCTTATAAGCTTGAAATCCTGGTAGTTACTTGGTAGCTACCTATAAAATCTTGAGAGCTACTCCATTGAAGCCTGGTGGCTACCTGGTATCAACCCTTAAAAGCCTGACAGCTACCCTTGGAAACCTAGTAGTAGCTGCCTATGAACCTTGTAACTACCAAGACATTGACTACCAAGACGAGTTTGAAAGCGTTGAATGAAAGCATGGAAACGACCAAGTAAGGCCTGGAAGCTACCAAGGCAAGCCTGAAAGTAACCAAGCAAGCCTGAAATCTTTCAAGGATAGCATGGAAGCTACCAAGGGAATCTAGTAGCTGTTAATAGAGTCATGGTAGCCACCACTATAGTCCTTGTAGCTAGCAGTGTAGTTAGTTATGAATTTACCCTTTGATGCCTGATAGGTAGGTACCCTTTGAAGACTGATATTAACCCTTAGATTCCTGGTAGCTACCTTGTAGCTACCTAGAAAGGTTGTCAGCTACCCTTAAAAGCCTGATAGCTACCCTTTGAAGCCTGATAGCTACTCTTTGAAGACTGGTGTTAACCCTTGAAAGCTTGGTACTACCTTCAAAGCCTGTCAGCTACCCTTAATAGCCTAAAAGTTACATTTGGAATCGTGGTAGTTACCAGGTAGCTACCTTCCAGCTTTTCAGCTACCCTTAAAAGCCTGAGAGCTTCCCCATGGAAGCCTGGTAGGTACCTGGTAACTATCCTGAAGCCTCTCAACTATCCTTAAAAGCCTGATAGCTACCCTTTGAAGCCTGGTAGCTACATTTGGAAGCCTAACAGCTACCCTTGGAAGCCTGGTAGCTACCAAGGGATGCCTAAAAGCTACCAGGATATGCTTGAGTCTTCCATGCTAAAAGCTACCAACGGATACCAAGATGTTAAGGCATGCTGAAAGCTACCAAGGCCTCCAAGGCTATCAAGGCCTCCAAGGGAGGTTTGAAGGTAAGTATGATAGCTTCTAGTATGTAACTTTTGTAGCTCAAATTGGTAGAGCTTGTGTTAAGTTGTGAGGGTTTACTTTCAATTTGGTATGGTTTACTGTCTACTAAGGTGGGAAAATATTTTCCAATGATTGAATTTATTGTAGCTAATGAGGATGCCAAAAACATTCAGCCAATGGATGAAGTTTTTTCAACACCAAGTTGTAATGTAGAAAATTTATAGTTGGACATGGAACTTGAGACCGTTGGCAGATTTCCTTAGAAAAAACAAGGAACCTGATCCAAAGGATGACACTCTCAAGGAGAGAGAACTTGTGGACTTGGGTGTAGAAAGTCCTGTAGATTGTGACATGGACAAGGAGAATCATCAAGAAGAGAGTCCTTCACTGGTACAAGCCTTTAAAATGTTGAAAAGGGGAAGAAAGAGGAAAACGAAAGGTTGTGTTCACTTTTATAATTGAATGTAGACTAATATGTTTTCACTTGCTAATGATTGTTTTCCATGCAGGAGGATCTTCTAGCCAGTGTCCTCCTACTTCAAGCAATAAGGACCTAGATAAAGCTTCCAATATAACAGATGATCAACCGGACAAGGAGGAACCTGCCAATATCTCTGAAGGATCGGGACGAAAAGGTGCTACTACCAAAGTCAGAAAAAGATTGCAACCCTAAATTCTGCTAGTTCTCCCCATGAATGCATGTCTACACCCTTTTTTGCGTTTGTCCCATCAATAGCCATTCTGGCTCTGTAACCAAATTGTTGACATTTTCTCTTTAATGAATGAAAAGATTCTGACTATTTTGTTTCTTATATATCTCTCATTGTTATGTATTTCATTCATTTCTTTTCCAATGTATGAAATTTATCATTGCAGACACTGTCAGTGTGGATGGACTAGCTGAAATATCTGGCAATGTCCTCACAAGCCAGAATGGTGATACACTGCAAGATAATGATGGTGTAAATAAAGTGCAGGATGGTGATAAAAAGCAGGATGGTGGTGATAAAGTGCAGAATGATGGTGAAAAAGTGCAGGATGGTGGTGATAAAGTGCAGGATGGTAATAAAGTCACAGAGGAGGATAATGTGTTCAAGGAGCATTATGAGGCACAAGACACAGCTTCAGTGGTGGAGGGTGATGTAAGTGCCCATATTGCTGTTGATCAGAAAGCATCAGAGTTGTTTGAAAAGCATGAGAGTAATCAGAGAACTAAACTGAGAGATGTTATCGAATCAATTGCAGGTGTTAGTGTGAGACATCCTAATGCAAAGATGTATCGTGCCTGGGAGGATCCAACCAGCCCTTCATTTCAATTATGGCCAGCTTTAATTTTGGATCTCAATGGAGTGCTACTCACAACGGTTGACTGCAGATATGCACGAACCTCCCCTATTGGAATATGCTTGAAGTGACAGATATGGGTGGCAAGAAGCTGTTAGGGCAAAAGCATGATGCTAAGAGGTTTGTGCAATGGTGCTTGGAACGCTTTGATGTCTTTATATGGACTTGTGCTAACAAGGTCAATGCAAACAGAATTTTGAGGTGATTTATGCCTTTTCACGTCCATCAGTTCAAAGGCGTGCTTATGCAAGAGTTTTGCACAAAGGAGACTAAGTTCCAGATAATTACCAAGAAACCAGTGTTTTATAAGAAGTTGACCATGTTTTGGGAGGCTTATCCTCAATATTCACCAACAAACACTATCATGGTGGATGATAGCGAGTACAAATCTTCATGGAATCCTCAAGGAACCGCATGTATAGTAAAGAAAATGGAAGATCAAGACCCTGGGGAAATGCAGGCTTATCTTACGACAGTCCTCAGAGGTTGGCTTGATACATGGCTTGGTGTCAAGGATCGCCTCGCCTATACTATAGATACGCTGCTACTAATCATGAAAGATGATGACAGCATAGGCTATGCAAAGGAGGTGGATGTACGAACATATGAACGAACTTTAGTATAGCGAGACTTGTGTGATCAGCCCATTTTGTTCCCAACAAACTAAGTGTAATTTTTATTATGGAGTCCACTTTGGAACCTTGTATATGTTGTAGAAGTGTTCTAAACTGACATAATGTGATGGCTGTTTTTGCACTCTTGCAAAGCTCTACATTGGATATATAAGTTATTGTCTTGATTACAGGTATCATTTAGTCTAAATTTGAAACACTAGTATAATGTAAAGTTTTCAATTTTTGCTATAATGTTTTTGCAATACTAAATTTGAAACACTAGTATAATCTGTAGACTGCTACCTTGGTGCTATCTAGGTGCTTGCAGGCTACTACCAAGTGCTACAAAGTTCCTGCTGCTAGGTACTGGTATACTGGTGGGTGATAGATTTATTTTCAGATGCTTCTAGGTTAGTATGTAGATGCTTGGTTTATTCCCAGGTGCTGCCAGGCTAGTATGCAGGTGCTACCATACTACTACTTGCTTGATACCATATATCACTATCTTCTGCTATCTTGGTGCTACCTAGGTGCTTGTAGCCTACTACCAAGTGCTACCAAGGTCTTCCTGCTAGGTGTACTGGTATAGTGGTATACTTTAGAAGCTCATTAATTGTGCATCTTGAGCAATATGGTCATGCCACATCATAAGACCCATAGTGTAAAAGAATACCTTGACATGTATGGAATGTGCCTAGTAAGATTTACCATGTACCACAATTTGAGCATCCCTAAGAAAGATCAGGCAAGTTTAATCATCATTCACAGACGCCCACAAGCCTAGTGTGGCTCTTGGTGACCATTGCCTGTAAGAGATCAGCATGAGTAGATGAGGATCCAAAAAAAAACAAGTATGTCCAAAAGAAAGAGCTTGAATTATTTTCAGCAAGCTATACATCAAAGGGAGTGCTATTGTAAATAGCCTCATATGCTTCTGGGGAAATCAAAAATCTCATCCCACGTCCTTGAACCTTTTCCATTGGGAACTTGATGGATCTTACAAGATGGGATGGCAAAATAGCTTCAGGCTTGCGCCGTAATAGCTTATACTCATAGGGATTTCCTTTCGCTTGTTTGTACCATATTCCCTTGACAACAAATGAACCAGCAAGGCAAACATTCCCCCAGCCATCTGTTAGCTTAGTATCAGATTTTTGCTTCTGAGCTGTGCATTTCAAGACATAAAAATCTGCAAGCTCCTCATTGTCATGAGGAGCTATGACAGCAAAATTGTCACCAATGCAAAGTGCATCACTCAAAGCATCATGGTGTCCTTCGTATGGAAAATCTTCAACTTCATTAGCATCTTTGACATCTTCTAAAGGTTCAAGGGTAACATACTCCCACTTCTTGACATGTGACTTCCTAGACCACCTCCTCCAAAGTCCTTGCATACAAGAATTGCAAAAGCATGATAGCTGCCTGCATCTGAGAGCTTTTCCATTTGTTAAAGAGTAACCTGAGACAATGTATCCCACGAGGGCCATCCACAGATTTGCAGTCCCACTTCTTGCTTATTCTATATCCATGTCGCCTTCCTTAACTTCCCAAAACACCCTGGTAACTGGTCTTACTTTGGATGCATATGTGGCAGTAGCCCCATCACACATGGTTTCTCTTAAAAAGGCAACCACATCCTCTGCACATTGCAATTTTCTACAGTCTGTCTTAAGCTGCTCTTGAGTCAAATGTCTTTTGATAATAGCACCTGCACCATCATGTTCACCCTTCCCATGACCAGATCCCGAGAAATGATGTGTCATCTTTAACCCTGTGAGAGTTCCATACCGAGCAACAAAGTAGAAAGGGCTCTTTGCCTTAAACTGCGAGGCTGCCCCGTCTGACCACACCCAATGCTCCTTGAGCCTAGCTCTTTCAACCATCCATGATGGAGCATGAACCAATGTTGAACAAAAAAGAGTATCATGAGTTTTATCATCAGAAATGTAAAAATGATAATACTTTTGAAGACTTCCTGCAATCTGCACATATGTGATATGGACAAATATTGTAACTTGGCAAGAAAACCAATGCATTGATTGATTCTTTGAATGTATAATTTTCAGCAAAGTCTACAACTGAAACAACCACATCGTAGGAAATACACGTAGACACTCTTTAAATTGCTCAGCTTGCCATTTGTAGATAAAGTTGTGCTTTATGAACTTTTGTAAGTGATCCCTAAAGAGGTCAAATAGTTCCCCAGGTTGCATCTCCTTGTGGGAGAGAACTTTTCTTTTCTTTTTCTTGTGAATGTCTTCAAAAATCTTCACCTTTATTGTGCGTACGCTACTTGATTCCTCCATAGGACATGTCGATAGCTTCTTTGAGGGTCCCCAAGATGGGCACTCTCCCATCAAACACTTTAAAGCAAAGAAGTCTCAATTGCTAGGCTTCAAACACAATACTGATTCCCACAAATTTGTAAGGCTTGAGTAAGTTTGTGTGTGAGCTATGCATTTTTCTCCAACACCACAAATGTTACATTGACATATAGACTCTTTTCCATGCACATCTGGACCAGCTTGGCGTAAATGGTTGATAACATCTCGTAAGAATGACATCTAGACATGTGTGATGCAACAACAAGTGTACCGATCTCAAAGCTTGCGTACAAAATAAGGCTTCATCTTTTCAAATGCTCTTTGGTGAATCTGTATCTCTGGATGACTCTGTTTGAAAGCAAGAAATAATTCTACCTACAATAAATCAGGACAATAAATCAGCCTATGAACAACATATATAGCTTATAGAACTCAAAGAATTAGAACTAACTTGATAATTTAGAAATTTTTCATGCCAGAAATAAACAATAGCTTTTAGGTTAAAGTTTTGGAACAATAGCTGCCATGTTAAGTGGTAGCTACTATTTGGTTAGCAATCATGTTAAGAGTGGAAGCTACCAGGTTGACAATAGTGGCTTTTAAAGACAGAAAGGTAACCACCAGCTTTGGAACAGTAGCTGCCATGTTAACAGTGGTAGCTACCTGTATAGAGTGAGAGCCACGAGCTAGAGGTAAGGTAGCAACCATGTTAAGAGTGAAAGCTACCAAGTTGATAATGGTGGCTTTTAGGGACAGAAAGGTAACTACCAGCTTTGGAACAATAGCTCCCATGTTAACAGTGGTAGCTACCTGTATAGAGTGAGAGCCACCAGCTAGGTAAGGTAGCAACCATGTTAAGAGTGGAAGATACCAGGTTGACAATGGTGGCTTTTAAAGACAGAAAAGTAACTACCAGCTTTGGAACAACAGCTGCCATGTTAACAATGGTAGCTACCTGTATAGAGTGAGAGCCACCAGCTAGGTAAGGTAGCAACCATGTTAAGAGTGGAAGCTACCAGGTTGACAATGGTGGCTTTTAAAGGCAGAAAGGTAACTACCAGGTTTGGAATAGTAGCTGCCATGTTAACAATGGTAGCTAACTGTATAGAGTGAAAGCCAATAGGTAGGTAAGGTAGCAACCATCTTAAGAGTGGAAGCTACCAGGTTGACAATGGTGGCTTTTAGGGATAGAAAGGTAACTACTAGCTTTGGAACAGTAGCTGCAATGTTAACAGTGGTGGCTACCACCACTCTTAGCAAGGTACCTATCATCAAGATACCACCTGAATCACTCCCAGTCTCATGCCTATGAGCTCCAAGCTGGGTAATAACTGAGCTCCAAGCCTCGGAGCCACCACTCTTAGCATAGTACCTACCATGAAGATACCACTCTTATCAGCTCCCAGGCTTGGAGTTCATTAGTATGACAGAAATCCTAACCTAATGCTTCTAGCTACCGGCCTAATAACATATCAGCTTGAGCAAAACCTTTGCTACCAATATCTGAGCCTACCACCACCTTGGTGGCTTCCTTTGCTAGCAACCTTTATGAGGATGAAACTGTAATTGAAAGTGGTAGCTATTTATCTACAAGGGTTACCATGGTAGACTAATATTACACACTATGAAGCTGGTGCCTAACTTCAGCCCTACACTACCGACCAATGTACAACCAAGAGGTAATTCGGGACATTCAAAAAGTATGGCATAACAAGGAAGACAAACCTAAGGTTGTTCAAGCAGATGCACCAGATGCTTCTCATACAGCTTTTGTCCAACACGCTTTTGACATACATCCTTTTTGTTTGGCGACACACGTGTATTGTTTGTCCAATATGCAAACCATGACTAAATCGTTCAGTTCCTCTGTGACTATACTTCTATGTTGTCGTTGTCGCTCACACAAATGCAATGGCAGCTGTGAGTCATGTTGCTTCATTTGAGATCTAGCTACATAAAATTCCTTCGATGAACTCCAAGTAGCCTTGATGCAGTTGCTATATTTGGTTTTCTGCTTGTGGAATTCATGACCGTCATGATACTTGCCCGTTTAACAAACAATTCCCTAGAGCTTTTTGGTCTTTTGAGCCTTGAGGGTATTGTGTAATCCATGGAGCAAGAACTTATGATCCTGTGTGGATTCCTCAGCTTTGTAACAATTAAGAGATGCACAATTAAATTGTACATCTCTTAACGCTCGATGGTTGAGTATACTTGTGACGATCTCACCCTTTGCTTTATTGTCAAGACCCTGTGTGTATTCTGTGAAACACTTAATCACTTTTGAAGTAATCATCTTCTATTTTGTGATGCTGAGCCTGACTTGTTTCACTGGTGACTTCCTTGACTTTAACTTCTCACGATAAGCACGCTCCCGGCCTGTTTCGTACTCCCTGATTAATTTTGATTTGCATGGTGCACACTTGAAAGAGCTAGCACATGTACATAAGCTGCTTTGAACATCTTCTGCTTGTGCAATTGGAACTATTTCCATGTTGAAAAAACTCCTTTTGATCAGTTCAACAAGTCGAATGTGCTCACTTTGTGGATAGCATGAGGCTCTTAAGAGAGTCAGATAGACCCTCAGATGCTAATATAATGTTATTAAGAAATCCAGGAAACCTGCAATGCAAAAACACACACAGACATGAAGTCATCGTGGAGGCTTGTTCAAAGCAGAGAGAGAGAGAGAGAGAGAGAGAGAGAGAGAGAGAGAGAGAGAGAGATTCTTCTATAGAGGGGAAGGCTTACCACCAGCAATCACAAGACACACACACACACACACATATGAAGTCGCCATCGAAGGTTGTTCATGGCAAAGAGAGAGAGAGAGAGAGAGAGAGAGAGAGAGAGAGAGAGAGAGAGAGAGAGAGAGAGAGATTTTGCTATAGAGGGTAAGCCTTACCATCAATCACAAGACACACACACAGACATGAAGTCGCCATGGAAGCTTGTTCACAGCACATAGAGAGAGAGAGAGAGAGAGAGAGAGAGAGAGAGAGAGAGAGAGAGAGAGAGAGAGAGAGAGAGAGGACGTGGGGAGTGGTTGACCATAACCGAAAAACGGTTATTTTTCTTTTTCTTTTCTCAAACAACCCACTTTGTTCTTTTGTATTAGATGGTTACTATCAGTGTACTAGCTGTGTCTCAGACATAGGTATTAAGTCCACCTATTTATGCATACACCCACATCAATTGGAATATTGAGAAGAAGGGGGAGCTACCATTAAAAAAATCCAACGAGAAAGAATAGAAAGACCAAACTGAAGTGGCCACGATAAGAGCACAAGAATTGCCCTAATTATGTAGGAATTACCTTATATTTAATTTTTTTTAAATTTGAAATTTGAAAAAAACAAGAGCCATTGGAACTAATTGCATTATGCACCACTAAAATCAATATGCTTCGATCATCTGAGTAGGATACACTTAAATCTGCACCCTTGAACCACTAGAGCTGAAATCAAAGTTTGCATAGTCACGCCCCTGATCCTTGATCAGGACCAAGATGTTGAAATATGTAAGCTTGGGTTATTTGGTGGAGTGTGTGAACACACCTTAGAGGTGCAAGATGTTATCTTAAGTTTTGTGGAATGATAAGAATGCGACATGAGATATTGTGTGAATGGTGAGAGCCACATGAAAGAAAATGAATTACCAAATGACATGCCACATGTAAACGGGATTGGGCTAGAGGCCATCTATATTAGAAGTCTTTCATTGCATGGTTTATAACACATTACAATAGAAATTGAGTCCATTGTGCCTATTCTTTGCATTAGTGTACTAATTATCATAATAGATTTTCTAGATTATTTTGAGCCTTGTTAAATATATGCTAATTATCTAATTAGACTAGGCTTAGCATGATTTCTCAATTTCTTAACTTGGTATTAGAGCAAGGTTTATGTAAGCCTAGGTTATTTGTGGTATTTTTCTTTAGTTTTTTTAGTACTTTAAGAGAAAATAATGGCACACTCATTATTATGTGGAACCTACATCATTTGGAATATTGAAAAGAAGGGGGAGCTACCATTAAAAAAATCCAAGGAGAAAGAATAGAAAGACCAAATTGAAGTGGCCACCACGACAAGAGCACACGAATTGCCCTAATTATGAAAGAATTGCCTTATATTCTAACTTTTTAAAAAAAATAGAAATTTGAAAAAAAAAGAGCCATTGGATCGAATTGCATTATGCACCACTAAAATCAATATGCTTCAATCATCTGAGTAGGATACACTTAAATCTGTACCCTTGAACCACTATCTGAAATCCAAGCTTGCATAGTCACGCCCGTGATTCTTGATCAGGACCAA
Source organism: Cibotium barometz (assembly GCF_041138505.1). Taxonomy (NCBI): domain Eukaryota; kingdom Viridiplantae; phylum Streptophyta; class Polypodiopsida; order Cyatheales; family Cibotiaceae; genus Cibotium; species Cibotium barometz. Next base: position 30,978,133 of record NC_141068.1, read on the forward strand.
GATGTTGAAATATGTAAGCTTGGGTTATTTTGTGGAGTGTGTATTTCTTAACTTGGTATAAGAGCAAGGTTTATGTAAGCCTAGGTTATTTGTGGTATTTTTCTTAAGTTTTTTTAGTACTTTAAGAGAAAAAACGGCACCCTCATTATTATGTGGAACCTACATCATTTGGAATATTGAGAAGAAGGGGGAGCTACCATATAAAAAAATTCAACGAGAAAGAAAAGAAAGACCAAACTGAAGTGGCCACGACAAGAGCAGAGGAATCGCCCTAGTTATGATTGCCTTATATTCTAATTTTTTTTTAAAAAAATAAAAATTTGAAAAAAAAACAAGAGGCATTGGATCCAATTGAATTATGCACCACTAAAATCAATATGCTTCGATCATCTGAGTAGGATACACCTAAATCTGCACCCTTCAACCACTAGCTGAAATCAAAGTTTGCATAGTCATGCCCGTGATCCTTGATCAGGACCAAGATGTTGAAATATATAATCTTGGTTTATTTGGTCGAGTGTGTGAACACACCTTAGAGGTGCAAGATGTTATCTTAAGTTTTGTGGAATGATAAGAAGACCGCATAAGATATTGTGTGAATGGTGAGAGTCACATGAAAGAAAAGGAATTACCAAACGACGTGCCACATGTAAACGGGATTGGGCAAGAGGCCATCTATATTAAAAGTCTCTAATTGCATGGTTTATAACACATTACAATAGAAATTGAGTCCAATGTGCCTATTCTCTTGCATTAGTGTACTAATTATCATTATAGATTTTCTAGATTATTTTGAGCCTTGTTAAATATATGCTAAATATCTGATTAGACTAGGCTTAGCATGATTTCTCAATTTCGTAACTTGGTATTAGAGCAAGGTTTATGTAAGCCTAGGTTATTTGTGGTATTTTTCTTAAGTTTTTTAGTATTTTAAGAGAAAAAAATAGCACACTCATTATGATGTGGAACCTACATCATTTGGAATATTGAGAAGAAGGGAGAGCTACCATTAAAAAAATCCAACGAGAAAGAATAGAAAGACCAAATTGAAGTGGCCCCACGACAAGAGCACAGGAATTGCCCTAATTATGCAGGAATTGCCTTATATTCTAATTTTTTAAAAAAATCAAAAATTTGAAAAAAACAAGAGCCATTGGATCCAATTGCATTATGCACCACTACAACCAATATGCTTCGATCATCTGAGTAGGATACACTTAAATCTGTACCCTTGAACCACTAGTTGAAATCCAAACTTGCATAGTCACGCTCGTGATCCTTGATAAGGAACAAGAGGTTGAAATATATAAGCTTGGGTTATTTGGTGGAGTGTGTGAACGCACCTTAGAGGTGCAAGATGTTATTTGGTGGAGTGTGTGAACGCACCTTAGAGGTGCAAGATGTTATCTTAAGTTTTGTGGAATGATAAGAATGCCACATGAGATACTGTGTGAATGGTGAGAGCCACATGAAAGAAAAGGAATTACCAAATGACATGCCACATGTAAACGGGATTGGTGGGCTAGAGGTCATCTATATTAGAAGTCTTTCATTGCATGGTTTATAACACATTACAATAGAAATTGAGTTGAGTGTGCCTATTCTCTTGCATTAGTGTACTAATTATCATTATAGATTTTCTAGATTATTTTGAGCATTGTTAAATATATGCTAATTATCTAATTAGACTAGGCTTAGCATGATTTCTCAATTTCTTAACTTGGTATTAGCAAGGTTTATGTAAGCCTAGGTTATTTGTGGTATTTTTCTTAAATTTTTTTAGTACTTTAGGAGAAAAAAATGGCATACTCAATATTATGTGGAACCTACATCATTTGGCATATTGAGAAGAAGGGGGAGCTACCATAAAAAAATCCAACGAGAAAGAATAGAAAGACCAAACTGAAGTGGCCACGACAAGGGCACACGAATTGCCCTAATTATGCAGGAATTGCCTTATATTCTAATTTTTTTTTTAAAAAATAGAGATTTTAAAAAAACAAGAGCCATTGGATCCAATTGCATTATGCACCACTAAAATCAATATGCTTCGATCATTTGAGTAGGATACACTTAAATCTGCACCCTTGAACCGCTATCTGAAACTAAAGTTTGCATAGTCATGCCCGTGATCCTTAATCATCAAGACCAAGATGTTGAAATATATAATCTTGGTTTATTTGGTCGAGTGTGTGAACACACCTTAGAGGTGAAAGATGTTATCTTAAGTTTTGTGGAATGATAAGAATACCACATGAGATATTGTGTGAATGGTGAGAGCCACATGAAAGAAAATGAATTACCAAATGACATGCCACATTTCTAGATTATTTTGGGCCTTGTTAAATATATGCTAATTATCTTATTAGACTAGGCTTAGCATGATTTCTCAATTTCTTAACTTGGTATTCGAGCAAGGTTTATGTAAGCCTAGGTTATTTGTGGTATTTTTCTTAAGTTTTTTTAGTATTTTAAGAGAAAATAACGGCACACTCATTATTATGTGGAACCTACATCATTTGGAATATTGAGAAGAAGGGGGAGCTACCATAAAAAAAATCCAACGAGAAAGAATAGAAAGACCAAACTAAGGTGGCCACGACAAGAGCACAGGAATTGCCCTAATTATATAGGATTTGCCTTATATTCTAAATTTTTTTACAAAAAAATAGAAATTTGAAAAAAACAAGAGCTATTGGATCAAGTTGCGTTATGCACAACTAAAATCAATATGCTTGAAACATCTGAGTGAGATACACGTAAATCTGCACCCTTGAACCACTAGCTGAAATCAAAGTTTGCATAGTCACGCATGTGATCCTTGATCAGGACCAAAATGTTGAAATATGTAAGCTTGGGTTATTTGGTTGAGTGTGTGAACACACCTTAGAGGTGCAAGTTGTTATCTTAAGTTTTGTGAAATGATAAGAATGCCACATAAGATATTGTGTAAATGGTGAGAGCCACATGAAAGAAAAGGAATTACCAAATGACATGCCACATGTAAACGGGATTGGGCTAGAGGCCATCTATATTACAAGTCTTTTATTGCATGGTTTATAACATATTACAATAGAAATTGAGTTCAGTGTGCCTATTCTCTTGCATTAGTGTACTAATTATCATTATAGATTTTCTAGATTATTTTGAGCCTTGTTAATATATGCTAATTATGTGATTATACTAGGCTTAGCATGATTTCTCAATTTCTTATCCTGGTATCTGAGCAAGGTTTATGTAAGCCTAGATTATTTGAAAAAAACAAGAGCCACTGGATCCAATTTTATTATGCAACACTAAAATCAGTATGCTTCGATCATCTGAGTAGTATACACTTAAATCTGCACCCTTGAACCACTAGCTAAAATCCAAGCTTACATACTACATAGTCACGCCCGTGATCCTTGATCAGGACCAAGATGTTGAAATATGTAAGCTTGGGTTATTTGGTGGAGTGTGTGAACACACCTTAGAGGTGCAAGATGTTATCCTAAGTTTTGTGGAATGATAAGAATGCCACATGAGATATTGTGTGAATGGTGAGAGCCACATAAAAGAAGAGGAATTTCCAAATGACATGCCACATGTAAACACGATTGGGTGGGCTAGAGGCCATCTATATTAGAAGTCTTTCATTGCATGGTTTATAACATATTACAAGAGAAATGGCACACTCATTATTATGTGGAACCTACATCATTTTGAATATTGAGAAAAAGGGGGAGCTACCATTAAAAAAATCCAACGAGAAAGAATAGAAAGACCAAACTGAAGTGGCCACACGACAAGAGCACAGGAATATCCCTAATTATGCAAGAATTGCCTTATATTCTAATTTTTTGAAAAAAGAAGAAATTTAAAAAAAACAAGAGCCATTGGATCCAATCGCATTATGCACCATTGAAATCAATATGCTTCAATAATCTGAGTAGGATACACTTAAATCTGCACCCTTGAACCACTAGCTGAAATCCAAGCATGCATAGTCACGCCCATGATCCTTGATCAGGACCAAGATGTTGAAATATATAATCTTGGTTTATTTGGTCGACTGTGTGAACACACCTTAGAGGTGCAAGATGTTATCTTAAGTTTTGTGGAATGATAAGAATACCACATGAGATATTGTGTGAATGGTGAGAGTCACATAAAAGAAAAGGAATTACCAAACGACATGCCACATGTAAACGGGATTGGGCTAGAGGCCATCTATATTAAAAGTCTCTTATTGCATGGTTTATAACACATTACAATAGAAATTGAGTCCAGTGTGCCTATTCTCTTGCATTAGTGTACTAATTATCATTATAGATTTTCTAGATTATTTTGAACCTTGTTAAATATATGCTAATTATCTGATTGGACTAGGCTTAGCATGATTTCTCAATTTCTTAACTTGGTATTAGAGCAAGGATTATGTATGCCTAGGTTATTTGTGGTATTTTTCTTAAGTTTTTTTAGTACTTTAAAAGAAAAACATGGCACACTCATTATTATGTGGGACCTACATCATTTGGAATATTGAGAAGAAGGGGGAGCTACCATTAAAAAAATCCAACGAGAAAGAATAGAAAGACCAAACTGAAGTGGCCATGACAAGAGCACAGGAATTGCCCTAATTATGCAATAATTGGCTTATATTCTTATTTTTTTAAAAAAAATAGAAAATTTAAAAAAAACAAGAGCCATTATGCGCCACTAAAATCAATATGCTTCAATCATCTGAGTAGGATACACTTAAATCTGCACCCTTGGACCACTAGCTGAAATCCAAGCATGCATAGTCATACCCGTGATCCTTGATCAGAACCAAGATGTTAAAATATGTAAGCTTGGGCTATTTGGTGGAGTGTGTGGACGCACCTTAGAGGTGCAAGATGTTATCTTAAGTTTTGTGGAATGATAAGAATGCCACATGAGATATTGTGTGAATGGTGAGAGCCACATGAAAGAAAAGGAATTACCAAATGACATGCCACATGTAAACGGGATTGGTGGGCTAGAGGCCATCAATATTAGAAGTCTTTCATTGCATGGTGTATAACATATTACAATAGAAATTGACTTGAGTGTGCCTATATTCTTGCATTAATATACTAATTATCATTATAGATTTTCCAGATTATTTTGAGTCTTGTTAAATATATGCTAATTATCTGATTAGACTAGGCTTAGCATGATTTCTCAACTTCTTAACTTGGTATTAAAGCAAGGTTTATGTAAGCCTAGGTTATTTGTGGTATTTTTCTTAAGTTTTTTTAGTTCTTTAAGAGAAAAAAATGGCACACTCATTATTATGTGGAGCCTACATCATTTGGAATATTGAGAAGAAGGGGGAGCTACCATTAAAAAAGTCCAACGAGAAAGGATAGAAAGACTGCACTGAAGTGGCCCACGACAAGAGCACATGAATTGCCCTAATTATGCAGGAATTACCTTATATTCTAATTTTTTTAAAAAAAATTAGAAATTTTAAAAAAACAAGAGTCATTGGATCCAATTGCATTATGCACCACTAAAATGAATATGCTTTGATCATCTGAGTAGGATACACTTAAATCTGTACCCTTAAACCACTAGTAGCTGAAATAAAAGTTTGCATAGTCATGCCCTTGATCCTTAATCAGGACCAAGACATTGAAATATATAATCTTGGGTTATTTGGTCGAGTGTGTGAACACACCTTGGAGGTGCAAGATGTTATCTTAAGCTTTGTGGAATGATAAGAATGCCACCACATGATATATTGTGTGAATGGTGAGAGCCACATGAAAGAAAAGGAATTACCAAATGACATGCCACATGTAAACGGGATTGGGGGCTAGAGGCCATCCATATTAGAAGACTTTCATTTTGCATGGTTTATAACACATTACAATACAAATTGAGTTGACTGTGCCTATTCTCTTGGATTAGTGTACTAATTATCATTATAGATTTTCTAGATTATTTTTAGCCTTGTTAAATATATGCTTATTATCTGATTAGACTAGGTTTATCATGATTTCTCAATTTCTTAACTTGGTATTAGAGCAAGGTTTATGTAAGCCTAGGTTATTTGTGCTATTTTTATTAAGTTTTTTTTTAGTATTTTAAGAAAAAAAAAGGGCACACTCATTATTATGTGGAACCTACATCATTTGGGATATTGAGAAGAAGGGGGAGCTACCATTAAAAAAATCCAACGAGAAAGAATAGAAAGACCAAACTGAAGTGGTCCCATGACAAGAGCACAGGAATAGTCCTCATTATGTAGGAATTACCCTATATTCTTTTTTTAAAAAAGAAATTAGAATCTTGAAAAAAATAAGAGCCATTGGATCATGCAACACTAAAATCAATATGCTTTGATCATTTGAGTAGGATACACTTAAATCTACACCCTTGAACCACTAGGTGAAATCAAACTTTGCATAGTCACGTGCGTGATCCTTGATCAGGACCAAGATGTTGAAATATGTAAGCTTGGGTTATTTGGTGGAGTGTGTGGACGCACCTTAGAGGTGCAAGAAGTAATCTTAAGTTTTGTGGAATGATAAGAATGCCACATGAGATATTGTGTGAATGGTGAGAGCCACATAAAAGAAAAGGAATTACAAAATGACATGCCACATGTAAACGGGATTGGGATAGAGGCCATCTATATTAGAAGTCTTTCATTGTATGGTTTATAACACATTACAATAGAAATTGAGTTGAGTGTGCCTATTATCTTGCATTAGTGTACTAATTATCATAATAGATTTTCTAGATTATTTTGAGCCTTGTTAAATATATGCTAATTATCTGATTAGACTAGCCTTAGCATGATTTCTCAATTTCTTAAGTTGGTATTAGAGCAAGGTTTATGTAAGTGTAGGTTATTTGTGCTATTTTTCTTAAGTTTTTTTAAGTATTTTAAGAGAGAAAAATGGCACACTCATTATTATGTGGAACCTACATCATTTGGAATATTGAGAAGAAGGGGGAGCTACCATTAAAAAAATCCACCGAGAAAGAATAGAAAGATCAAACTGAAGTGGCCACGATAAGAATACAGGAATTGCCCTAATTATGCAAGAATTGCCTTATATTTAATTATTTTTTTAAAATAAAAATTTAAAAAAAACAAGAGCCTTTGGATCTAATTGCACCAATAAAATCAATATGCTTTGATCATCTGAGTAGGATACACTTAAATCTGCACCCTTGAACCATTAGCTGAGAGATCAAAGTTTCCATAGTCACGCCCGTGATCCTTGATCAGGACCAAGATGTTGAAATATGTAAGCTTGGGTTATTTGATCGAGTGTGTGAACACACCTTAGAGGTGCAAAATGTTATCTTAAGTTTTGTGGAATGATAAGAATGCCACATGAGATATTGTGTCAATGGTGAGAGCCACATGAAAGAAAAGGAATTACCAAATGACATGCCGCATGTAAATGGGAAGTCTTTCATTGCTAGGCTTAGCATGATTTCTCAATTTCTTACCTTGGTATTAGAGCAAGGTTTATGTAAGCCTAGGTTATTTGTGGTATTTTTCATAAGTTCTTTTAGTATTTTAAGAGAAAATAATGGCACACTCATTATTATGTGGAACCTACATCATTTGGAATATTGAGAAAAAAGGGGGAGCTACCATAAAAAAAACCCAATGAGAAAGAATAGAAAGACCAAACTAAAGTGGCCACGATAAGAGCACAGAAATTGCCGTAGTTATGCAAGAATTGCCTTATATTCTATTTTTTTTTAAATGAGAAATTTGAAAAAAACAAGAGCCATTGGATCCAATTGCAATATGCACCACTAAAATCAATATTCTTTGGTCATCTGAGTAGGATACACTTAAATCTGCACCCTTGAACCACTAGCTGAAATCAAAGTTTGCATAGTCACTCCCGTGATTCACCACTAAAATCAATATGCTTTGATCATCTGAGTAGGATACACTTAAATCTGCACCCTTGAACCACTAGCTGAAATCAAAGTTTGCATAGTCACACCCGTGACCCTTGATCAGGACCAAGATGTTGAAATATGTAAGCTTGGGTTATTTGGTGGAGTGTGTGAACACACCTTAGAGGTGCAAGATGTTATCTTAAGTTTTGTGGAATGATAAGAATGCCACATGAGATATTGTGTGAATTGTGAGAGCCACATAAAAGAAAAGGAATTACAAAATAACATGCCACATGTAAACGGGATTGGGATAAACGCCATCTATATTACAAGTCTTTCATTTTGCATGGTTTATAACACATTACAATAGAAATTGAGTTGAGTGTGCCTATTCTCTTGCATTAGTGTACTAATTATCATAATAGATTTTCTAGATTATTTTGAGCCTTGTTAAATATATGCTAATTATTTGATTAGACTAGCCTTAGCATGATTTCTCAATATCTTAAGTTGGTGTTAGAGCAAGGTTTATGTAAGCGTAGGTTATTTGTGGTATTTTTCTTAAGTTTTTTTAAGTATTTTAAGAGAAAGAAACGGCACACTCATTATTATGTGGAATCTACATCATTTGGAATATTGAGAAGAAGGGGGAGCTACCATTAGAAAAATCCACCGAGAAAGAATAGAAAGATCAAACTGAAGTGGCCACGATAAGAGCACAGGAATTGCCCTAATTATGCAAGAATTGTCTTATATTTAATTATTATTATTTTAAATAAAAATTTGAAAAAAACAAGAGCCATTGGATCTAATTGTGCCAATAAAATCAATTGCATTATGCACCAATAAAATCAATATGCTTTGATCATCTGAGTGGGATACACTTAAATCTGCACCCTTGAACCACTAGCTGAGAGATCAAAGTTTGCATAGTCACGCCCGTGATCCTTGATCAGGACACCAAGATGTTGAAATATGTAAGCTTGGGTTATTTGGTCGAGTGTGTGAACACACCTTAGAGGTGCAAAATGTTATCTTAAGTTTTGTGGAATGATAAGAATGCCACATGAGATATTGTGTCAATGGTGAGAGCCACATGAAAGAAAAGGAATTACCAAATGACATGCCACATGTAAATGGGAAGTCTTTCATTGCTAAGCTTAGCATGATTTCTCAATTTCTTAACTTGGTATTAGAGCAAGGTTTATGTAAGCCTAGGTTATTTGTGGTATTTTTCTTAAGTTTTTTTACTATTGTAAGAGAAAATAACGGCACACTCATTATTATGTGGAACCTACATTATTTGGAATATTGAGAAGAAGGGGGAGCTACCATAAAAAAAACCCAACGAGAAAGAATAGAAAGACCAAACTAAAGTGGCCACGATAAGAGCACAGAAATTGCCCTAATTATGCAGGAATTGCCTTATATTCTTTTTTTTTTAATGAGAAATTTGAAAAAAAACAAGAGCCGTTGGATCCAATTGCATTATGCACCACTAAAATCAATATTCTTTGGTCATTTGAGTAGGATACACTTAAATCTGCATCCTTGAACCACTAGCTAAAATCAAAGTTTGTATAGTCACACCCATGATGCACCACTAAAATCAATATGCTTCGGTCATCTGTGTAGTGCTTCGGTCATCTGAGTAGGATACACTTAAATCTGCACCCTTGAACCACTAGCTAAAATCAAACTTTGCATAGTCACGCCCGTGATCCTTGAATCAGGACCCAGATGTTGAAATATGTAAGCTTGGGTTATTTCGTTGAGTGTGTGAACACACCTTAGAGGTGCAAGATGTTATTTTAAGTTTTGTGGAATGATAAGAATGCCACATGAGATATTGTGTGAATTGTGAGAGCCACATGAAAGAAAAGGAATTACCAAATGACATGCCACATGTAAACGGGATTGGGCTAGAGGCCACCATCTATATTAGAAGTCTTTGATTGCACGGTTTATAACACATTACAATAGAAATTGAGTTGAGTGTGCCTATTCTCTTGCATTAGTGTACTAATTATCATTATAGATTTTCTAGATTATTTTGAGCCTTGTTAAATATATGCTAATTATCTAATTAGACTAGGCTTAGAATCATTTCTCAATTTGCTTAGGCTATTTGTGGTATTTTTATTAAGTTTTTTTATTATTTTAAGAGAAAAAAATGGCACACTCATTATTATGTGGAACCTACATCATTTGGAATATTGAGAAGAAGGGGGAGCTACCATTAAGAAAATCCAACGAGAAAGAATGGAAAGACCAAAATGAAGTGACCACGATAAGAGCACAGGAATTGCCTTATAGAAATTGGAAAAAAACAAGAGCCATTGGATCCAATTGCATTATGCACCAGTAAAATCAATATGCTTCGATTATCTGAGTAGGATACACTTAAATCTGCACATTTTAACCACTAGCTGAAATCAAAGTTTGCATAGTCATGCCCCTGATTCTTGATCAGGACCAAGATGTTGAAATATATGAGCTTGGGTTATTTGGTCGAGTGTGTGAACACACCTTAGAGGTGCAAGATGTTATCCTGAGTTTTGTGGAATGATAAGAATGCCACATGAGATATTGTGTGAATGGTGATAGCCACATGAGATATTGTGTGAATGGTGACAGCCACATGAAAGAAAAGGAATTACCAAATGACATGCCACATGTAAACGGGATTGGGCTAGAGGCCATCTATATTAGAAGCCTTTCATTGCATTGTTGATAACACATTACAATAGAAATTGAGTTGAGTGTGCCCATTCTCTTGCATTAGTGTACTAATTATCATTATAGATTTTCTACATTATTTTGAGCCTTGTTAAATATATGCTAATTATCTGACTAGACTAGGTTAGCATGATTTCTCAATTTCTTAACTTGGTATTAGAGCAAGGTTTATGTAAGCCTAGGTTATTTGTTGTATTTTTTTTAAGTTTTTTTAGTATTGTAAGAGAAAATAACGGCACACTCAATATTATGTGGAACCTACATCATTTGGCATATTGAGAAGAAGGGGGAGCTACCATGAATAGAAAGACCAAACTGAAGTGGCCTCGATAAGAGTAGAGGAATGGCCCTAATTATGGAGGAATTGCTTTATATTCTATTTTTTTTTTAAACATAGAAATTTGAAAAAAACAAGAGCCATTGGATCGAATTGCATTATGCACCACTAAAATTGCATATGCTTCAATCATCTGAGTAGGATACACTTAAATCTGCACCCTTGAACCACTAGCTGAAATCAAAGTTTGCATAGTCACGCCCGTGATCCTTGATCACGGGCCAAGATGTTGAAATATTTCAACATCTTGGTCCTTGATCAGGACCAAGATGTTGAAATATATAAGCTTGGGTTACTTGGTCGAGTGTGTAAACACACCTTAGAGGTGCAAGGTGTTATCTTCAGTTTTGTGGAATGATAAGAATGCTACATGAGATATTGTGTGAATGGTGAGAGCCACATGAAAGAAAACGAATTACCAAAAATGACATGCCACATGTAAACGCGATTGGGCTAGAGGCCATCTATATTAGAAGTCTTTCATTGCATGCTTTATAACACATTACAATAGAAATTGAGTTGACTATGCCTATTGTCTTGCATTAGTGTACTAATTAACATTAAAGATTTTCTAGATTATTTTGAGCCTTGTTAAATATATGCTCATTATCTGATTAGACTAGGCTTAGCATGATTTTTCAATTTCTTAACTTGGTATTAGAGCAAGGTTTATGTAAGCCTAGGTTATTTGTGGTATATTTCTTAAGTTGTTTTAGTACTTTAAGAGAAAAAAATAGCACACTCATTATTATCTGAAACCTACATCATTTGGAATATTGAGAAGAAGGGGGAGCTACCATAAAAAAATCCAACGAGAAAGAATAGAAAGACCAAACTGAGGTGGCCATGACAAGAGCACAGGAATCGCCCTAATTATGCAAAAATTGCCTTATATTCTATTTTTTAAAAAAATAGAAATTTGAAAAAAACAAGAGCCATTGGATCCAATTGCATTATGCACCACTAAAATCAATATGCTTCGATCATCTGAGTAGGATACACTTAAATCTGCACCCTTGAACCACTAGCTGAAATCAAAGTTTGCATAGTCATGCACGTGATCCTTGATCATCAAGACCAAGATGTTGAAATATGTAAGCTTGGGTTATTTGGTTGAGTGCATGAAAACACCTTAGAGGTGCAAGATGTTTTCTTAAGTCTTGTGGAATGATAAGAATGCCACATGAGATATTGTGTGAATAGTGAGAGCCACATGAAAGAAAAGGAATTACAAAATGACATGACACATGTAAACAAGATTTGGTGGGCTAGAGGCCATCTATATTAGAAGTCTTTCATTGCATGGTTGATAACACATTACAATAGAAATTGAGTTGAGTGTGCCTATTCTCTTGCATTAGTGTACTAATTATCATTATACATTTTCTAGATTATTTTGAGCCTTGTTAAATATATGCTAGTTATTTGATTAGACTAGGTTAGCATGATTTCTCGATTTCTTAACTTGGTATTAGAGCAAGGTTTATATAAGCCTAGGTTATTTGTGGTATTTTTCTTAAGTTTTTTTAGTATTGTAAGAGAAAATAACGGCACACTCATTATTATGTGGAACCTACATCATTTGGCATATTGAGAAGAAGGGGGAGCTACCATAAAAAAACTCCAACGAGAAAGAACAGAAAGACCAAACAGAAGTGGCCTCGATAAGAGCCCAGGAATTGCCCTAATTATGGAGGAATTGCTTGATATTCTTTTTTTTTAATAGAAATTTGAAAAAAAAAGAGCCATTGGATCCAATTGCATTATGCACCACTAAAATTGCATATGCTTCGATCATCTGAGTAGGAAACACTTAAATCTGCACCCTTGAACCACTAGCTGAAATCAAAGTTTGCATAGTCACGCCCGTGATCCTTGATCCGGACCAAGATGTTGAAATATGTAAGCTTGGGTTATTTGGTCGAGTGTGTAAACACACCTTAGAGGTGCAAGATGTTTTCTTAAGTTTTGTGGAATGATAAGAATGCCACATGAGATATTGTGTGAATGGTGAGAGCCACATGAAAGAAAAGGAATTACCAGAAATGACATGCCACATGTAAACACGATTGGGCTAGAGGCCATCTATATTATTAGAAGTCTTTCATTGCATGATTTATAACACATTACAATAGAAATTGAGTTGAGTGTGCCTATTGTCTTGCATTAGTGTACTAATTATCATTATAGATTTTCTAGATTATTTTGAGCCTTGTTAAATATATGCTAATTATCTGATTAGACTAGGCTTAGCATGATTTCTCAATTTCTTAACTTGGTATTAGAGCAAGGTTTACGTAAGACTAGGTTATTTGTGGTATTTTTCTTAAGTTTTTTTAGTATTTTAAGAGAAAAAAACGGCACACTCATTATTATGTGGAACCTACATCATTTGGAATATTGAGAAGAAGGGGGAGATACCATAAAAAAATCCAACGAGAAAGAATAGAAAGACCAAGCTGAAGTGGCCCACGACGACGAGCACATGAATTGCCCTAATCATGCAAGAATTGCCTTATATTCTATTTTTAAAAAAAAAAAGAAATTTGAAAAAAACAAGAGCCATTGGATCCAATTGCATTATGCACCACTAGAATCAATATGCTTCGATCATCTGAGTAGGATACACTTAAATCTGCACCCTTGAACCACTAGCTGAAATCAAAGTTTGTATAGTCATGCCCGTGATCCTTGATCAGGACCAAGATGTTGAAATATGTAAGCTTGGGTTATTTGGTTGAGTGTGTGAACACACCTTAGAGGTGCAAGATGTTTTCTTAAGTTTTGTGGAATGATAAGAATGCCACATGAGATATTGTGTGAATGGTGAGACCCACATGAAAAAAAATGAAATTACAAAATGACATGCCACATGTAAATGGGATTGGGTGGGCTAGAGGCCATCTATATTAGAAGTCTTTCATTGTATGGTTTATAACACATTACAATAGAAATTGAGTTGAGTGTGCCTATTCTCTTGCATTAGTGTACTAATTATCATTATGGATTTTCTAGATTGTTTTGAGCCTTGTTTAATATATGTTAATTACCTGATTAGACTAGGCTTAGCATGATTTCTCAATTTCTTAACTTGGTATTAAAGTAAGGTTTATGTAAGCCTAAGTTATTTGTGGTATTTCTCTTAAGTTTCTTTAGTACTTTAAGATTAAAAAATGGCACACTCATTATTATGTGGAACCTACATCATTTGGAATATTGAGAAGAAGGGGGAGCTACCATTAAAAAATTCCAACGAGAAAAAATAGAAAGTGAAGTGACCATGACAAGAGCACAGGATTTGCCCTAATTATGTAGGAATTGCCTTATATTCTTTTTTTTAAAAAAAATAAAAATTTGAAAAAAACAAGAGCCATTGGATCCAATTGCATTATGCACTACTAAAATCAATATGCTTTGATCATTTGAGTAGGATACACTTAAATCTGCACCCTTGAACCACTAGCTGAAATCAAAGTTTGCATAGTCATGCCTGTGATCCTTGATCAGGACCAAGATGTTGAAATATGAAATCTTGGGTTATTTGGTCGAGTGTGTGAACACACCTTTGAGGTGCAAGGTGTTATCTTAAGTTTTGTGGAATGATAAGAATGCCACATGAGATATTGTGTGAATGGTGAGAGCCACATGAAAGAAAAGGAATTATCAAATGACATGCCACATGTAAACGACCATCTATATTAGAAGTCTTTCATTGCATGGTTTATAACACATTACAATAGAAATTGAGTTGAGTGTGCCTATTCCCTTGCATTAGTGTACTTATTATCATTATAGATTTTCTACATTATTTTGAGGCTTGTTAAATATATGCTAATTATCTGATTAGACAAGGCTTAGCATGATTTCTCAATTTGTTAACTTGGTATTAGAGCAAGGCTTGTTAAATATATGCTAACTATCTGATTAGACTGGGCTTAGCATGATTTCTCAATTTGTTAACTTGGTATTAGAGCAAGATTTATGTAAGCCTAGGTTATTGGTGGTATTTCTCTTAAGTTTTTTTACTATTGTAAGAGAAAATAACGGCACACTCATTATTATGTGGAACCTACATCATTTGGCATATTGAGAAGAAGGGGGAGCTACCATAAACAAAAATCCAACGAGAAAGAATAGAAAGAGCAAACTGAAGTGGCCTCGATAAGAGCACAGGATTCTATTTTTTTTTAAAAAAAATAGAAATTTGAAAAAAACAAGAGCCATTGGATCCAATTGCATTATGCACAACTAAAATTGCATATGCTTCTATCATCTGAGTAGGATACACTTAAATCTGCACCCTTGAACCACTAGCTAAAATTAAAGTTTGCATAGTCATGCCCGTGATCCTTGATCAGGACCAAGATGTTGAAATATGTAAGCTTGGGTTATTTGGTCAAGTGTGTAAACACACCTCAGCGGTGCAAGATGTTGTCTTAAGTTTTGTGGAATGATAAGAATGCCACATGAGATATTGTGTGAATAGTGAGAGCCACATGAAAGAAAAGGAATTATCAAAAATGACATGCCACATGTAAACGGGATTGGGCTAGAGGCCATCTATATTAGAAGTCTTTCATTGCATGGTTTATAACACATTACAATAGAAATTGAGTTGAGTGTGTCTATTGTCTTGCATTAGTGTACTAATTATCATTATAAAATTTCTAGATTATTTTGAGCCTTAATAAATATATGCTAATTATCTAATTAGACTAGGCTTAGCATGATTTCTCAATTTCTTAACTTGGTATTGGAGCAAGATTTATGTAAGCCTAGGTTATTTGTGGTATTTTTCTTAAGTTTTTTTCGTACTTTAAGAGAAAAAAATGACACACTCATTATGTGAAACCTACATCATTTGGAATATTGAGAAGAAGGGGGAGCTACCATTAAAAAATCCAACGAGAAAGAATAGAAAGACCAAACTGAAGTGGCCATGACAAGAGCATAGGAATTGCCCTATTTATGCAGAAATTGCCTTATATTCTATTTTTTTAAAAAAAATTAGAAATTTGAAAAAAACAAGAGCCATTGGATCCAATTGCATTATGCACCACTAAAATCAATATGCTTCGATCATCTGAGTAGGATACACTTAAATCTACACCCTTGAACCACTAGCTCAAATTAAAGTTTGCATAGTCACGCCCGTGATCCTTGATCAGGACCAAGATGTTGAAATATGTAAGCTTGGGTTATTTGGTTGAGTGCGTGAACACACCTTAGAGGTGCAAGATGTTTTCTTAAGTTTTGTGGAATGATAAGAATGCCACATGAGATATTGTGTGAATGGTGAGAGCCACATGAAAGAAAAGGAATTACAAAATGACATGCCACATGTAAACAAGATTTGGTGGGCTAGAGGCCATGTATATTAGAAGTCTTTCATTGCATGGTTGATTTTACTATTGTAAGAGAAAATAACGGCACACTCATTATTATGTGGAACCTACATCATTTGGCATATTGAGAAGAAGGGGGAGCTACCATAAACAAAAATCCAACGAGAAAGAATAGAAAGATCAAACTGAAGTGGCCACGATAAGAGCACAGTAATTGCCCTAATTATGCAGGAATTGTCTTATATTTAATTATTATTTTTTTAAATAAAAATTTGAAAAAAAGAAGAGCCATTGGATCTAATTGCACCAATAAAATCAATTGCATTATGCACCAATAAAATCAATATGCTTTGATCATCTGAGTAGGATACACTTAAATCTGCACTCTTGAACCACTAGCTGAGAGATCAAAGTTTGACCAATAAAATCAATATGCTTTGATCATCTGAGTAGGATACACTTAAATCTGCACCCTTGAACCACTAGCTGAGAGATCAAAGTTTGCATAGTCACGCTCGTGATCCTTGATCAGGACACCAAGATGTTGAAATATGTAAGCTTGGGTTATTTGGTCGAGTGTGTGAACACACCTTAGAGGTGCAAAATGTTATCTTAAGTTTTGTGGAATGATAAGAATGCCACATGAGATATTGTGTCAATGGTGAGAGCCACATGAAAGAAAAGGAATTACCAAATGACATGGCACATGTAAATGGGAAGAACACCATATTGGGGAATATGGGAATTTCCCACAAGTTTGGGACACGTGGTCAAAAGTTTGGATTAACCATAACTTAAACACCACTAATCCAAAATGAGCGCTTTATAGCTCTTTAGATTCCATTTTTCAAGCGCTTTCCAACGATAGGTCATATGATAGGGTTTTGAGAAACTTACAAACATGTTATCCATGTCCCCTTTTTTAAGTATTCAAAAATGGGAATTGGGAAATTCCCAAATTCACTAATATGGTGTTGAAGTCTTTCATTGCTAGGCTTAGCATGATTTCTCAATTTCTTAACTTGGTATTAGAGCAAGGTTTATGTAAGCCTAGGTTATTTGTGGTATTTTTCTTAAGTTTTTTTAGTATTTTAACAGAAAATAACGGCACACTCATTATTATGTGGAACCTACATTATTTGGAATATTGAGAAGAAGGGGGAGCTACCATAAAAAAAACCCAACGAGAAAGAATAGAAAGACCAAACTAAAGTGGCCACAATAAGAGCACAGAAATTGCCCTAATTATGCAGGAATTGCCTTATATTCTTTTTTTTAAATGAGAAATTTGAAAAAAACAAGAGCCGTTGGATCCAATTGCATTATGCACCACTAAAATCAATATTCTTTGGTCATTTGAGTAGGATACACTTAAATCTGCACCCTTGAACCACTAGCTAAAATCAAAGTTTGTATAGTCACGCCCGTGATGCACCACTAAAATCAATATGCTTCGGTCATCTGAGTAGTGCTTCGGTCATCTGAGTAGGATACACTTAAATCTGCACCCTTGAACCACTAGCTAAAATCAAACTTTGCATAGTCACACCCGTGATCCTTGAATCAGGACCAAGATGTTGAAATATGTAAGCTTGGGTTATTTCGTTGAGTGTGTGAACACACCTTAGAGGTGCAAGATGTTATTTTAAGTTTTGTGGAATGATAAGAATGCCACATGAGATATTGTGTGAATTGTGAGAGCCACATGAAAGAAAAGGAATTACCAAATGACATGCCACATGTAAACGGGATTGGGCTAGAGGCCACCATCTATATTAGAAGTCTTTGATTACATGGTTTATAACACATTACAATAGAAATTGAGTTGAGTGTGCCTATTCTCTTGCATTGGTGTACTAATTATCATTATAGATTTTCTAGATTATTTTGAGCCTTGTTAAATATATGCTAATTATCTAATTAGACTAGGCTTAGCATGATTTCTCAATTTGCCTAGGTTATTTGTGGTATTTTTATTAAGTTTTTTTATTATTTTAAGAGAAAAAAACGGCACACTCATTATTATGTGGAACCTACATCATTTGGAATATTGAGAAGAAGGGGGAGCTACCATTAAGAAAATCCAACGAGAAAGAATAGAAAGATAAAAATGAAGTGGCCACGATAAGAGCACAGGAATTGCCTTATAGAAATTCAAAAAAAACAAGAGCCATTGGATCCAATTGCATTATGCACCAGTAAAATCAATATGCTTCGATTATCTGAGTAGGATACACTTAAATCTGCACATTTTAACCACTAGCTGAAATCAAAGTTTGCATAGTCATGCCCCTGATTCTTGAGCAGGACCAAGATGTTGAAATATATGAGCTTGGGTCATTTGGTCGAGTGTGTGAACACACCTTAGAGGTGCAAGATGTTATCCTAAGTTTTGTGGAATGATAAGAATGCCACATGAGATATTGTGTGAATGGTGACAGCCACATGAGATATTGTGTGAATGGTGACAACCACATGAAAGAAAAGGAATTACCAAATGACATGCCACATGTAAACGGGATTGGGCTAGAGGCCATCTATATTAGAAGCCTTTCATTGCATTGTTGATAACACATTACAATAGAAATTGAGTTGAGTGTGCCCATTCTCTTGCATTAGTGTACTAATTATCATTATAGATTTTCTACATTATTTTGAGCCTCGTTAAATATATGCTAATTATCTGACTAGACTAGGTTAGCATGATTTCTCAATTTCTTAACTTGGTATTAGAGCAAGGTTTATTTAAGCCTAGGTTATTTGTTGTATTTTTTTAAAGTTTTTTTAGTATTGTAAGAGAAAATAACAGCACACTCAATATTATGTGGAACCTACATCATTTGGCATATTGAGAAGAAGGGGGAGCTACTATGAATAGAAAGACCAAACTGAAGTGGCCTCGATAAGAGTAGAGGAATGGCCCTAATTATGGAGGAATTGCTTTATATTCTATTTTTTTTTTTAAAACATAGAAATTTGAAAAAAACAAGAGCCATTGGATCGAATTGCATTATGCACCACTAAAATTGCATATGCTTCAATCATCTGAGTAGGATACACTTAAATCTACACCCTTGAACCACTAGCTGAAATCAAAGTTTGCATAGTCACGCCCGTGATCCTTGATCACGGGCCAAGATGTTGAAATATTTCAACATCTTGGTCCTTGATCAGGACAAAGATGTTGAAATATATAAGCTTGGGTTACTTGGTCGAGTGTGTAAACACACCTTAGAGGTGCAAGGTGTTATCTTAAGTTTTGTGGAATGATAAGAATGCCACATGAGATATTGTGTGAATGGTGAGAGCCACATGAAAGAAAACGAATTACCAAAAATGACATGCCACATGTAAACGGGATTGGGCTAGAGGCCATCTATATTAGAAGTCTTTCATTGCATGATTTATAACACATTACAATAGAAATTGAGTTGACTGTGCCTATTGTCTTGCATTACTGTACTAATTAACATTATAGATTTTCTAGATTATTTTGAGCCTTGTTAAATATATGCTCATTATGTGATTAGACTAGGCTTAGCATGATTTTTCAATTTCTTAACTTGGTATTAGAGCAAGGTTTATGTAAGCCTAGGTTATTTGTGGTATTTTTCTTAAGTTGTTTTAGTACTTTAAGAGAAAAAAACAGCACACTCATTATTATGTGAAACCTACATCATTTGGAATATTGAGAAGAAGGGGGAGCTACCATAAAAAAATCCAACGAGAAAGAATAGAAAGACCAAACTAAGGTGGCCATGACAAGAGCACAGGAATCGCCCTAATTATGCAGAAATTGCCTTATATTCTATTTTTGTAAAAAAATTAGAAATTTGAAAAAAACAAGAGCCATTGGATCCAATTGCATTATGCACCACCAAAATCAATATGCTTCGACCATCTGAGTAGGATACACTTAAATCTGCACCCTTGAACCACTAGCTGAAATCAAAGTTTGCATAGTCATGCACGTGATCCTTGATCATCAGGAACAAGATGTTGAAATATGTAAGCTTGGGTTATTTGGTTGAGTGCATGAACACACCTTAGACGTGCAAGATGTTTTCTTAAGTTTTGTAAAATTATAAGAATGCCATGTGAGATCCCTGTTCCCATCGAGCAACGGATTCAGGATACTGGCAGCGGAAGTAACACATCATGCGCGCGTAGGGGTCTCACACTCGGGGCCTCGCCCACGGATATCCGGACAAGAGACTAATCCGTCGGTTTGTCCAAAACCGAAACCGGAAAAACTTCCTTTACCCGGAAAGCATGGGCGATTCCACCAGGATAACTCTTTACTCTAACGTAGTCAAGATCATTACGGATCAACTGATCTGACTGCACCTTTAACGGTACTTGGTCAAATCAAGGAAGAAACTTGCACTTGGATCATTGGGATCAACGCTTTTTTCCCCATCAAGAGGCACAGCCGTTGATTCCTATTCATAGAACAATTTCTATCCGGGATTTACTTCATCTATCGTAATAATAGAAATTAAATCTCGATTAACGGATCCATCAGTCCAGCCTAACCCCATCCAATCCCATGGGTTAGCCAACCGCCCAACCACTGTAGTGATGGGATCCAATTAAGAATTTGGTTAGGTTTTGTCCCGGGTACCAAGGAAAAGAGTTCCAAGGCCCCCTAGCCGGATGTTCATGCAAAATAAAACTAGTCACACCACTCACACACCTAATATGAAATTGCCTTTTCACAGATTCAACCAGTTTAAAACAATCCTTTAATAAAACCATAGTATCACTGATCACCATCTTCCAATTTATCCAGTTGATTCTTAATTTTTCCATCATTCCTTCATCAGAGTATCTATGGCATCATTGGCAACTAGGACGCCCACCACCTGTCCACTCAGGGGCCGTTTCCTAATCCCTAGCCCATAATACTCGGCAATATAATCACTTATCAAGATGGACTCCCGTTGAAGATCAGCAAGATCAACCAACAGATCCATATAAAGGGCCTTGGACTCATCCATTGAAGACCAGCAAGGTCAATCAACCAGATCCATGCCCGATTTCAGAAAACAACTCCAACTCTGTTCCAATATCTTCCTCGACGCACGCGTGGGTATCCTAGGCGACCCAGAGCCCGAGCACCGTATGGTCAGCACCCTCTAGGATCCTTCGCAGGTGACCTAGCGCTTCACTCATAGGCCGCTTCCTTGGCCCCTCATCCACCGTACCGGAAGCTCACCATTTTAATCGCACCGAGGCTGGTCAAGACCTCGGCCGACCTTGCTACGCGAGACGTCCTTCATTGACTCTCCGTCAGCAGTTGCAACATTATCAGTTAGGTCTCACGACCTTAATCACAAGATAGTCACAATGCTCCCCCAGCAATCTTGACATAAAACAGTCATTTACAAACAGCATTTACAAACAGTTTACAATACAGTTTCTATTTTTACTTTCATTTTTCCACATTATCCCTCATCAATCCACATTACTTATTCCACATTTCATTTATATGTGTACTCATCCAATCACATCATTTTCCATCTCTTCACTTCAGATTCCTTCACATCACATATCATATATTCACATCACATATCATATATTCACATCCATATCCACATCCATATCCACATCCATACATCCACATCCACATCCACATTCACATCCATACATCCACATCTACATGCTTATCTCCATTTTCACATCCTCATTTATACATCCACATCCCATATCCACATTCATACATACACATCCATATCCGCATTCATACATACACATCCATATCCACATCCACATGCATACATTCATTATCACATCCTCATTCATACATCCACATCCACATACATACATACATCCACATCCACATTCCCATTCACATATATACATCCATATCTACATGCACATTCACATCCATACATCCACATCTATATCCTCGTTCACATCCATACATCCACATTCATGCATCCACATCTACATACTTATCTCCATTTTTACATCCTCATTTATACATCCACATCCCATATCCACATTCATACATACACATCCATATCCACATCCACATGCATACATACATCCACATCCACATTCCCATTCACATATATACATCCATATCTACATGCACATGCACATCCATACATCCACATCTATATCCTCATTCACATCCATACATCCACATTCATGCATCCACATCTACATGCTTATCTCCATTTTCACATCCTCATTTATACATCCACATCCCATATCCACATTCATACATACACATCCATATCCACATCCACATGCATACATACATCCACATCCACATTCCCATTCACATATATACATCTTTATCTACATGTACATTCACATCCATACATCCACATCTATATCCTCATTCACATCCATACATCCACATTCATGCATCCACATCTACATGCATACATCCATACATCCACATCCACATTTACATCCATGCATCCACATCTACATCCTCATTCACATCCATACATCCACATTCATACATCCATACATCCACATTCATACATCCACATCCACATCCACATTCACATCCATACATCCACATTCATACATCCACATCCACATCCACATCCACATTCACATCCATACATCCACATTCATACATCCACATCCACATCCACATGCATCTTATCATATCTTATCACTTCCCATATCTTTTATGCATACCTCTATGCATGAAATTCAATTATGCTAAAAGTAACACTTTTATAATAAAATATTCAACTTTTATGCATACCTCTATGCATGAAATCCAATATGATAAAAGTAACACTTTTGATATAAAATTTTTTTCCTTTATGCATACTTCTATGCATGAAAATTAAAAATGATAAAAGTAACACTTTTGATATAAAAATTTAAGCATTATGCATACTTCTATGCATGAAATAAAAATGGTAAAAATAACACTTTTGATATAAAAACTTATCCTTTATGCATGATTAAAATTTAATTTCTCCATGATTATAATGAAATTCTTTCAATTAATCTAGGATGATAATTCCTAGAATATGGTAGGAAGTCCTCTTTTTATGCTTTGAATGAAATTATTTTATGCATAATTTTTATAAAAATTTTGCCATAGCTCCGCTGCTATGACTGATAAATCTCAATTTTTCTAAGGGATAAAGCTTATCATTAAGGAAAATAATTAAAATGATCTCTAATTGGATCATTAAACTATAATGGATTGAATCATCAATATGCATAAACTAAAAGTATAGAAAAAAGCCATTAATTTGGCCTCAAGCATAGCTTAATCTTGGGTTAAGGAAAAGCTTTATGAAAAGCTTGATTTGGATTGAGAATGGGTCATGAGTATGACCATTTCTTGAGTGAGAGAGAGAAATTACATAAAAAACCATTAAAATTTAAACATAAATGAAAATTAACTTCAATAGCATTTATTAAATTATGTAACTCTTCACTACTATTCACCAATTAACTTTAATAACATTTAAAAAAACCATACCAATTAAGCTTCTCAAGCTTGAGAGGGGTTGAGAAGAGAGAAACATTGAGAAATTATAGAAAAGATCAATATTCACTAATTACCTTCCAAATTGCTTGATTCTTTGTTCACGGTAGAGGCCCCCAACCAATCAATTGGTTAAGTATGTTGATGGAGCCACTAATGGGGATTGAAGAAAGAGGGAAGCTCCAAAAACTAGTGAATTATTAAATGAATTCACAGTTCTTGGCTTAGGTGGAGTAGAGTAACGATGCATAAACACTAACTATTTTTCAACAAGGGGGAGGCTTCTATTTATAGGAAAAATTGAGCTCCTAACCAAACAAACTGATTCTAGAATTTTCTAAATCAGTTTGGTCAATATTTGACCATTTTTAGGTCAGTTAAGCTAACTTTTTGGAACTAGACTTGAA
The DNA here is from genome assembly GCF_041138505.1 of Cibotium barometz. Taxonomy (NCBI): domain Eukaryota; kingdom Viridiplantae; phylum Streptophyta; class Polypodiopsida; order Cyatheales; family Cibotiaceae; genus Cibotium; species Cibotium barometz. Next base: position 31,002,316 of record NC_141068.1, read on the forward strand.
TGAGGAGAGAGGAGAGATGAAATATCTCAATTTTTATGAGTTTAAAACTCATTCAAGCATGTGAAATATGCACCTCCTTTAAAGAACTCCCCTTCCTTACATATGTCATATTTTTAATATTGCTCATAGTTTTTTACTAATAAACCTTGTACATTTTCAACTCTTCATCTTATGTGAAATATGCACCTCCTTTAAAGAACTCCCCTTCCTTACATATGTCATACTTTTAATATTGCTCATCATTTTTTACTAATAAACCTTGTACATTTTCAACTCTTCATCTTATGTGAAATATGCACCTCCTTTAAAGAACTCCCCTTCCTTACATATGTCATACTTTTAATATTGCTCATAATTTTTTTACTAATAAACCTTGTACATTTTCAACTCTTCATCTTATGTGAGCATTTACTCATTTTTGGGTATCTTCTTTTACAAATAGGATTTATCTCCTCCCTACACATGGATTGATGCTATTGGCCCATAGGAACCTTAATTGGACCATAATCCAAAAATTTCTGAAAATCTAGACCCTTAGACTAAGGTCCTTTATACCCATTTCTAATTAATTCCAATTGCACATTGGAAAGTTCTTTTTGAATTTCTGTTTCAGGGGAACTTATTTTAATAAGATGAGATAATTTTCTATCCAAAAATATTTAAAATCTGAATATTCTCTCTCTAGAATATTTTCTCTCTCTAGGTTAAAACAGTTAGAAACAAGTCTTTTATATTTCTGAAGAGGGATTGATTATAGGAGAAGATGCTGGACATTTTGAGAGGCTGGGGAGGAATCTTACATGCCACATGAGATATTGTGTGAATGGTGAGAGCCACATGAAAGAGAAGGAATTACAAAATGACATGACACATGTAAACAAGATTTGGTGGGCTAGAGGCCATCTATATTAGAAGTCTTTCATTGCATGGTTGATAACACATTACAATAGAAATTGAGTTGAGTGTGCCTATTCTCTTGCATTAGTGTACTAATTATCATTATACATTTTCTAGATTATTCTGAGCCTTGTTAAATATATGCTAATTATTTGATTAGACTAGGTTAGCATGATTTCTCAATTTCTTAACTTGGTATTAGAGCAAGGTTTATGTAAGCCTAGGTTATTTGTGGTATTTTTCTTAAGTTTTTTTAGTAATGTAAGAGAAAATAACGGCACACTCATTATTATGTGGAACCTACATCATTTGGCATATTGAGAAGAAGGGGGAGCTACCATAAAAAAACTCCAACGAGAAAGAACAGAAAGACCAAACAGAAGTGGCCTCGATAAGAGCTCAGGAATTGCCCTAATTATGTAGGAATTGCTTGATATTCTATTTTTTTTAAATAGAAATTTTAAAAAAGCAAGAGCCATTGGATCCAATTGCATTATGCACCACTAAAATTGCATATGCTTCGATCATCTGAGTAGGAAACACTTAAATCTACACCCTTGAACCACTAGCTGAATTCAAAGTTTGCATAGTCACGCCCGTGATCCTTGATCCGGACCAAGATGTTGAAATATGTAAGCTTGGGTTATTTGGTCGAGTGTGTAAACACACCTTAGAGGTGCAAGATGTTTTCTTAAGTTTTGTGGAATGATAAGAATGCCACATGAGATATTGTGTGAATGGTGAGAGCCACATGAAAGAAAAGGAATTACCAGAAATGACATGCCACATGTAAACAGGATTGGGCTAGAGGCCATCTATATTATTAGAAGTCTTTCATTGCATGATTTATAACACATTACAATAGAAATTGAGTTGAGTGTGCCTATTGTCTTGCAGTAGTGTACTAATTATCATTATAGATTTTCTAGATTATTTTGAGCCTTGTTAAATATATGCTAATTATCTGATTAGACTAGGCTTAGCATGATTTCTCAATTTCTTAACTTGGTATTAGAGCAAGGTTTACGTAAGACTAGGTTATTTGTGGTATTTTTCTTAAGTTTTTTTAGTATTTTAAGAGAAAAAAACGGCACACTCATTATTATGTGGAACCTACATCATTTGGAATATTGAGAAGAAGGGGGAGCTACCATGAAAAAATCCAACGAGAAAGAAAAGAAAGACCAAGCTGAAGTGGCCACGACGAGCACATGAATTGCCCTAATCATGCAAGAATCGCCTTATATTCTATTTTTTTTAAAAAAAAATAGAAATTTGAAAAAAACAAGAGCCATTGGATCCAATTGCATTATGCACCACTAAAATCAATATGCTTCGATCATCTGAGTAGGATACACTTAAATCTGCACCCTTGAACCACTAGCTGAAATCAAAGTTTGCATAGTCACGCCCGTGATCCTTGATCAGGACCAAGATGTTGAAATATGTAAGCTTGGGTTATTTGGTTGAGTGTGTGAACACACCTTAGAGGTGCAAGATGTTTTCTTAAGTTTTGTGGAATGATAAGAATGCCACATGAGATATTGTGTGAATGGTGAGACCCACATGAAAAAAAATGAAATTACAAAATGACATGCCACATGTAAATGGGATTGGGTGGGCTAGAGGCCATCTATATTAGAAGTCTTTCATTGTATGGTTTATAACACATTACAATAGAAATTGAGTTGAGTGTGCCTATTCTCTTGCATTAGTGTACTAATTATCAATATAGATTTTCTAGATTGTTTTGAGCCTTGTTTAATATATGCTAATTATCTGATTAGACTAGGCTTAGCATGATTTCTCAATTTCTTAACTTGGTATTAAAGTAAGGTTTATGTAAGCCTAAGTTATTTATGGTATTTCTCTTAAGTTTTTTTAGTACTTTAAGATTAAAAAATGGCACACTCATTATTATGTGGAACCTACATAATTTGGAATATTGAGAAGAAGGGGAAGCTACCATTAAAAAAATCCAACGAGAAAGAATAGAAAGTGAAGTGACCATGACAAGAGCACAGGATTTGCCCTAATTATGTAGGAATTGCCTTATATTCTTTTTTTTTTAAATTTTTTTTTTGAAAAAAACGAGAGCCATTAGATCCAATTGCATTACGCACTACTAAAATCAATATGCTTTGATCATTTGAGTAGGATACACTTAAATCTGCACCCTTGAACCACTAGCTGAAATCAAAGTTTGCATAGTCATGCCCGTGATCCTTGATCAGGACCAAGATGTTGAAATATGAAATATTGGGTTATTTGGTCGAGTGTGTGAACACACCTTTGAGGTGCAAGGTGTTATCTTAAGTTTTCTGGAATGATAAGAATGCCACATGAGATATTGTGTGAATGGTGAGAGCCACATGAAAGAAAAGGAATTACCAAATGAAATGCCACATGTAAATGACCATCTATATTAGAAGTCTTTCATTGCATGGTTTATAACACATTACAATAGAAATTGAGTTGAGTGTGCCTATTGCCTTGCATTAGTGTACTTATTATCATTATAGATTTTCTAGATTATTTTGAGGCTTGTTAAATATATGCTAATTATCTGATTAGACAAGGCTTAGCATGATTTCTCAATTTGTTAACTTGGTATTAGAGCAAGGCTTGTTAAATATATGCTAACTATCTGATTAGACTAGGCTTAGCATGATTTCTCAATTTGTTAACTTGGTATTAGAGCAAGATTTATGTAAGCCTAGGTTATTGGTGGTATTTCTCTTAAGTTTTTTTACTATTGTAAGAGAAAATAACGGCACACTCATTATTATGTGGAACCTACATCATTTGGCATATTGAGAAGAAGGGGGAGCTACCATAAACAAAAATCCAACGAGAAAGAATAGAAAGACCAAACTAAAGTGGCCTCGATAAGAGCATAGGATTCTATTTTTTTTTTAAAAAAAATAGAAATTTGAAAAAAACAAGAGCCATTGGATCCAATTGCATTATGCACAACTAAAATTGCATATGCTTCTATCATCTGAGTAGGATACACTTAAATCTGCACCCTTGAACCACTAGCTAAAATTAAAGTTTGCATAGTCACGCCCGTGATCCTTGATCAGGACCAAGATGTTGAAATATGTAAGCTTGGGTTATTTGGTCGAGTGTGTAAACACACCTTAGAGGTGCAAGATGTTATCTTAAGTTTTGTGGAATGATAAGAATGCCACATGAGATATTGTGTGAATAGTGAGAGCCACATGAAAGAAAAGGAATTATCAAAAATGACATGCCACATGTAAAGGGGATTGGGCTAGAGGCCATCTATATTAAAAGTCTTTCATTGCATGGTTTATAACACATTACAAAAGAAATTGAGTTGGGTGTGTCTATTGTCTTGGATTAGTGTACTAATTATCATTATAAAATTTCTAGATTATTTTGAGCCTTAATAAATATATGCTAATTATATAATTAGACTAGGCTTAGCATTATTTCTCAATTTCTTAACTTGGTATTGGAGCAAGATTTATGTAAGCCTAGGTTATTTGTGGTATTTTTCTTAAGTTTTTTTAGTACTTTAAGAGAAAAAAACGACACACTCATTATGTGAAACCTACATCATTTGGAATATTGAGAAGAAGGGGGAGCTACCATAAAAAAATCCAACGAGAAAGAATAGAAAGACCAAACTGAAGTGGCCATGACAAGAGCATAGGAATTGCCCTAATTATGCAAAAATTGCCTTATATTCTTTTTTTATAAAAACAAATCAAAAATTTGAAAAAAACAAGAGCCATTAGCTCCAATTTCATTATGCACCACTAAAATCAATATGCTTCGATCATCTGAGTAGAACAAACTTAAATCTGCACCCTTGAACCACTAGCTCAAATCAAAGTTTGCATAGTCACGCCCGTGATCCTTGATCAGGACCAAGATGTTGAAATATGTAAGCTTGGGTTATTTGGTTGAGTGCGTGAACACACCTTAGAGGTGCAAGATGTGTTGTAAATGGGATTGGGCTAGAGGCCATCTATATTAGAAGTCTTTCATTGCATGATTTATAACACATTACAATACAAATTGAGTTGAGTGTGCCTATTGTCTTGCATTAGTGTACTAGTTATCATGATAGATTTTCTAGATTATTTTGAGTCTTGTTAAATATATGCTAATTATCTGATTAGACTAGGCTTAGCATGATTTCTCAATTTCTTAACTTGGTATTAGAGCAAGGTTTACGTAAAGCTAGGTTATTTGTGGTATTTTTCTTAAGTTGTTTTAGTATTTAAAGAGAAAAAAATGGCACACTCATTATTATGTGGAACCTACATCATTGGAATATTGAGAAGAAGGGGGGCTACCATAAAAAAATCCATCGAGAAAGAATAGAAAGACCAAACTGAAGTGGCCACGAGACGAGCACATAAATTGCCCTAATTATGCAAGAATTGCCTTATATTCTATTTTTTTTTTTAAAAAGAGCCATTGGATCCAATTGCATTATGCACCACTAAAATCAATATGCTTCGATCATCTGAGTAGGATACACTTAAATCTGCACCCTTGAACCACTAGCTGAAATCAAAGTTTGCATAGTCATGCCCGTGATCCTTGATCAGGACCAAGATGTTGAAATATGTAAGCTTGGGTTATTTGGTTGAGTGTGTGAACACACCTTAGAGGTGCAAGATGTTTTCTTAAATTTTGTGGAATGATAAGAATGCCACATGAGATATTGTGTGAATGGTGAGAGCCACATGAAAGAAAAGGAATTACCAAATGACATGCCACATGTAAACGACCATCTATATTAGAAGTCTTTCATTGCATGGTTTATAACACATCAAAATAGAAATTGAGTTGAGTGTGCCTATACTCTTGCATTAGTGTACTTATTATCATTATAGATTTTCTAGATTATTTTGAGGCTTGTTAAATATATGCTAATTATCTGATTAGACTAGGCTCAGCATGATTTCTCAATTTCTTAACTTGGTATTAGAGCAAGGTTTATGTAAGCCTAGGTTATTGGTGGTATTTCTCTTAAGTTTTTTTAGTATTGTAAGAGAAAATAACGGCACACTCATTATTATGTGGAACGTACATCATTTGGCATATTGAGAAGAAGGGGGAGCTACCATAAACAAAAATCCAACGAGAAAGAACAGAAAGACAAAATTGAAGTGGCCTCGATAAGAGCATAGGATTCTTTTTTTTTTTAATAGAAATTTGAGAAAAACAAGAGCCATTGGATCCAATTGCATTATGCACCACTAAAATTGCATATGCTTCGATCATCTGAGTAGGATACACTTAAATCTGCACCCTTGAGCCACTAGCAGAAATCAAAGTTTGCATAATAGGCACACTCAACTCAATTTCTATTGTAATGTGTTATAAATCATGCAATGAAAGACTTCTAATATAGATGGCCTCTAGCCCAATCCCGTTTACATGTGGCATGTCATTTTTGGTAATTCCTTTTCTTTCATGTGGCTCTTGCCATTCACACAATATCTCATGTGGCATTCTTATCATTCCACAAAACTTAAGATAACACCTTGCACCTCTAAGGTGTGTTCACACACTCGACCAATTAACCCAAGATTTCATATTTCAACATCTTGGTCTGATCAAGGATCACGGGCATGACTATGCAAACTTTGATTTCAGCTAGTGGTTCAAGGGTGCAGATTTAAGTGTATCCTCCTCAAATGATCAAAGCATATTGAATGCAATTGGATCCAATGCAATTGGATCCAATGGCTCTTGTTTTTTTTCAAATTCTATTTTTTTTAAAAAAAAGAATATAAGGCAATTCCTACATAATTAGGGCAAATCTTGTGCTCTTGTCGTGGTCACTTCACTTTCTATTCTTTCTCGTTGGATTTTTTTTATGGTAGCTCCCCCTTCTTCTCAATATTCCAAATGATGCAGGTTCCACATAATAATGAGTGTGCTATTTTTTTCTCTTAAAGTACTAAAAAAACTTAAGAGAAATACCACAAATAACCTAGGGTTACATAAACCTTGCTTTAATACCAAGTTAAGAAATTGAGAAATCATGCTAAGCCTAGTCTAATCAGATAATTAGCATATATTAACACTAGTTCTGTAATTGGACACTAAAGTGTCCTGAGGACACTAAAGTGTCCTGAAAGTTAGCATTTTTCTTGAATTTTTGTGGGCAATCTATTAAGAGTTTTGAAATGCTTAACATCCACAGATGTTCCTCAAGACCCAAAAAAAAATTGAGATTTTTTAAATTGCACTTTTCTTAGCTTTTGCAAGGCAATATTTTAATTTTCTTAGACACATGCTGATAAAACGCATGATTTTTGCTGTTTTCAAAATAGTAGTAATTTGTACATAACTTTTAGAAGGGACATAGTTTGATCATGAAACTTGGCTTGATGGAAAGCCCATGATGTAAACTAAATCTTGGAATCATCAAACGATAATTATTGGATAAATTTTTGACTCGCTAATATTGAAATGATGTTTTTTATACAGGTGGAGCATGAATTTTTCTCCTTCCATATGCAAGCTAATAATGTAAAACTTGAGGTGCACCCATGTTATATAGGGTAAATACTACTTTGTTTTGAATTTTCCAAAACTTTAGAGCCACTTTTTGGGCCTCTTCTCATACATGGCCTTTTGCGCAACCTGTTTTTAATACATAAAATGTCTAATTATGAGCCTAATTTTGATTTTCATCAAAGGGAAAAGCTGTGTAAGTGCATTATTTGTTGTAACTATAGGTGTAGACTACTTGTGCAAGCATAGTTATGATTAGTTTTTGAAAAAAGATGATCAAATTTTGTATTTTTATTTTTTACAATTTTTTTAGAACTAGGCAATAAGAACCTACTTAAGTGGAGGCTAAGTTAGTGTCATACACATCAAATTATGGCTTATTTATCTCATCTCAAGCATGAAAACCAATAATCAACATTCTCATTGATAGGGCTATAATTTTTTTTAGTGGCATGATTGAGTTTTGATAATACGCGTTACTTTTGCTGATTTTATACAACTTTTTTGGAAAAAATTCTAGGAAAGGAAAATGATTATTTTGGTGAACTTCTACCTCTTTGGACTGATGTATGCTATCAAAATATCTTGGGAAAAATGCTATTGATATCATTCGATTTTTTTTTGGAGAGAATGATGCTTGCATATTTGGAAAAATCCTGAAAAATCCTGAAAAATGTTCATTTTCAAGACATATGCTACTTTGTTGCTTATGTACTTCCAAATAAAAAGGCATTTTATATGTTTAGCATTTTTTACATAAGCATAGGGTTATGTTCTACATGCCCAATGAAGCATTTTGGTTTTTAAAGCCTACATTAGGAGTTTGATTTTTTTTCGCAACCCCCAAAAAAGGACACTCAAGTGTCCTGTTTTGGTACCAAACTAGTGTTAAACAAGGCTCAAAACAATCTAGAAAATCTATAATGATAATTAGTACACTAATGCAAGAGAATAGGCACACTCAACTCAATTAGTACACTAATGCAAGAGAATAGGCACACTCAACTCAATTTCTATTGTAATGTGTTATAAACCATACAATGAAAGACTTCTAATATAGATGGCCTCTAGCCCACCCAATCCCCTTTACATGTGGCATGTCATTTTGTAATTTCATTTTTTTTCATGTGGGTCTCACCATTCACACAATATCTCATGTGGCATTCTTATCATTCCACAAAACTTAAGAAAACATCTTGCACCTCTAAGGTGTGTTCACACACTCAACCAAATAACCCAAGCTTACATATTTCAACATCTTGGTCCTTATCAAGGATCACGGGCGTGACTATGCAAACTTTGATTTCAGCTAGTGGTTCAAGGGTACAGATTTAAGTGTATCCTACTCAGATGATTGAAGCATATTGATTTTAGTGGTGCATAATGCAATTGGATCCAATGGCTCTTATTTTTTTCAAATTTTTATTTTTTTTAAAATAGAATATAAGGCAATTCTTGCATAATTAGGGCAATTCATGTGCTTCAGTTTGGTCTTTCTATTCTTTCTCGTTGGATTTTTTTATGGTAGCTCCCCCTTCTTCTCAATATTCCAAATGATGTAGGTTCCACATAATAATGAGTGTGCCGTTTTTTTCTCTTAAAATACTAAACACACTTAAGAAAAATACCACAAATAACCTAGCCTTAAACAATATATTCGTGAGTTTGGGAATTTCCCAACTCCTATTTTTTGAATACTAAAAAGGTGGGACCTGGATAACATGCCTATAAGTTTCTCAAAACCATATCATGTGACCTATTGTTGGAAAGCGCTTGGAAAATGGAATCTAGTGAGCTATAGAGCGCTCAATTTGGAGTAACGGTGTTCAAGTTATGATTAATCCAAAGATTTGACTACGTGTCCCAAACTACTGGGAAATTCCCATATTCCCCAATATGGTGTTCTTACGTAAACCTTGCTCTAATACCAAGTTAAGAAATTAAGAAATCATGCTAAGCCTAGTCTAATCAGATAATTAGCATATATTTAACAATTCTCAAAATAATCTAGAAAATCTATAATGATAATTAGTACACTAATGCAAGACAATAGGCACACTCAACTCAATTTCTATTGTAATGTGTTATAAATCATACAATGAAAGACTTCTAATATAGATGGCCTCTAGCCTAATCCCGTTTACATGTGGCATGTCATTTTTGGTAATTCCTTTTCTTTCATGTGGCTCTCACCATTCACACAATATCTCATGTGGCATTCTTATCATTCCACAAAACTTAAGATAACACCTTGCACCTCTAAGGTGTGTTTACACACTCGACCAAATAACCCAAGCTTACATATTTCAACATCTTGGTCCTGATCAAGGATCACGGGCGTGACTATGCAAACTTTGATTTCAGCTAGTGGTTCAAGGGTGCAGATTTAAGTGTATCCTACTCAAATGATCGAAGCATATGCAATTTTAGTGGTGCATAATGCAATTGGATCCAATGGCTCTTGTTTTTTTCAAATTTCTAATTTTTGTAAAATAATTAGAATATAAAGCAATTCCTCCATAACTAGGGCAATTCCTCTACTCTTATCGAGGCCACTTCAGTTTGGTCTTTCTATTCTTTCTTGTTGGATTTTTTTAATGGTAGCTCCCCCTTCTTCTCAATATGCCAAATGATGTAGGTTCCACGTAATAATGAGTGTGCCATTATTTTCTCTTACAATACTAAAAAAACTTAAAAAAAATACAACAAATAACCTAGGCTTACATAAACCTTGCTCTAATACCAAGCTAAGAAATTGAGAAATCATGCTAACTTAGTCTAATCAGATAATTAGCATATATTTAACAAGGCTCAAAATAATGTAGAAAATCTATAATGATAATTAGTACACCAATGCAAGAGAATAGGCATACTCAACTTAATTTCTATTGTAATGGGTTATCAACCATGCAATGAAAGCAATATCTCATGTGGCATTCTTATCATTCCACAAAACTTAGGATAACATCTTGCACCTCTAAGGTGTGTTCACACACTCGACCAAATAACCCAAGCTCATATATTTCAACATCTTGGTCCTGATCAAGGATCAGAGGCCTGACTATGTAAGCTTGGATTTCAACTACTGGTTCAAGGGTGCAGATTTAAGTGTATCCTACTCAGATGATCGAAGCATATTGATTTTAGTGGTGCATAATGGAATTGGATCAAATGGTTCTTGTTTTTTTCAAATAACCTAGGCTTACATAACCCTTGCTCTAATACCAAGTTAAGAAATTGAGAAATCATGCTAAGCCTAGTCGAATCAGATAATTAGCATATATTAACAAGGCTCAAAATAATCTAGAAAATCTATCATGATAATTAGTACACTAATGCAAGAGAATAGGCACACTCAACTCAATTTCTATTGTTATGTGTTATAAACCATGCAATGAAAGACATCCCGTTTACATGTGGCATGTCATTTGGTAATTCCTTTTCTTTCATGTGGCTCTCACCATTCACACAATATCTCATGTGGCATTCTTATTATTCCACAAAACTTAAGATAACATCTTGCACCTCTAAGGTGTGTTCACACACTCGACCAAATAACCCAAGCTTACATATTTCAACATCTTGGTCCTGATCAAGGATCACGGGCGTGACTATTGAAAATTTGATTTTAGCTAGTGGTTGAAAGGTGCAGATTTAAGTGTATCCTACTCAGGTGAATATCCTACTGAGATGATCGAAGCATATTGATTTTACTGGTGCATAATGCAATTGGATCCAATGGCTCTTGTTTTTTTTAAATTTCTATTTTCTTAATAAATTAAATATAAGGCAATTCCTACATAATTAGGGCAATTCCTGTGCTCTTATAGTGGCCACTTCAGTTTGGTCTTTCTATTCTTTCTCGTTGGATTTTCTTAATGGTAGCTCCCCCTGCTTCTCAATATTCCAAATGATGTAGGTTCCACACATAATAATGAGTGTGCCGTTTTTTTCTCTTAAAATAATAAAAAAACTTAAGAAAAATACCACAAATAACCTACGCAAATTGAGAAATCATGCTAAGCCTATTCTAATCAGATAATTAGCATATTTTTAACAAGGCTCAAAATAATCTAGAAAATCTATAATGATATTTAGTACACTAATGCAAGAGAATAGGCACACTCAACTCAATTTCTATTATAATGTGTTATAAACCATGCAATCAAAGACTTCTAATATAGATGGCCTCTAGCCCAATCCTGTTTACATGTGGCATGTCATTTGGTTATTCCTTTTCTTTCATGTGGTTCTCACCATTCACACAATATCTCATGTGGCATTCTTATCATTCCACAAAACTTAAAATATTATCTTGCACCTCTAAGGTGTGTTCACACACTCAACGAAATAACCCAAGCTTACATATTTCAACATCTTGGTCCTGATTCAAGGATCACGGGTGTGACTGTGCAAACTTTGATTTCAGCTAGTGGTTCAAGGGTGGAGATTTAAGTGTATCCTACTCAAATGACCGAAGCATATTGATTTTAGTGGTGTATCATGGGCGTGACTATGCATTGATTTTAGCTAGTGGTTCAAGGGTGCAGATTTAAGTGTATCCTACTCAGATGACTGAAGAATATTGATTTTAGTGGTGCATAATGCAATTGGATCCAATGGCTCTTGTTTTTTTCAATTTTCTTATTAAAAAAAAGAATATAAGGTAATTGCTGCATAAATAGGGCAATTTCTGTGCTCTTATCGTGGCCACTTTAGTTTGGTCTTTCTATTCTTTCTCGTTGGGTTTTTTTATGGTAGCTCCCCCTTCTTCTCAATATTCCAAATGATGTAGGTTCCACATAATAATGAGTATGCCGTTACTTTCTCTTAAAATACTAAAAAAACTTAAGAAAAATACCACAAATAACCTAGGCTTACATAAACCTTGCTCTAATACCAAGTTAAGAAATTGAGAAATCATGCTAAGCCTAGCAATGAAAGACTTCCCATTTACATGTTGCATGTCTTTTGGTAATTCGTTTTCTTTCATGTTGCTCTCACCATTGACACAATATCTCATGTGGCATTCTTATCATTCCACAAATTTTAAGATAACATTTTGCACCTCTACGGTGTGTTCACACACTCGACCAAATAACCCAAGCTTACATATTTCAACATCTTGGTCCTGATCAAGGATCACGGGCGTGACTATGCAAACTTTGATTTCAGCTAGTGGTTCAAGGGTGCAGATTTAAGTGTATCCTACTCAGATGATCAAAGCATATTGATTTTATTGGTGCATAATGCAATTGATTTTATTGGTGCAATTAGATCCAATGGCTCTTGTTTTTTTTAAATTTCTATTTTTTTTAAAAAAATAAGGCAATTCTTGCATAATTAGGGCAATTCCTATGCTCTTATCGTTGCCACTTCAGTTTGATCTTTCTATTCTTTCTTGGTGGATTTTTTTAATGGTAGCTCCCCCTTCTTCTCAATATTCGAATTCCTGTGCTCTTATCGTTGCCACTTCAGTTTGATCTTTCTATTCTTTCTCGGTGGATTTTTTTAATGGTAGCTCCCCCTTCTTCTCTCAATATTCCAAATGATGTAGGTTCCACATAATAATGAATGTGCCGTTTTTTTCTCTTAAAATACTTAAAAAAACTTAAGATAAATACCACAAATAACCTACACTTACATAAACCTTGCTCTAATACCAACTTAAGAAATTGAGAAATCATGCTAAGGCTAGTCTAATCAGATAATTAGCATATATTTAACAACGCTCAAAATAATCTAGAAAATCTATAATGATAATTAGTACACTAATGCAAGAGAATAGGCACACTCAACTTAATTTCTATTGTAATGTGTTATAAACCATGCAATGAAAGACTTGTAATATAGATGGCCTCTATCCCAATCCCGTTTACATGTGGCATGTCATTTTGTAATTCCTTTTCTTTTATGTGGCTCTCACCATTCACACAATATCTCATGTTGCATTCTTTTCATTCCACCAAACTTAAGATAACATCTTGCACCTCTAAGGTGTGTTCACACACTCCACCAAATAACCCAAGCTTACATATTTCAACATCTTGGTCTTGATCAAGGATCACAGGCGTGACTATGCAAACTTTGATTTTAGCTAGTGGTTCAAGGGTGCAGATTTAAGGGTATCCTACTTAGATGATCAAAGCATATTGATTTTAGTATTGCATGATCCAATGGCTCTTGTTTTTTTCAAAAAAAATTCTTTTAAAGAATATAGGGCAATTCCTTCATAATTAGGGCTATTCCTGTGCTCTTGTCATGGGACCACTTTAGTTTGGTCTTTCTATTCTTTCTCGTTGGATTTTTTTTATGGTAGCTCCCCCTTCTTCTCAATATTCCAAATGATGTAGGCTCCACATAATAATGAGTGTGCCATTTTTTTCTCTTAAAGTACTAAAAAAACTTAAGAAAAATACCACAAATAACCTAGGCTTACATAAACCTTGCTTTAATACCAAGTTAAGAAGTTGAGAGAAAATTAAGCCTAATCTACAAAATCTATAATGATAATTAGTACACTAATGCAAGAGAATAGGCACACTCAACTCAATTTCTATTGTAATGTGTTATAAACCATGCAATGAAAGACTTCTAATATAGATGGCCTCTAGCCGACCAATCCCGTTTACATGTGGCATGTCCTTTGGTAATTCCTTTTCTTTCATGTGGCTCTCACCATTCACACAATATCTCATGTGGCATTCTTATCATTCCACAAAACTTAAGATAACATCTTGCACCTCTAAGGTGCGTCCACACACTCCACCAAATAACCCAAGCTTACATATATTTAAACATCTTGGTCCTTATCAAGGATCACGGGTATGACTATACATGCTTGGATTTCAGCTAGTGGTTCAAGGGTGCAGATTTAAGTGTATCCAACTCAGATGATTGAAGCATATTGATTTTAGTGGTGCATAATGGCTCTTGTTTTTTTTTAATTTCTATTTTTTTAAAAAAATAGAATATAAGCCAATTTAGGGCAATTCCTGTGCTCTTGTCATGGCCACTTCAGTTTGGTCTTTCTATTCTTTCTCGTTGGAATTTTTTAATGGTAGCTCCCCCTTCTTCTCAATATTCCAAATGATGTAGGTTCCACATTATAATGAGTGTGCCATGTTTTTCTCTTAAAGTACTAAAAAAAACTTAGGAAAAATACCACAAATAACCTAGGCATACATAAACCTTGCTCTAATACCAAGTTAAGAAATTGAGAAATCATGCTAAGCGTAGTCTAATCAGATAATTAGCATATATTTAACAAGGCTCAAAATAATCTAGAAAATCTATAATGATAATTAGTTACGTGCACTAATGCAAGAGAATAGGCACACTCAACTCAATTTCTATGGTAATGTGTTATAAACCATGCAATGAAAGACTTCTAATATAGATGGCCTCTAGCCCAATCCCGTTTACATGTGGCATATCATTTGGTAATTCCTTTTCTTTCATGTGGCTCTCACCATTCACACAATATCTCATGTGGCATTCCATAAAACTTAAGATAACATCTTGCACCTCTAAGGTGTGTTCACACACTCGACCAAGTAACCCAAGATTACATATTTCAACATCTTGGTCCTGATCAAGGATCACGGGTGTGACTATGCATGCTTGGATTTCAGCTAGTGGTTCAAGGGTGTAGGTTTAAGTGTATCCTACTCAGATTATTGAAGCATATTGATTTCAGTGGTGCATAATGCAATTGGATCCAATGGCTCTTCTTTTTTTCAAATTTCTTTATTTTTTTCAAAAAATTAGAATATAAGGCAATTCTTGCATAATTAGGGCAATTCTTGTGCTCTTGTTGTGGCCACTTTAGTTTGGTCTTTCTATTCTTTCTCGTTGGATTTTTTTAATGGTAGCTCCCCCTTCTTCTCAATATTCCAAATGATGTAGGTTCTACATAATAATGATGTAGGTCCCCCTTCTTCTCAATATTCCAAATGATGTAGGTTCTACATAATAATGAGTGTGCCGTTTTTTTCTCTTAAAGTACTAAAAAAACTTAAGAGAAATACCACAAATAACCTAGGCTTACATAAACCTTTCTTTAATACCAAGTTAAGAAATTGAGAAATCATGCTAAGCCTAGTCTACTCAGGTAATTAGCATATATTAAACAAGGCTCAAAACAATCTAGAAATTCTTTATTGATAAGTAGTACACTAATGCAAGAGAATAAGCACACTCATCTCAATTTCTATTGTAATGTGTTATAAACCATACAATGAAAGACTTCTAATATAGATGGCCTCTAGCCCACCCAATCCCGTTTACATGTGGCATGTCATTTTGTAATTCCTTTTCTTTCATGTGGCTCTCACCATTCACACAATATCTCATGTGGCATTCTTATCATTCCACAAAACTTAACATCTTGCACCTCTAAGGTGTGGGGGGGTCACTATATGTAAATCCTCTATATCATGTGCGTTCAAGGCCTATTTCAAAAGTCCCTTATCTCTGAATTTTTTAGTGAATATAATGTATCCTTTCCTATTCAAATCTGTACTTTTTTTAAAAAATACAATAAATAAATCTCCTCTGTAAATATATTTCTGTAAGTTTTAAATATTTAAAATGTCCTTCTGTTGAACCCACGTGATACTTACATATTTATACGAGTGACCCCCTCAAGTCACACACTTGACCAAATAACCCAAGCTTACATATTTCAACATCTTGGTCCTGATCATCAACGATCACAGGCGTGACTATGCAAACTTTAATTTCAGCTAGTGGTTCAAGGGTGCAGATTTAAGTGTATCCTACTTAGATGATCGAAGCATATTGATTTTAGTGGTGCATAATGCAATTGGATCCAATGGCTCTTGTTTTTTTCAAATTTTTGATTTTTTTAAAAAAAATCGAATATAAGGCAATTTCAGCTAGTGGTTCAAGGGTGCAGATTTAAGTGTATCCTACTTAGATGATCGAAGCATATTGATTTTAGTGGTGCATAATGCAATTGTATCCAATGGCTCTTGTTTTTTTAAAAATTTTAGTTTTTTTTAAATTAGAATATAAGGCAATTCCTGCATAATTAGGGCAATTCCTGTGCTCTTATCGTGGCCACTTCAGTTTGGTCTTTCTATTCTTTCTTGTTGGATTTTTTTAATGGTGCTCCCCCTTCTTCTCAATATTCCAAATGATGTAGGTTACACATAATACTGAGTGTGCCATTTTTTTCTCTTAAAATACTAAAAAAACTTAAGAAAAATACCACAAATAACCTTGGCTTACATAAACGTTGCTCTAATACCAAGTTAAGAAATTGAGAAATTATGCCAAGCCTAGTCTAATCAGATAATTAGCATATATTTAACAAGGCTCAAAATAATCTAGAAAATTTATAATGATAATTAGTACACTAATGCAAAACAATAGGCACACTCAACTCAATTTCTATCATAATGTGTTATAAACCATGCAATGAAAGACTTCTAATATAGATGGCCTCTAGCCCAATCCTGTTTACATGTGGCATGTCATTTTTGATAATTCCTTTTCTTTCATGTGGCTCTCCCCATTCACACAATATCTCATGTGGCATTCTTATCATTCCACAAAACTTAAGATAACATCTTGCGCCTCCTAGGTGTGTTTACACACTCAACCAAATAACCCAAGCTTACATATTTCAACATCTTGGTCTTGATCAAGGATCATGAGCGTGACTATGTAAACTTTAATTTTTCAGCTAGTGGTTCAAGGGTGCAGATTTAGGTGTATCCTACTCAGATGATCGAAGCATATTGATTTTAGTGGTGCATAATGCAATTAGATCCAATGGCTCTTGTTTTTTTTAAAACTACTAATTTTTTAAAAAAAATAGAATATAAGGCAATTCTTGCATAATTAGGGCAATGTCTGTGCTCTTGTCGTGGTGCCCACTTCAGTTTGGTCTTTCTATTCTTTCTCGTTGGATTTTTTTATGGTAGCTCCCCCTTCTTCTCAATATTCCAAATGATGTAGGTTCCACATAATAATGATTGTGCCGTTATTTTCTCTTAAAATACTAAAAAAACTTAAGAAAAATACCACAAATAACCTAGGCTTACATAAACCTTGCTCTAATACCAAGTTAAGAAATTGAGAAATCATGCCAAGCCTAGTCTAATCAGATAATTAGCATATATTTAACAAGGCTCAAAATAATCTAGAAAATTTATAATGATAATTAGTACACTAATGCAAGACAATAGGCACACTCAACTCAATTTCTATTGTAATGTGTTATAAACCATGCAATGAAAGACTTCTAATATAGACGGCCTCTAGCCCAATCCAGTTTACATGTGGCATGTCATTTTTGATAATTCCTTTTCTTTTATGTGGCTCTCACCATTCACACAAATCATATGGCATTCTTATCATTCCACAAAAACTAAGATAACATCTTGCACCTCTAAGGTGTGTTTACACACTCGACCAACTAACCCAAGCTTAGCTAATTATCTGATTAGACTAGGCTTAGCATGATTTCTCAATTTCTTAACTTGGTATTAGAGCAAGGTTTACGTAAGGCTAGGTTATTTGTGGTATTTTCGTAAGTGTGTTTAGTATTTTAAGAGAAAAAATGGCACACTCATTATTATGTGGAACCTACATCATTTGGAATATTAAGAAGAAGGGGGAGCTACCATTAAAAAATGATCCAACAAGAAAGAATAGAAAGACCAAACTAAAGTGGCCACGACGAGCACATGAATTGCCCTAATTATGCAAGAATTGCCTTATATTCTATTTATAAAAAAAATTAGAAATTTGAAAAAAACAAGAGCCATTGAATCCAAATTGCATTATGCACCACTAAAATCAATATGCTTCGATCATCTGAGTAGGATACACTTAAATCTGCACCCTTGAACCACTAGCTGAAATCAAAGTTTGTATAGTCACGCCCGTGATCCTTGATTAGGACCAAGATGTTGAAATATGTAAGCTTGGGTTATTTGGTTTAGTGTGTGAACACACCTTAGAGGTGCAAAACGTTTTCTTAAGTTTTGTGGAATGATAAGAATGCCACATGAGATATTATGTGAATGGTGAGACCCACATGAAAAAAAATGAAATTATAAAATGACATGCCACATGTAAACGGGATTGGGTGGGCTAGAGGCCATCTATATTAGAAGTCTTTCATTGTATGGTTTATAACACATTACAATAGAAATTGAGTTGAGTGTGCCTATTCTTTTGCATTAGTGTACTAATTATCATTATAGATTTTCTAGATTGTTTTGAGCCTTGTTTAATGTATGCTAATTATCTGATTAGACTAGGCTTAGCATGATTTCTCAATTTCTTAACTTGGTATTAAAGCAAGGTTTATGTAAGCCTAGGTTATTTGTGGTATTTCTCTTAAGTTTTTTTAGTACTTTAAGAGAAAAAATGGCACACTCATTATTATGTGGAACCTACATTATTTGGAATATTGAGAAGAAGGGGGAGCTACCATTAAAAAAATCCAACGAGAAAGAATAGAAAGTGAAGTGACCATGACAAGAGCACAGGATTTGCCCTAATTATGTAGGAATTGCCTTATATTCTTTTTTTATTAAAAAAAATAGAAATTTGAAAAAAACAAGAGCCATTGGATCCAATTGCATTATGCACTACTAAAATCAATATGCTTTGATCATTTGAGGAGGATACACTTAAATCTGCACCCTTGAACCACTAGCTGAAATCAAAGTTTGCAGTCATGCCCGTGATCCTTGATCAGGACCAAGATGTTGAAATATAAAATCTTGGGTTATTTGGTCGAGTGTGTGAACACACCTTAGAGGTGCAAGGTGTTATCTTAAGTTTTGTGGAATGATAAGAATGCCACATGAGATATTGTGTGAATGGTGAGAGCCACATGAAAGAAAAAGAATTACCAAAAATGACATGCCACATGTAAACGGGATTGGGCTAGAGGCCATCTATATTAGAAGTCTTTCATTGCATGATTTATAACACATTACAATAGAAATTAAGTTGAGTGTGCCTATTGTCTTGTATTAGTGTACTTATTATCATTATAGATTTTCTAGATTATTTTGAGCCTTGTTAAATATATGCTAATTATCTGATTAGACTAGGCTTAGCACGATTTCTCAATTTTTTAACTTGGTATTAAAGCAAGGTTTATGTAAGCCTAGGTTATTTGTGGTATTTCTCTTAAGTTTTTAGTACTTTAAGAGAAAAAAACGGCACACTCATTATTGTGTGGAACCTACATCATTTGGAATATTGAGAAGAAGGGGGAGCTACCATTAAAAAAAATCCATCGAGAAAGAATAGAAAGTGAAGTGACCACGACAAGAGCACAGGACTTTTCCTAATTATGTAGGAATTGCCTTATATTCTTTTTTTATAAAAAAATAGAAATTTGAAAAAAACAAGAGCCATTGGATCCAATTGCACTATGCACTACTAAAATCAATATGCTTTGATCATTTGAGGAGGATACACTTAAATCTGCACCCTTGAACCACTAGCTGAAATCAAAGTTTGCATAGTCATGCCCGTGATCCTTGATCCAGGACCAAGATGTGGAAATATGATATCTTGGGTTATTTGGTCGAGTGTGTGAACACACCTTAGAGGTGCAAGGTGTTATCTTAAGTTTTGTGGAATGATAAGAATGCCACATGAGATATTGTGTGAATGGTGAGAGCCATATGAAAGAAAAGGAATTACCAAAAATGACATGCCACATGTAAACAGGATTGGGCTAGAGGCCATCTATATTAGAAGTCTTTCATTGCATGGTTTATATCACATTACAATAGAAATTGAGTTGAGTGTGTTGCCATATATATATATAGGCAGTGATGTGTGTGAACACACTTAGGACCGTCGGGGCACTTTTTTCCTCTTTAGGAGGTTTTTTCCCCCGGCTTGTATATACACCCATCCTTCTAGGGCTAACTTATCTTTTGTACATTGACATAATCTAATACATTGTGTGTTGTGTGCATTCTTGCTTCTTCTTCTCCAAGCTTTGTGTGCTTTCCTGCAACCCTAATTCCAACAATTGGTATCAGAGCAGGCATCGGCTCCCAGGGCTACGCCGCCAGCACCCTCCGACTCAGGTTCTCCGATTGAGGTGAGCTTTCACAAGCACTTCCAGGCCCCTATACTCTGCAAATAAGCTTGTAGGACTTTGCGTTCTCAGAAATCGCATCTGAGGTCGTTTCGGGCTCCGTTTTTGCATTTCAAGTTCTGCACAGGTGTTTTCGTCATTTTCTGCAAAAATTTCGACAGTGCAGTTTTCTGCAAAACAGGCATACGTACTCTATTGTGGACCGTGCTACATAGCACGAGTTGTTTTTTGTTCAGTCTTTGCTTCATTATAGGTAGCTTTTGCATCAGTTTCAGTCAGTGGCCATGGCTGATAACAACAATGATATATTTCGCATGTTATCTGTGCTGATGACAAATTGGATGGAGACAGCAACTACCCACTTTGGGCATACATGATGTAGCATGTTTTGGTTACAAAAGGAGTGTGGAACATTGTGCAGGGTATGGATGTACGTCCAGGTTCTGTGGATGTAGGATATGTTGTGGATGTTGTAGGTTCTAGCAGTTCTACTATTGCTGCTATTTTACCCACTGCTGAACAAGCTCGTTGTTGGGATGGTAAAGATGTGCACGCTCATGCCTTGATTGCACTTTCTATCAAACGTAACATCACCCCACATATTCGTTCAGCTAAAACAGCAAAACAGGCTTGGGATATTCTAGTTGGTTTATATGCAAGTCGACGAGGCAAAAATCGCTACCCAACAGCGTGCAGTTGATCAAGCATTTATTGCTACCCAACAGCAGAGAAGAAGTGGTAAGGCAGCCCCTTCCACTGTTTCTTCTCCTATTAGTAGGTCTGCAACTTCTTCTCCTTCCACAGGTAGCAACAACAAGTCTAAGAAGGCTCTTGATAAAGGCAAGAAAAAGACCAGGTGCAACTATTATAAGGCAAATGATCATGTCATTAAGAATTGCCCTAAGCTAAAGGCTAAAGAGGCAAAGAAGAAAGAGTCAAATGCAGCCACACTAGCGGATGCTTCTACAAATGCAGATTCTGCAAATGTTGTGCAGGATACAGAATGAGTGTTTAGCGTGTATTGCCAGTATGACCCATCTGTACATGATGCATGTTTGGCAGTTTCTGTTGACTCTAATGTATGGTATTTTGACAGTGGTGCTACAAAGCACATTACCTCACATCGTGATATGTTCACTTGTCTTGAGGCTATCTCTAATGGGAATACTGTCACATGTGCCAATAATGCTTCTTACCTAGTAAAGGGCGTTGGTAAAATTATGCTTACTACTGTAAATGGCAGCGCTTTCACACTCTCAGATGCTTTGTATGTGCCAGGGATAAAGAAGAATCTATTGTCTGTCTCTGCGCTTGCTAGACTTGGACTTGTAGTCAAATTTGTGGATGACAGATGTACTGTTCATGATTTGACTTCTGGTGATATGATTATTGCATCTGGCACCTTGTTTCGTGGGCTCTATAGGCTCAATTCTTATGACAAGTGTGTGGAAGATTCAGCAAATGCAGTTTCTGATGAAAAGGCAATTTCAGATGCAAAACTATGGCATGCTCGTTTTGGTCATCTGAACTTTGCTAGTTTGCTGCGTTTTGCAGAAATTTGATATGGTTGCTTCATTTCCCCCTCTTGAGGCACCATTGAAACATGTTTGTGAAGGCTGTATTTTGGGCAAAATGCAGCGTTCTGCGTTTCCAAAGGATGGTTCTGTGCGGGCCACTCGCAAATTGCAACTTGTACATAGTGATGTATGTGGGCCTATGCAAACTCCGTCATTTGGTAAACACTTGTACTTCGTGACTTTCATTGATGATTACTCAAGGCATGCATAGGTATATCCACTGAAGGCAAAGTCCGAAGTGTTTTTGTGCTTCAAACAGTTTTTTCTTATGGTTGAAAATGTATCTAATTGTACTGTGGGCACCCTCCGTTCTGATCGAGGGAGGGAGTACATGTCTAAAGAGTTTGATGCATTTCTGGCTAGTCGTGGGATAAAACACCAATGTACAGTGCCGTATACCCCTCAGCAAAATGGTGTTGCTGAGAGGAAAAACATGTCACTTATGGAGATGGCACGATGTATGGTCAAGAGCCAAGCTTTGCCACATGCGTTTTGGCTTGAGGCTGTCATGTGTGCTGCATATGTACTCAACAGGTGTCCCACTAAGGCCTTGTAGTCTATTACTCCATACAAAGCTTTGCCACATGCGTTTTGGCTTGAGGCTGTCATGTGTGCTACATATGTACTCAACAGGTTACTCCATACGAAGCTTGGCATGGCAGGAAGCCTTTTATTGGTCACTTGCGTGTCTTTGGTTGCTTGGCCTATGCTTTAGTGCATGTGCAACAATACAGAAAATTGGATGATAACGCTGTCAAATGCATTTTTGTTGGTTACAGTGCTGAGAGCAAGGGTTACAGATTGTATCATCTGCAGTCAAAGCGTACCTTGATTAGTCGAGATGTTATTTTTGTGGAAGATGCTGTGCAGCCTTTGTTATCATGTACCAAAGAGATAGGTGTGAGCTCACGGGATGTATTTGATACATTGTTGCCTCTATTTACAGGTGGGAATTCAAATGTAAGTCCTAATGAGGCAAATATTCAGCCTATGCAGATTTCAAACGACATCATAGATCAGCCTATTTCTGATGCAGATTTACAGGATGCAATTTCTGAGGATAGGGCTAAAAATGAGCAGGCTAGAAGTATGCCTAAATGGCTGGTGCAAACCTTGCGTGATAGTAAAATTGATGCACCTATATCTAGTTGTACTCGTTCAAGTTTTCAGCATGCCTCTCATGCATCAGCTTGTTATGCTTTGGCTGTGTCTAGTATGTGTGAAGAGGAAGAACCTCTTTCATTTGATGAGGCACAAAAATCAGAAAATTGGTTGGCTGCAATGCAAAGTGAATATGATGTTATAATCAAGAATGGTACATGGTCTTTGTGTGATTTGCCTATTGGTAAAAAGGCCATTGGATGTAAGTGGGTTTTTAAGTTGAAACGAAAGCCAGATGGCAGTGTTGATCGCTATAAGGCTAGACTTGTTGCAAAGGGTTATGCTCAAGAAAAGGGCATTGATTTTGATGAGACCTTTGCTCCTACTTGTCGTATGACTACCATTCGTAGCATTTCTGCATTGGCAGCTCATAATGGTTGGAATGTACATCAGCTGGACATAAAGACTGCGTTCTTGAATGGAGATTTTCATGAGGAGGTGTATGTATCGCAGCCTTGTGTGTAAGATCCCCCTGTTCCCACCGAGCAACAGATTCGGGATACTAGCAGCGGAAGTAGCGCTTCTCGCAAGGGAAAGGGGTCCCACATTCGGGGCCTCGCCCACGGATATCCAGATAAGAGACTAATCCGTCGGTTGTTCCAAAACCGAACTCGGAAAAACTTCCTTTATCGGAAAGCACGGGCGATTCCACCAGGATAACTTTTTACTCTAACGTAGTCAAGATCATTTCTGATCGAGATGATCCAATTACATCTATAAGATACTTTTTGATTCCTATCCATAGAACAGTTACTATCCGGGATTTATTTTTTTCTATCGCAAAAATAAAAGTTTGAGTCTCGATTTACGGATCCATCAGTCCAGCCTAACCCCATCCAATCCCATGGGTTAGCCAACCGCCCAACCACTGTAGTGATGGGATCCAATTAAGAATTTGGTTAGGTTTTGTCCCGGGTACCAAGGAAAAGAGTTCCAAGTCTCCCTAGCCAGATGTTCATGCAAAATAAAACTAGTCACACCACTCACACACCCAATATAAAATTGCCTTTTCACAGATTCAACCAGTTTAAAACAATCCTTTAATAAAGCCATAGTATCACTGATCACCATCTTCCAAGTTATCCAGTTGATTCTTAATTTTCCCATCATTCCTTCATCAGAGTATCTATGGCATCATTGGCAACTAGGACGCTCACCACCTGTCCACTCATCAGGGGCCGTTTCCTAATTCCTAGCCCATAATACTCGGCAATATAATCACTTATCAAGATGGACTCTCATTGAATGTAAGATTCCTCCCCCAAACCCCTTTTTGATGTCTAGTATCTTCTTCTATAATCAATCCCTCTTCAGAAATATAAAAGACTTGTTTCTAACTGTTTTAACCTAGAGAGAGAAAATATTCTAGAGAGAGAATATTCAGATTTTTAATATTTTTGGATAGAAAATTATCTCATCTTATTAAAATAAGTTTCCCTGAAACAGAAATTCAAAAAGAACTTTCCAATGTGCAATTGGAATTAATTGGAAATGTGTATAAAGGACCTTAGTCTAAGGGTCTAGATTTTCAGAAATTTTTGGATTATGGTCCAATTAAGGTTCCTATGGGCCAATAGCATCAATCCATGTGTAGGGAGGAGATAAATTCAATTTGAAAAAGAAGATACCCAAAAATGAGTAAATGCTCACATAAGATGAAGAGTTGAAAATGTACAAGGTTTATTAGTAAAAAATTATGAGCAATATTAAAAGTATGACATATGTAAGGAAGAGGAGTTCTTTAAAGGAGGTGCATATTTCACATAAGATGAAGAGTTGAAAATGTACAAGGTTTATTAGTAAAAAATTATGAGCAATATTAAAAGTATGACATATGTAAGGAAGGGGAGTTCTTTAAAGGAGGTGCATATTTCACATAAGATGAAGAGTTGAAAATGTACAAGGTTTATTAGTAAAAAACTATGAGCAATATTAAAAATATGACATATGTAAGGAAGGGGAGTTCTTTAAAGGAGGTGCATATTTCACATGCTTGAATGAGTTTTAAACTCATAAAAATTGAGATATTTCATCTCTCCTCTCTCCTCATTCAAGTCTAGTTCCAAAAAGTTAGCTTAACTGACCTAAAAATGGTCAAAAATTGACCAAACTGAATTGGAAAATTCTAGAATCAGTTTATTTGGTTAGGAGCTCAATTTTTCCTATAAATAGAAGCCTCCCCCTTGTTGAAAAATATATAGTGTTTATGCATCGTTACTCTACTCCACCTAAGCCAAGAACTATGAATTCATTTAATAATTCACTAGTTTTTGGAGCTTCCCTCTTTCTTCAATCCCCATTAGTGGCTCCATCAACATACTTAACCAATTGATTGGTTGGGGGCCTCTACCGTGAACAAAGAATCAAGCAAGTTGTAAGGTAATTAGTGAATATTGATCTTTCTATAATTTCTCAAAGTTTCTCTCTTCTCAACCCCTCTCAAGCTTGAGAAGTTTAATTGGTATGATTTTTTTTAAATGCTATTGAAGTTTGAATAGTAGTGAAGAGTTACATAATTTAATAAATGCTATTGAAGTTAATTTTCATTTATGTTTAAATTCTAATGATTCTTATGTAAATTCTCTCTCTCACTCAAGAAATGGTCATACTCATGACCCGTTCTCAATCCAAATCAAGCTTTTCATAAAGCTTTTCCTTAACCCAATATTAAGCTATGCTTGAGGCCAAATTAATGGGTTTTTTCTATGCTTTTAGTTTATGAATATTGATGATTCAATCCATTATGGATTAATAATCCAATTAGAGATCATTTTAATTATTTCCTTAATGATAAGCATTATCCCTTAGAAAAATTGAGATTTATCAGTCATAGCAGCGGAGCTATGGCAAAATTTTTATAAAAATTATGCATAAAATAATCTCATTCAAAGCATAAAAAGAGGACTTCCTACCATATTCTAGGAATTATCATCCTAGATTAATTGAAAGAATTTCATTACAATCATGGAGAAATTGAATTTTAATATTAGGCATAATGGATAAATTTTTATATCAAAAGTGTTATTTTTACCATTTTTATTTCATGCATAGAAGTATGCATAATGGATAAATTTTTATATCAAAAGTGTTATTTTTACCATTTTTATTTCATGCATAGAAGTATGCATAATGGAAAAATTTTTATATCAAAAGTGTTACTTTTATCATATTGGATTTCATGCATAGAGGTATGCATAAAAGTTGATTATTTTATTATAAAAGTGTGACTTTTATCATAATTGAATTTCATGCATATAGGTATGCATAAAAGATATTCTTTTTATACTAAAAGTGTGATTTTCCTCATAAATGGATTTTATGCTTAAGAGAAATTTTTTTATTCTAAAAGTGTAATTCCTACCAAATTGAATTTATGCATAAGAAGATGCATAAAAGATTGATTTTTTAATTCAAAAGTGTCATTCTCATCTAAATTGAATTTATGTATAGAAAAATGCATAAAAGATTAAAATTTAATTCAAAAGTGTCATTTTCATTAAAAATGAATTTATGCATAGGAAGATGCATGAAAGATTGATTTTTACTTTGAAAGTATTAATCTCCTTAAATAGAATTTATTCATAAATAAATGTGTAAAGAAATCTTATATCAAATGTAAGAATTCTCTTGTATTCTATAAATAGATAAGAGATGTGATAGGATGTGATAAGAGGTGTGATAAGATGCTTATGAAATAAGTTAGGAGGTGATAAGATGAATTAAGATGTGTATGGGGGGATGAGGTAAGAAGTGTATGTGATAGGATAAGATGTATATGGGTTGTGATAGGGCGAGAATGGATGTGATGTAAAAGATTAGATGTGAAGGTATATGGGGTTATATAAATGGGAATGTGGAAATGGATGTATATATGTGGATGTGTGGATGTGGAGATGGGAGTGTGGATGTATGAACGTGAAAATGGATATATGCATGAAGATATATATGCATAGATGTGAATGTGGATGTAGATGTGGATGTATAGATGTGAATGGATGTGGATGTATAGATGTGAATGGGAATGTGGATGTGGATGTATGTGAATGTGGATGTAGATGTGGATGTATAGATGTGAATGTGGAATGTGGATGTGGATGTATGTGAATGTGAATGTAGATGTGGATGTATGTGAATGTGAATGTAGATGTGGATGTATGGGAATGTGGATGTGGATGTATAGATGTGAATGTGGAATGTGGATGTGGATGTATGTGAATGTGAATGTAGATGTGGATGTATGTGAATGTGAATGTAGATGTGGATGTATGGGAATGTGGATGTGGATGTATGTGAATGTGAATGTGGATGTGGATGTATGTATGTATGTGGATGTAGATGTGGATGTATGGATGTGTATGTATGAATGTGGATATGGGATGTGGATGTATAAATGAGGATGTGAAAATGGAGGTAAGCATGTAGATATGGATGTATGAACGTGAAAATGGATATATGCATGAAGATATATATGCATAGATGTGAATGTGGATGTAGATGTGGATGTATAGATGTGAATGGATGTGGATGTATAGATGTGAATGGGAATGTGGATGTGGATGTATGTGAATGTGGATGTAGATGTGGATGTATAGATGTGAATGTGGAATGTGGATGTGGATGTGGATGTATGTATGTGGATGTGGATGTGGATGTATGTATGTGGATGTGAATGTGAATGTGGATGTGGATGTATGTATGTATGTGGATGTAGATGTGGATGTATAGATGTGAATGGGAATGGGGATGTGGATGTATGTGAATGTGAATGTAGATGTGGATGTATAGATGTGAATGTGGAATGTGGATGTATAGATGTGGATGTATGGGAATGTGGATGTGGATGTATGTGAATGTGAATGTGGATGTGGATGTATGTATGTGGATGTATATGTGGATGTATGGATGTGTATGTATGAATGTGGATATGGGATGTGGATGTATAAATGAGGATGTGAAAATGGAGGTAAGCATGTAGATGTGGATGTATGGATGTGAATGTGGATGTGGATGTGGATGTATGGATGTGGATATGGATGTGTATGTATGAATGTGGATATGGGATGTGGATGTATAAATGAAGATGTGAAAATGGAGATAAGCATGTAGATGTGGATGTATGGATGTGAATGTGGATATGGATGTGGATGTATGGATGTGGATATGGATGTGGATATGGATGTGGATATGGATGTGAATATATGATATGTGATGTGAAGGAATTTGAAGTGAAGAGATGGAAAATGAGGTGATTGGATGAGTACACATAAAAATGGAATGTGGAATAAGTAATGTGGATTAATGAGGAACAATGTGGAAAAATGAGAGTTAATATAGAAACTGTATTTGTAAACTGTTTGTAAATGCTGTTTGTAAATGGCTGTTTTATGTCAAGAATGCTGGGGAAGCATTTTGACCGTCTTGTGATTAAGGTCGTGGAGACCTAACTGATAAAGTTGCAACTGCTGACGGAGAGTCAATGGAGGACGTCTCGCGTAGCAAGGTCGACCGAGGTCTTGACCAGCCTCGGTTCGATTAAAATGGTGAGCTTCCGGTACGGTGGATGAGGGACCAAGGAAGCGGCCTATGAGTGAAGCGCTAGGTCACCTGCGAAGGATCCTAGAGGGTGCTGACCATACGGTGCTCGGGCTCTGGGTCGCCTAGGATACCCACGCGTACGTCGAGGAAGATATTGGAACAAGGAGTAAGAGTTGTTTTGTGAAACCGAGCATGGATCTGGTTGATTGACCTTGCTGGTGTTCAATGGATGAGTCCATGGCTCTTTATATGGATCTGTTGGTTGATCTTGCTGATCTTCAACAAGAGTCCATCTTGATTTTTATAAGTGATTATATTGCCAAGTATTATGGGCTAGGAACTATTGAAAAGGCCCCTGTGTGGACAGGTGGTGAGCGTTCTAGTTGCCAATGATGCCATAGATACTCTGATGAAGGAATGATGGGAAATTAAGAATCAACTGGATAAATTGGAAGATTGTGATCAGTGGTACTATGGTTTCATTAAAGGATTGTTTTAAAGTTAGCTGATGCTAAGAAAAAGGCAATTTTCATATTGGGTGTGTAAGTGGTGTGGCTAGTTTTATGTTTGCATGAACTTCCGACTAGGGGGCCTTGGAACTCTTTTCCTTGGTACCCGGGACAAAACCTAACCAAATTCCAAATTGGATCCCATCACTACAGTGGTTGGGCGGTTGGCTAACCCATGGGATCGGATGGGGTTAGGCTGGACTGATGGATCCGTAAATCGAGATTTAATTTCTATTATTACGATAGATGAAGTAAATCCCGGATAGAAATTGTTCTATGGATAGGAATCAACGGCTGTGCCTCTTGATGGGGAAAAAAGCGTTGATCCCAATGATCCAAGTGCAAGTTTCTTCCTTGATTTGACCAAGTACCGTTAAAGGTGCAGTCAGATCAGTTAATCCGTAATGATCTTGACTACGTTAGAGTAAAGAGTTATCCTGGTGGAATCGCCCATGCTTTCCGGGTAAAGGAAGTTTTTTCGGTTTCGGTTTTGGACAAACCGACGGATTAGTCTCTTGTCTGGATATCTGTGGGCGAGGCCCCGAATGTGGGACCCCTGTCCCGCGCGAGAAGTGCTACTTCCGCTGCCAGTATCCTGAATCCGTTGCTCGGTGGGAACAGGGACCTCACATTGAAGATCAGCAAGATCAACCAACAGATCCATATAAGGAGCCATGGACTCATCCATTGAAGACCAGCAAGGTCAATCAACCAGATCTATGCCCGATTTTAGAAAACAACTCCAACTCTCTTCCAATATCTTCCTCGACGCACGCGTGGGTATCCTAGGCGACCCAGAGCCCGAGCACCGTATGGTCAGCACCCTCTAGGATCCTTTCCAGGTGACCTAGCGCTTCACTCATAGGCCGCTTCCTTGGCCCCTCATCCACCGTACCGAAAGCTCACCATTTTAATCGCACCGAGGCTGGTCAATACCTCGGCCGACCTTGCTACGCGAGACGTCCTTCATTGACTCTCCGTCAGCAGTTGCAACATTATCAGTTAGGTCTTCACGACCTTAATCACAAGATAGTCACAATGCTTTCCCAGCAATCTTGACATAAAACAGTCATTTACAAACAGTCACAGAATATAGTTTCTATATTAACTCTCATTTTTCCACATTATCCCTCATCAATCCACATTGCTTATTCCACATTCCAGTTATATGTGTTGGAATTAGGGTTGCAGGAATGCACACACAACTTCAAGAAGATGAGGAAGCTTGAGCACAACACAGTAGTGTATTATGAGTGCCAAAAATGAAAAGATCACAAGCCCTAGAGTGTATTGGTATCAGAGCAGGCTTCCACCTCCCGGGCAGCATCACCGGCACCTGCCGCTTCATCTCCTCCGATTGCGACGAGATTTCACGAGCGTCTGCAGGTTAGTATATGCCATGGGGGAGCCCGTACGGCTTGGTCGTTTCAGAATTTTGATCTGAGGTCATTTCGCCCTCCGTTTTTGCATTCCAAGTACTGCGCAGGCAAAATCGTCCTACTGTGCAGATTTTCTGTCAAGATTAAAATCTGCAGGACAGGTGCCCATTCGTCTGTTTTGGGCTGTGCTACATAGCACAGGTCGATTTTATACAGGTTTTCCTCTTACAGACAGCATTTACATCTAGTAGTACAGTCATTGGCCATGGCTGACAACAATGATGTATTCCGCATGTTGGCTGCTGAGGATAAGTTGGATGGCACCAACTATCCATTGTGGGCATATATGATGCGACATGTATTGGTAGCAAAGGGGTTATGGAACATTGTGCAGGGTATTGATGCACGTCCTATTGTGGCTGGGAATGCTGCAAACACATCAGAAACAGGTACTGTTGATGATGGTGCAGGCACAAGTGCTGTAGCAGCTGTTCGAGAACCACCACTTTCAGCAGAGCAGATTCGTTGGGATGGTAGAGATGCGCAGGCTCATGCCTTGATTGCGCTGTCTGTCAAACGTACCATTATCCCACATATTCGCTCCTGCAGGACTTCTAAGGATGCTTGGGATGTACTTGCCACATTGTATCAGGCAAGAAATGAGGCTCGTGTTGCTTATCTCCGAAAACAGTTGGAGAGTGAGCATATGAACGAAGGTGATTCTATGGATAGCTTTTTGACAAAGATCAAGGATTTCAAAGAGCAGCTCATTTCTGCAGATGAAATCCTGTCTGACAGTTCACTTGTGCAGACTGTTTTGAATGGTCTACCAGATTCTTATCAGGGTTTTGCTTCCACTCTTCGCTTGATGATGAAAGGCAATCCCAATGCCTTATCATTTGAGGAGTTAGTTTCTGTTTTGCTGCAAGAAGACCAGTCAAGGCAAAACAGGAATATTATGCGTGTCGCAGATCAAGCTTTCGTTGCTAGTTAGAGAAGCGGGAAAGGTAAAGCTGGCTTTTCTTCTAGTAAGCAGAAATCTGCAAATGCTGCGCAACCAAAGAAGGAAGACAAAGATGAGAAGAAGGGTGACAAACAGAAGACATTTTGCAAGTACTGTAAGGGAAATGATCATGTCATCAAAGCGTGTCCTAAGCTGGCTGCGAAAGAGGCTAAGAAGAAAGAGGCTGGTATGGCTGTTGCAGATGCCTCTCCTTCTAACAATGAATCTGCTAATGTTGTGCTAGATACAGAATGGGCATTCAATGCGCAGTGCAGTTATGACCCATCTTTGCATGACACATGTATGTCTGCAGTAGATTCAGATGTATGGTACTTTGACAGTGGTGCCACTAAGCATATCACCTCGCAGCGCAGTTTATTCACTTTCCTTGAGTCTGCTCCCACAGGGAATACTGTCACTTGTGCCAATAACTCCTCTTATCCCGTTAAAGGAGTTGGACAGATTGTGCTGAATGTTGCAAATGGCAACACCTTTACACTTTTTGATGCATTGTATGTGCCAGGGATCAAAAAGAATCTTCTGTCAGTCTCCGCATTTGCCAAAACAGGTTTGGTTGTAAAATTTGTGGATGACAGATGTACTATTCATGATCTCTCTTGTGGTGACATCATTGTAGCATCTGGTTCACTATGTCGAGGGCTGTATAAGCTCAATATGGATGGCAAATGTGTAGAGGATTCAGCATGTGCTATTATGGATACGCAGGCTATTTCAAATGCAAAACTGTGGCATGCACGTTTTGGTCATCTGAATTTTGCAAGTTTGCTGCGCCTGCAGAAATCTGAAATGGTGTCTTCTTTGCCTAAGCTTGAGGCACCTGTCAAGCATGTTTGTGAGGGCTGCATATTGGGTAAAATGCAGCGTGCTTCCTTTCCCAAAGATGGATCAGTGAGAGCTGAACGCAGATTGCAGCTTGTTCACAGTGATGTTTGTGGTCCCATGCAAACTCCATCATTTGGAAACTACCTTTACTTCGTGACTTTCATTGATGATTTTACCAGGCATGCATGGGTATATCCTTTGAAGGCAAAGTCCGAAGTGTTTTTGTGCTTCAAGCAGTTTTTGGTTATGGCTGAAAATGTGTCAGAAAGTAAGATGGGCACCCTCCGTTCAGATCGAGGGGGGGAGTATATGTCTTCAGAATTTAATGCATTTCTGGCTGAGCGTGGGATAAAACACCAATGTACAGTGCCGTATACACCACAGCAAAATGGTGTGGCTGAGAGAAAAAACAGGTCTCTCATGGAAATGGCAAGATGTATGGTTAAGAGTCAAAGTCTACCACATGGTTTTTGGCTTGAGGCTGTCATGTGTGCCACTTATGTACTAAACAGGTGTCCCACCAAAGCATTACAGGTTGTCACTCCATATGAGGCTTGGCATAGCCGCAAGCCATCTGTTGGCCATTTACGTGTTTTTGGTTGCCTGGCATATGCATTAGTGCCTGTGCAACATCGCAGAAAATTGGATGACAAAGCTGTCAAATGTATTTTTGTTGGATATAGTGCTGAGAGCAAAGGCTATCGTTTGTATCATCCACAGACAAAGCGCATTTTGGTTAGCCGTGATGTTGTATTTGTGGAAGATGCAGTTCAGCCCTTGGTTTCATGTACTAAGGAGACAGATATCAGCTCACGTGATGTCTATGATACATTGTTGCCTCTTTTCAGTGGTGCATAGTCAAGTGCAATACCTCATGAGGCAGTTTTTCAGCCTATGCAGGTTTTAAATGATGGCACAGATCAGCCTATATCTGATGCAGATGTGCATGATGCACTTGAGGATGAGAGACAAGAGATTGAGGGCTCTAGGAATATGCCTAGATGGCTGGTGCAGACTTTGCGTGACAGCAAGTTGGATGCCCCTTTGTCTAGTCGCACTCGTTCTGGCTCTCATGGTGCCTCTTATGCGTCAGATTGTTATGCATTGGCTGTTTCTAGTATGTGCGATGAAAGTGAGCCTGTTTCATTTGATGAAGCACAAAGTTCAGAAAATTGGATGGCTGCTATGCAAGCAGAATACGATGCTATTATGAAGAATGGTACATGGTCTTTATGTGACTTGCCCCCTGGCAAGAAGGCCATTGGCACTAAGTGGGTATACAAATTGAAGCGTAAGCCTGATGGCACAGTGGATCGCCATAAGGCTAGGCTTGTTGCAAAAGGTTATGCTCAAGAGAAGGGCATTGATTTTGATGAGACTTTTGCTCCCACATGTCGTATGACCACTGTTCGTAGCATCTGTGCATTAGCAGCTCATAATGGTTGGCATGTACATCAGTTGGACATAAAGACTGCGTTCTTAAATGGAGATTTGCATGAGGAGGTGTATGTATCGCAGCCTCGTGGTTTTGTTCAAAGAGGGCAGGAAAACAAAGTGTGCAGGTTAAAAAAGGCTTTATATGGTTTAAAGCAAGCTCCACGAGCTTGGTATGAAAAAATACATGCATATTTGACTGCACATGGGTTTCAGAATAGTCCAACAGAAAGCACTTTGTATGTTAAACGTGTGGATGGTGTACATCTAATCATTGCTCTCTATGTCGATGACATGCTGCTCACAGGACCAAATGAGAGTCATATTGCTGATTTTAAGGCTGATTTGAATGCCTCTTTTGAGATGTCAGATTTGGGGCATTTGCATCATTATTTGGGGATACAATTTAAGCAGTGTGATGGAGGTATTGCTTTGTGTCAGACAAAGTATATTGAAACATTGTTGCGGAGATTTGGCCTTGAAGACTGCAAGCCTATTGCTACTCCAATGGAGACAGGTTTGAAGTTGAGTCTTCATGATGCTGGAGATCACTTTGATGTCACACTCTATCAGACAGCTGTTGGTTGCCTCATTTATGTATGCATTACGAGGCCAGACATTCAGTTTGCAGTCTCACAGGTGAGCAGATTTATGCATAGCCCAGGCATTAAGCATTGGCAGGCAGTGAAGCGTATCTTTCGCTATTTGAGTGGTACTCGGCATCTTGGGTTGTTTTATCCCAAGGGGGGATCATTGCCGCCAGATTTACATGTTTTTTCAGATTCTGACTGGGCTGGTTGTTATGACACACGCGTGTCCACGAGTGGTTTTTGCTTCATGCTTGGAAGCTCATGCATATCATGGTTGAGCAAGAAGCAGCCTACTGTGGCCACTTCTAGTTGTGAAGCTGAGTACAGGGCAGCTTTCACAGCTACGGTTGAGTGTGTGTGGCTCAGACGCCTTATGGCTGATTTGGGTGTTGGGCAGCCATCTGCCACCACCATCTTCACTGACAGTCAGAGCGCATTGGCAGTTGCGCGGAACCCAGTGTTCCATGCTCGTACGAAGCACATTGAGGTGCACTACCATTATGTCAGGGAGAGACTCTCTGCAGGAGAGATCAGTTTGGCTTATGTGCCAACACAGGATAACCTTGCAGACCTTTTCACAAAGGCTCTGCCTCGTGAGAAGTTCGAAGCTTTTCGCAAAGCTTTGGGCTTACTCCCTTTTGTGGATTCGTCCACATAGCTAGACACTTCCCTATACATGAGTGCTAGCTCTTGTTCACCGCATCACTCCAGGGGGGATTTGTTACCATATTATAGTAGTGATGTGTGTGAACACACTTAGGACCGCCGGGGCACTTTTTCCCTCACTAGGAGGTTTTTTCCCCCGTGCATTGTATATACGCCCATTATCTTCTAGGGCTTGTGATCTTTTCATTTTTGGCACTCATAATACACTACTGTGTTGTGCTCAAGCTTCCTCATCTTCTTGAAGTTTGTGTACTCATCCCATCACATCATTTTCCATCTCATCACTTCAGATTCCTTCACATCACATATCATATATTCACATCCATACATCCACATCCACATCCACATCTTACATCCACATTCACATCCATACATCCACATCCACATCCACATCTATACATCCACATCCACATCCACATTCATACATATATCCACATCCACATCCACATCCACATTCACATCCATACATCCACATCTACATCCATATATCTATTTTCACATCCACATCTATATGTACATTCATGCATCCACATCCATACATCCACATCTACATGCACATTCACATCCATACATCCATATCTATATGCGTACATTCACATCTACATGCATACTCCACATCTCTATGTATACATCCACATCCACATTCACATTCTCCTCCATACATCTACATCTACATGCATACATCCACCTCCACATTCACATCTACATCTATACATCTACATCTACATGCATACATCCACCTCCACATCCACATCCACATCTACATCTACATGCATACGTCCACCTCCACATCCACATCCACATCTATACATCTACATCTACATGCATACATCCACATCTCCATGCATAATAAAATTCTTTTAATTAATCTAGGATGATAGTTCCTAGAATATGGTAGGAAGTCCTCTTTTTATGCTTTGAATGAAATTATTTTATGCGTAATTTCTATAAAAATTTTGCCACAGCTCCGCTACTATGACTGATAAATCTTAAATTTTTCTAAGGGATAAAGCTTATCATTAAGGAAATAATTAGAATGGTCTCTAATTGGATCATCAATCCATAATGGATTGAATCATCAATATGCATAAACTAAAAGCATAGAAAAAAGCCATTAATTTGGCCTCAAGCATAGCTTAATCTTGGATTAAGGAAAAGCTTTATGAAAAGCTTCATTTGGATTGAGAATGGGTCATGAGTATGACCATTTCTTGAGTGAGAGAGAGAAATTACATAGAAACCATTAGAATTTAAACATAAATGGAAATTAACTTCAATAGCATTTATTAAATTATGTAACTCTTTACTACTATTCACCAATTAACTTCAATAGCATTTAAAAAACCATACCAGCTTCTCAAGCTGGAAAGGGGTTGAGAAGAGAGAATCATTGAGAAATTATAGGAAAGATCAAAATTCAATATACTTACCTTATAATTTGCTTGATTCTTTATTCACGGTAGAGGCCCCCAACCAATCAATTGGTTTAGTATGTTGATGGAGCCACCAATGGGGATTGAAGAAAGAGAGAAGTATCAAAACTAGTGAATTATTAAAGAATTCACAGTTCTTGGCTTAGGTAGAGTAGAGTAACAATGCATAAGACACTCTATATTTTGGCTTAGGTGGAGTAGAGTAACAAAGCATAAGACACTATATATTTTGGCTTAGGTGGAGTAGAGTAACAAAGCATAAGACATTATATATTTTGGCTTAGGTGGAGTAGAGTAACAAAGCATAAGACACTATATTTTTTTCAACAAGGGGAGGCTTCTATTTATAGGAAAATTTGAGCTCCTAACCAAACAAACTGATTCTAGAATTTTCCAAGTCAGTTTGGTCACTTTTTGACCATTTTTAGGTCAGTTAAGCTAACTTTTTGGAACTAGAGTTGAATGAGGAGAGAGGAGAGATGAAATATCTCAATTTTTATTAGTTTAAAACTCATTCAAGCATGTGAAATATGCACCTCCTTTAAAGAACTCTCCTTCCTTACATATGTGTCATAGTTTTTTTATTAATAAACCTTGTACATTTTCAACTCTTCATCTTATGTGAAATATGCACCTCCTTTAAAGAACTCCCCTTCCTTACATATGTGTTTTTTAAACTAATAAACCTTGTACATTTTCAACTCTTCATCTTATGTGAGCATTTACTCCTTTTTGGATACCCAAAATATCTCATATTTTTAATATTGCTCATAGTTTTTTTACTAATAAACCTTGTACATTTTCAACTCTTCATCTTATGTGAAATATGCACCTCCTTTAAAGTACTCCTCTTCCTTACATATGTGTCATAGTTTTTTTTTTTACTAATAAACCTTGTACATTTTCAACTCTTCATCTTATGTGAAATATGTATCTCCTTTAAAGAACTCCCCTTCCTTACATATGTGTCATAATGGAATCATTTTAATATTGCTCATAGTTGTTTACTAATAAACCTTGTACATTTTCAACTCTTCATCTTATGTGAGCATTTAAGGGACTCCCCTTCCTTACATATGTGTCATAATAAAATCATTATTCCCAAAATATCTCATATTTTTAATATTGCTCATAGTTTTTTACTAATAAACCTTGTACATTTTCAACTCTTCATCTTATGTGAGCATTTACTCATTTTTGGGTATCTTCTTTTTACAATTTGGATTTATCTCCTCCCTACACATGGATTGATGCTATTGGTCCATAGGAACCTTAATTGGACCATAATCCAAAGATTTATGAAAATCTAGACCCTTAGACTAAGGTTCTTTATACCTATTTCTAATTAATTCCAATTGCACATTGGAAAATTCTTTTTGAATTTCTGTTTCAGGGAAATTCATCTTAATTATATGAGATATTTTTCTATTCAAAATCTGAATATTCTCTCTCTAGCATAATTTTCTCTCTCTAGGTTAAAACAGTTAGAAACAAGGTCTTTATATTTCTGAAGAGGGATTGATGACAGGGGAAGATACTAGACATCAAAAGGGGTTGGGGGAGGAATCTTACATTCTACCCCACTTAAAAAACGCGAGATGTCCTCATCTCGCAACTTGGGATAATTTCGCAAGATGCACGAATATGAGACTTAGAGAAAATATTTAATCACGATTAACCACCAAGAAAAGTCTTAAAGAGAGCAAGATTCAAAATAAGAACAAGATTTAAACTTTATTCATTCACGAAACTTATACAGTAAAGATAGAAGAACTCTTTACACTTCCATAAGCCCATCCATCATATGGTCACAAAAGCAGTCCTCACAAGCTGCACAAGTATAGGGTAACTCATCTATGGGAATGATTCTGCTGGTTATTGCCGCACCTATCTCAGTGGTATGAGGTGATCTAACAAAAGGACCTCTGAGAGGTAAGCCAAAAACGGGGTAAAGGCATATCTTCTCATGAGGAAGAAAACACGCCAGTAAGAAGACCCGCTCAGAAAATCCAAGATGTCTTGATCTCATGACGCAGTAGTATCGGGGACCCAAACCCAAGGCTTTGATAGCCATGGCCAAGCAGACATTGTTACGAAAGTGCTGCTGACCCCAGGGTGTTACCCTAGTTATGTTTTGATAGGTCCGCCATTTGGTCTGCGCTACAGAAGTTCCTAGGTGAGGAAAAAGTGAGCGCTCATACTGTTCTATAAAGTCTTTCTTCACAGACTCTCTTGCGTCTTGAAGGTGAGAAATCATCATGGATAAAACTAGTTCTTGTTGCCAAGCCATGAAGGAGATTAAGAAAGAAAGGAGATTGATGGGAGTAAGATTACTGTGAGCGACAAGTAAAAGTTACGACTTATATAAAGGAAGGAGCTAGCGTAACCTAGAAGCCAACGGTAACTTACCACTGAAGTTTTACCTTCTTTCCATGATTTGAGTTTGACACATTTTTCTATAGAAGGCATTAAGAATTTTGAGATGAGGAGATAAAAGAAACTTGTAGGCTAAGTCACCTACTTTCATTGAATTCAGATATAAGGATCACAATATCTGGGGGATAACTTCTTATACTCCCCAAGAGATAAAGAACTTCTTTTGGGCCGTACTCGAATGAAAACCAAAACCTTGGTATCCAAAACACCGATTTTTACTTCTGAACTCATTGTTCTGAATCCTTAAAATAGGCGTGACTCCTGAGAAGTATTCTAGGAAAAGGGTCTTCCTTTTTTAAACAGAAACTTTCTTTTATTTTAGAGAGGGAATAATTATAAGATCAGAAAGGGAGATTCTTACTCCTGTATACCTCGAAGGCTGGGGAGGAATCTTACATCCTACCCCACTTAAAAAGTGCGAGATGTCCTCATCTCGCAAGGTAGAGGACAACTCTTTTTCTTTAGATCCAATTTTATTCTGGGGTTCCTTATATTCTGGTCAACCCAACAGAATACTGGGATAAATATCCCTTATATAGAACTCATAATTAAATAACAATTCATTCAGATCATGTCATTCATATCTTTAACATGATAATGGTCCATTAGACCGAAAAGTTTCCTTCGAAACATTCCTCCACGAAAATTTCAGTCAAGCAAGTTCTCAATTTGATATCCCTTAACTTGATCTACCGGTCAAGTATTAACAATAGCAATCTAACAGCACAACCCACTAACCTCATAGTGATTTGCTGAATTCATTATCATCATTCTAGTTATGAATATCATCACAGGGACTCGTCCCATTCCCCCTCATTGAGGTTTCATTATATTTCAACTAATTTTTAGAAATCAACATTTTCCAATCAGCATTTTCAATCAAAATCCAAATCAATTCATCAATTCTCAAACAGAATTAAAATCATATCAATCACATTCGAAATCATCTTAACGCTTATAATTTCAAGTCTTAGATTTACTCGTATATACTGTCAGTAAAGAGCTACAGTATACTCTCGGTATATACGGGTA
This sequence comes from Cibotium barometz, assembly GCF_041138505.1. Classification (NCBI taxonomy): domain Eukaryota; kingdom Viridiplantae; phylum Streptophyta; class Polypodiopsida; order Cyatheales; family Cibotiaceae; genus Cibotium; species Cibotium barometz. Next base: position 31,042,429 of record NC_141068.1, read on the forward strand.
GTCATGGCCCTTGGAATTATAAGGTAAATACTATCATGTCTAAGCCTCAAGTAAGTCAGGGATTCTATATAATTGCGGTACTTCCATCTGAAGACCTAATTACCAAATTACGAATTTCAGTTTGAATATCAAATTGTATGAATTATCTCACACAATTATAACCTTTTTGTGTTTCTTGATAAATTTTTGATATATTTGTCTTCTCAGTTGATCTTTATTAACCAAATGCTCTGATACCAACTGTAAGATCCCCCTGTTCCCACCGAGCAACAGATTCGGGATACTAGCAGCGGAAGTAGCGCTTCTCGCGCGGGACAGGGGTCCCACATTCGGGGCCTCGCCCACGGATATCCGGATAAGAGACTAATCCGTCGATTGTTCCAAAACCGAACTCGGAAAAACTTCCTTTATCGGAAAGCACGGGCGATTCCACCAGGATAACTTTTTACTCTAACGTAGTCAAGATCATTTCTGATCGAGATGATCCAATAACATCTATAAGATACTTAGTCAGTTCAAGGAAGAACTTGCACTTGGATCATTGGGATCAACGCTTTTTCCCCATTCAAGAGGCACAGCCGTTGATTCCTATCCATAGAACAGTTACTGTCCGGGATTTATTTTTTTCTATCGTAAAAACAAAAGTTTGAGTCTCGATTTACGGATCCATCAGTCCATAACCCCATCCAATCCCATGGGTTAGCCAACCGCCCAACCACTATAGTGATGGGATCCAATTAAGAATTTGGTTAGGTTTTGTCCCGGGTACCAAGGAAAAGAGTTCCAAGGTCCCCTAGCCGGATGTTCATGCAAAATAAAAGTAGTCACACCACTCACACACCCAATATAAAATTGCCTTTTCACAGATTCAACCAGTTTAAAACAATCCTTTAATAAAGCCATAGTATCACTGATCACCATCTTCCAAGTTATCCAGTTGATTCTTAATTTTCCCATCATTCCTTCATCAGAGTATCTATGGCATTATTGGCAACTAGGACGCTCACCACCTGTCCACTCAGGGGCCGTTTCCTAATTCCTAGCCCATAATACTCGGCAATATAATCACTTTTCAAGATGGACTCTCGTTGAAGATCAGCAAGATCAACCAACAGATCCATATAAGGAGCCATGGACTCATCCATTGAAGACCAGCAAGGTCAATCAACCAGATCCATGCCCGATTTCAGAAAACAACTCCAACTCTGTTCCAATATCTTCCTCGACGCACGCGTGGGTATCCTAGGCGACCCAGAGCCCGAGCACCGTATGGTCAGCACCCTCTAGGATCCTTCGCAGGTGACCTAGCGCTTCACTCATAGGCTGCTTCCTTGGTCCCTCATCCACCGTACCGAAAGCTCACCATTTTAATCGCACCGAGGCTGGTCAATACCTCGGCCGACCTTGCTACGCGAGACGTCCTTCATTGACTCTCCGTCAGCAGTTGCAACATTATCAGTTAGGTCTTCACGACCTTAATCACAAGATAGTCACAATGCTTTCCCAGCAATCTTGACATAAAACAGTCATTTACAAACAGCATTTACAAACAGTCACAGAATATAGTTTCTATATTAACTCTCATTTTTCCACATTATCCCTCATCAATCCACATTGCTTATTCCACATTCCAGTTATATGTGTACTCATCCCATCACATCATTTTCCATCTCATCACTTCAGATTCCTTCACATCACATATCATATATTCACATCCATACATCCACATCCACATCCACATCTATACATCCACATTCACATCCATACATCCACATCCACATCCACATCTATACATCCACATTCATACATATATCCACATCCACATCCACATCCACATTCACATCCATACATCCACATCTACATCCATATATCTATTTTCACATCCACATCTATATGTACATTCATGCATCCACATCCATACATCCACATCTACATGCACATTCACATCCATACATCCACATCTATATGCGTACATTCACATCTACATGCATACATCCACATCTCTATGTATAAATCCACATCCACATTCACATTCTCCTCCATACATCTACATCTACATGCATACATCCACCTCCACATTCACATCTACATCTACATGCATACATCCACCTCCACATCCACATCCACATCTACATCTACATGCATACGTCCACCTCCACATCCACATCCACATCTATACATCTACATCTACATGCATACATCCACATCTCCATGCATAATAAAATTCTTTTAATTAATCTAGGATGATAGTTCCTAGAATATGGTAGGAAGTCCTCTTTTTATACTTTGAATGAAATTATTTTATGCGTAATTTCTATAAAAATTTTACCACAGCTCCGCTACTATGACTGATAAATCTCAAATTTTTCTAAGGGATAAAGCTTATCATTAAGGAAATAATTAGAATGGTCTCTAATTGGATCATCAATCCATAATGGATTGAATCATCAATATGCATAAACTAAAAGCATAGAAAAAAGCCATTAATTTGGCCTCAAGCATAGCTTAATCTTAGATTAAGGAAAAGCTTTATGAAAAGCTTCATTTGGATTGAGAATGGGTCATGAGTATGACCATTTCTTGAGTGAGAGAGAGAAATTACATAGAAACCATTAGAATTTAAACATAAATGGAAATTAACTTCAATAGCATTTATTAAATTATGTAACTCTTTACTACTATTCACCAATTAACTTCAATAGCATTTAAAAAACCATACCAGCTTCTCAAGCTGGAAAGGGGTTGAGAAGAGAGAATCATTGAGAAATTATAGGAAAGATCAAAATTCAATATACTTACCTTATAATTTGCTTGATTCTTTATTCACGGTAGAGGCCCCCAACCAATCAATTGGTTTAGTATGTTGATGGAGCCACCAATGGGGATTGAAGAAAGAGAGAAGTATCAAAACTAGTGAATTATTAAAGAATTCACAGTTCTTGGCTTAGGTAGAGTAGAGTAACAATGCATAAGACACTCTATATTTTGGCTTAGGTGGAGTAGAGTAACAAAGCATAAGACACTATATATTTTGGCTTAGGTGGAGTAGAGTAATAAAGCATAAGACACTATATATTTTGGCTTAGGTGGAGTAGAGTAACAAAGCATAAGACACTATATTTTTTTCAACAAGGGGAGGCTTCTATTTATAGGAAAATTTGAGCTCCTAACCAAACAAACTGATTCTAGAATTTTCCAAGTCAGTTTGGTCACTTTTTGACCATTTTTAGGTCAGTTAAGCTAACTTTTTGGAACTAGAGTTGAATGAGGAGAGAGGAGAGATGAAATATCTCAATTTTTATTAGTTTAAAACTCATTCAAGCATGTGAAATATGCACCTCCTTTAAAGAACTCTCCTTCCTTACATATGTGTCATAGTTTTTCTATTAATAAACCTTGTACATTTTCAACTCTTCATCTTATGTGAAATATGCACCTCCTTTAAAGAACTCCCCTTCCTTACATATGTGTTTTTTAAACTAATAAACCTTGTACATTTTCAACTCTTCATCTTATGTGAGCATTTACTCCTTTTTGGATACCCAAAATATCTCATATTTTTAATATTGCTCATAGTTTTTTTACTAATAAACCTTGTACATTTTCAACTCTTCATCTTATGTGAAATATGCACCTCCTTTAAAGTACTCCTCTTCCTTACATATGTGTCATAGTTTTTTTTTTTACTAATAAACCTTGTACATTTTCAACTCTTCATCTTATGTGAAATATGCACCTCCTTTAAAGAACTCCCCTTCCTTACATATGTGTCATAATGGAATCATTTTAATATTGCTCATAGTTTTTTACTAATAAACCTTGTACATTTTCAACTCTTCATCTTATGTGAGCATTTAAGGGACTCCCCTTCCTTACATATGTGTCATAATAAAATCATTATTCCCAAAATATCTCATATTTTTAATATTGCTCATAGTTTTTTACTAATAAACCTTGTACATTTTCAACTCTTCATCTTATGTGAGCATTTACTCATTTTTGGGTATCTTCTTTTTACAATTTGGATTTATCTCCTCCCTACACATGGATTGATGCTATTGGTCCATAGGAACCTTAATTGGACCATAATCCAAAGATTTATAAAAATCTAGACCCTTAGACTAAGGTTCTTTATACCTATTTCTAATTAATTCCAATTGCACATTGGAAAATTCTTTTTGAATTTCTGTTTCAGGGAAATTCATCTTAATTATATGAGATATTTTTCTATCCAAAAATATTCAAAATCTGAATATTCTCTCTCTAGCATAATTTTCTCTCTCTAGGTTAAAACAGTTAGAAACAAGGTCTTTATATTTTTGAAGAGGGATTGATGATAGGGGAAGATACTAGACATCAAAAGGGGTTGGGGGAGGAATCTTACATTGTGGTTTTGCTCAAAGAGGGTAGGAAAACAAAGTGTGCAGGTTGAAAAAGGCTTTATATGGTTTAAAGCAAGCTCCACGAGCTTGGTATGAAAAGATACATGCATATTTGACTGCACATGGGTTTTCGAATAGTCCAACGGAAAGCACTTTGTATGTTAAACGTGTGAATGGTGTACATCTAATCATTGCTCTCTATGTCGATGACATGCTACTCACAGGACCAAATGAAAGTCATATTACTGATTTTAAGGCTGATTTGAATGCCTCTTTTGAGATGTCAGATTTGGGGCATTTGCATCATTATTTGGGGATACAATTTAAGCAGTGTGATGGAGGTATTGCTTTGTGTCAGACAAAGTATATTGAGACATTTTTGCGGAGATTCGGCCTTGAAGACTGCAAGCCTATTGCTACTCCAATGGAGACAGGTTTGAAGTTGAGTCTTCATGATGCTGGAGATCACTTTGATGTCACACTCTATCAGACAGCTGTTGGTTGCCTCATTTATGTATGCATTACAAGGCCGGACATTCAGTTTGCAGTCTCACAGGTGAGCAGGTTTATGCATAGCCCAGCGTCTCAGCATTGGAAAGAAATTAAACACATCTTTCGCTACTTGAGTGGCACCATACATCTTGGGTTGTTTTATCCCAAGGGGGGATCGTTGCCGCCAGATTTACATGCTTTTTCGGACTCAGATTGGGCTGGTTGCTATGACACAAGAGTGTCCACAAGTGGTTTTTGTTTCATACTCGGTAGCTCATGCATATCTTGGTTGAGCAAGAAGCAACCTACTGTGGCCACTTCTAGTTGTGAAGCTGAGTACAGGGCAGCTTTCACAGCTACGGTTGAGTGTGTGTGGCTCAGACGGCTTATGGCTGACTTGGGTGTTGGATAGGAGTCTGCCACCTCTATCTTCATCGACAGTCAGAGCGTATTGGCAGTTGCACGAGAAACCCAGTTTTTCATGCTCGCACAAAGCACATTGAGGTGCATTATCACTATGTCAGGGAGAGACTCTCAGCAGGAGAGATCAGCTTGGCCTATGTGCCAACACAGGACAACCTCGCCGATCTTTTCACAAAGGCGCTTCCTCGTGAGAAGTTCGAAGCTTTCCGCAAAGCTTTGGGCTTGCTGCCCTTTGTGGACTGATCTACTTCGGGCATGGCACTCCCCTATACATGAGTGCCAGCTCTCGTTCACACCATCACTCCCAGGGGGGATTTGTTGCCATATATATATATAGGCAGTGATGTGTGTGAACACACTTAGGACCGCCAGGGCACTTTTTCCCTCTTTAGGAGGTTTTTTCCCCCGGCTTGTATATACGCCCATCCTACTAGGGCTAACTTATCTTTTGTACATTGACACAATCTAATACATTGTGTGTTGTGTGCATTCTTGCTTCTTCTTCTCCAAGCTTTGTGTGCTTTCGTGCAACCCTAATTCCAACAGAGTGTGCCTATTGTCTTGCATTAGTGTACTAACTATCATTATAGATTTTCTAGATTATTTTAAGCCTTGTTAAATATATGCTAATTATCTGATTAGACTAGGCTTAGCACGATTTCTCAATTTCTTAACTTGGTATTAGAGCAAGGTTTACTTAAGGCTAGGTTATTTGTGGTATTTTTCTTAAGTGTGTTTAGAATTTTAAGAGAAAAAAATGGCACACTCATTATTATGTGGAACCTACATCATTTGGAATATTGAGAAGAAGGGGGAGCTACCATAAAAAAATCCAACGACAAAGAATAGAAAGACCAAAGTGAAGTGGCCACGATGAGCACATGAATCGCCCTAATTATGCAAGAATTGCCTTATATTCTATTTTTTAAAAACAAATAGAAATTTAAAAAAAACAAGATCCATTGGATCCAATTGCATTATGCACCACTAAAATCAATATGCTTTTATCATCTGAGTAGGATACACTTAAATCTGCACCCTTAAACCACTAGCTGAAATCAAAGTTTCCATAGTCATGCCTGTGATCCTTGATTAGGACCAAGATGTTGAAATATGTAAGCTTGGGTTATTTGGTTTAGTGTGTGATCACACCTTAGAGGTGCAAGATGTTTTCTTAAGTTTTGTGAAATGATAAGAATGCCACATGAGATATTGTGTGAATGGTAAGACCCACATGAAAAAAAATGAAATTACAAAATGATATGCCACATGTAAACGGGATTGGATGGGCTAGAGGCCATCTATATTAGAAGTCTTTCATTGTATGGTTTATAACACATTACAATAGAAATTGAGTTGAGTGTGCCTATTCTCTTGCATTAGTGTACTAACTATCATTAGAGATTTTCTAGATTGTTTTGAGCCTTGTTTAATATATGCTAATTATCTGATTAGACTAGGCTTAGCATGATTTCTCAATTTCTTAACTTGGTATTAAAGCAAGGTTTATGTAAGCCTAGGTTATTTGTGGTATTTCTCTTAAGTTTTTTTAGTACTTTAAGAGAAAAAAACGGCACACTCGATATTATGTAAAACCTACATCATTTGGAATATTGAGAAGAAGGGGGAGCTACCATTAAAAAAATCCAACGAGAAAGAATAGAAAGTGAAGTGACCACGACAAGAGCACAGGATTTACCCTAAAGATGTAGGAATTGCCTTATATTCTTTTTTTATTAAAAAAAAGAAATTTGAAAAAAACAAGAGCCATTGGATCCAATTGCAATATGCACTACTAAAATCAATATGCAGAATGCCACATGAGATATTGTGTGAATGGTGAGAGCCACATGAAAGAAAAGGAATTACCAAATGACATGCCACATGTAAACGGGATTGGGTTGGCTAGCCATCTATATTAGACGTCTTTCATTGCATGGTCTATAACACATTACAATAGAAATTGAGTTGAGTGTGCCTATTCTCTTACATTAGTGTACTAATTATCATTATAGATTATTTTGAGCCTTGTTAAATATATGCTAGTTATCTGATTACACTAGGCTTAGCATGATTTCTCAATTTCTTAACTTGGTATTAGAGCAAGGTTTATGTAAGACTAGGTTATTTGTGTTATTTTCTCAAGTTTTTTTAGTATTTTAAGAGAAACAAATGGCACACTCATTATTATGTGGCACCTACACCATTTGAAATATTGAGAAGAAGGGGGAGATACCATTAAAAAAATCCAATGAGATAGAATAGAAAGACCAAACTGAAGTGGCCACACGACAAGAGTACGTGAATTGCCCTAATTATGCACAAATTGCCTTGTATTCTTTTTTTTATTAAAAACATTAGATATTTGAAAAAAACAAGAGCCATTGGATCCAATAGCATTATGCACCACTAAAATCAATATGCTTCGATCATCTGAGTAGGATACACTTAAATCTGCACCCTTCACTACAAGAGTAGAAGCCTGTAGCGACCCTTACGGGGGTCGCTACAGAAGTCGTTCCAAAGGTCGCTTTTGAACATCGTTTAAACGACCTCTATAGCGACATTTTTGCGATGCATAAACGACGCTATTTGGGTGGCATAAACCACGTTTTTAGGGTGGCATATGCATCGCATTTGGGTGGCATAAACGACGTTTCGAGGGTGGCATAAACCACGTTGTTTGGTGGCATAAACGACGCAAATTGAGTGGCATAAACACCTAAGTTTGGGTGGCATAAGCGACCTTTTTTGAGTGGCATAAACGACCCTACGAAGGTGGCATAAACGACCCTATTTGGGTGGCATAAATGACTATTTTTGAGTGGCATAAACGACCCTACGAAGGTGGCATAAACGACCCTATTTGGGTGGCATAAACGACCTTACGAAGGTGGCATAAACGACCCGGTTTGGGTGGCATAAACGACGTTACGAAGGTGGCATAAGCGACCCTATTTGTATTATTTTTTTTAGCCGTTGGGGTCACTTAAAAGACCTTTGTTCTGAATGTTTTTTTTTAGCCGATGCGCATTCTCTCTCGCTCTCTCTCTCATACACATTATCTCCACTTGTGTCTCTTGCACACACATTCTCTCTCTCTTTCTCCCTCTCTCTCTCTCTCACACACACACACACTTCACATAAACATTAGTCTCTCTCTCTCTCTCTCTTTCTCTCTCTCTCTCTCTCTCACACACACACACACTTCACATAAACATTGGTCTCTCTCTCTCTCTCTCTCTCTCTCTCTCTCTCTCATACACACTTGCCTCTATCACACACACATCGTACGTATACAAACATCATAAAAAATCTCTCTTTCTCTCTCTCTCTCTCACACACACACACACATACGCACGCGCATTCGTGTACAACAAAAGACCCAAGAATCGACATACATCGACTTTTGAAAAAGCAATGGCCGACATCGATTACGGTAAGTATAAATTAAATTTTGCAATCAATTAACATTTAAATCTGTAGATTTGGGAGGTAGACACTTCAAGAAACTCTTGATAGATATAACACATGTGCATCATGGCCAAAAACACACATACATAAAGAAAATGTTAATGAAAGAGCGCCATCATTCTGAATGAGCGACTATATGTATCAAAAAATTATGTCTACAAACTCAGCACTAAATGGCTCTATCATTAATCGAAGTCATCGGAGGAAGAGTCCTCCTCTTGTACATTCTTGGGTGGTTGCGATGATAACCCTGCTGCTACCTGTCGAGCAACCTCGTCCATGTCGTTCTCACCATGTTGCTCCTGCAATTAAAAATGTCTATTGGCTATTTGAGTATAAAAAAAACCATATAACATATAACACATGCAGATCTTGATTGGCATAAAATAATATTTGATAGAATTACTTACAAAAGCATCGGGTGTCGGCATCTCCTTCTGTAGCGCTCTGTAGCCGTAAATTGTGGCTCTCCGTATCTCGTCTGCAGATGGTGCTCGACCATAATCCTTTCTCTGTCATTTAAACATTGCATATATATAAGTAAGAAGTGAATTGAATGCATATGAGATCATAGATACATGGATACATATATATATATATGAATGTGTATACAAATACCTATAGATAGTCGAACAAAAAATTTGTGCACTTACAAAGAGTGCTCGAAAGCCATTAGAGCCCATCCGCCGGCCAAGCCGAGAGGTGTGCCCTGACTGGACACAAGCCTGTGCTGCCTCCTGCAAATTAAATGCGCTTTTATATGAATATATAATTAATGCTATTCGAGAAGTACCTATCATATGCATTGAGTGAATTAACTTTGTGTACCTTCTGTTGAGGCCATGTCACTCTCAAGCGAATCTCTTTCCTGAAGTGCCGCCAAGAATCTTTGCACATCGCAGGTGGGCGTGTATGCTCAGGGACGACCGCAAATTTCCTAAGCATTTAACAACAGTGTGTTATTACAAGGTTTCACAACTTACGATCAATAAACATATAGATGGATATATAAACACATATACATAGGTAGGTGGATAGATAAATAGATAAATGTAGCGGTCAGTATGCACTATGGATGCTCAATTGGGTGCATTTGGAGAGCGTACTAGCTCTCCGAATGGACCAATTGCACATCCATAGTGCATACGGACCGGCTGACGGTCCGTATATGCTATGCTAACGCATTTGGGTGCATGTCAATTACACCTTGAAGAACTATTTTGTGCAAGGTTACTGTAAGCCTCTGATATGGACATAAGTACAGTAAGAAGGTATGATTACAAATTAACTAGTTTCTGCTGAGGGAAGAACATTATTCCTAACCTGGGGATAAGCAAATATGCATTGTGCGCTACCATAGCATTTACAAACACTTCTAGGATGATTTTGTATGTGTATTATTTTTGTTCAAGTTTTCTTTGATTTTTAATGATATTAATATGACATTAATATTTTATGAATGCAGATTCCGGATCATCCTCTGGGACACTGCCTCCTCCCACTCTTCCTGTGCGTCCATCTGTAGTTGCGAGAGGAGATGGTTCCTCTTCTTCCACATCATCTACGACACTAGGCGACTCACAAACATATTACGTTGAAAGAATCCCATGTTGGTGTGCAGCATGCCATGGCACTCATCGACGAATGCGACGCATATGTTTTGCCCATATGGAGCAGTATGGTCCATGTCCTGATATGCCACCACAAGAGGAACGGGAGCATCCCATGGTAAGTGATGTCATTTTAGAACTATGTATAAATTCATATCCAAGTTTACTCCGCACTATTAATCGTGTTCCATGTGTGTCTCACCCTTCATATAATCAGCAACCGCTCATTGATGACTTGCAACAAATATGGAAAGGAGTAAATGTTATTGATATGTCAAAACCTGTGGGTAATAGAAGTTTCAAGGTTCGTGGCATTTTAGCATGGACAATACATGACTATCCTGCCTATGGCAGGTATAGCAAGGCTCTTTAGTTGTTTGTTTGTTTATACAATCAAAAAATTTGGATGTTGAAAACATAAAAATAGTTTTTGTTTCTCTCAGGCCTATCAACAAAGGGTTACAAAGCATGTCCACCATGCGGTGATTGGCTACGCTCCAAATATAGTCGAAGTTTGAGTAAAAATATATACCTTCGACATCGACGATTTCTGCCTCCAGATCATGTGCTACGTTCCAAAGCAAATGCGAGACATTTTAATGGCAAAGTGGAGAATGGACGTTGTCCAACGCGAATGACTCCAAGAGATTGGTACGTCAAGTGGACAAACGGACCTCTAATAGATCCGGAGGCAGAACTTGCAAGCGATAATGATGACGAATATGATTTTCGGCAGTCGTCGAGAGGCAAGAAATCAATGACACAAAATTCATCCATATGGTATATGTTGGAGTATTGGAAAGATCTAAAAATAACTCATTTGCTTGATCCCATGCACATATTTAAAAATGTTGCACACTCGCTTTGGAATCATCTTATGGGCTTCAAGGATACAGAGGCTGCAAGGGCAGACCTAAAGATTTGCAACTGCAAACGATCACTATGGCCTATAATCAATGAGGAGACAGGAAATATTACTTATTCACAGGCACCATGGGTACTCACAAAGCAAGAGATAAGCGTCATCAATGAGCGGATACGATGCATACGTACTCCTACGGGCTATGGTGCTTCATTGCAAAACATGTTTACCATGGATGATAACTCTCTTTTGGGTCTAAAGACACACGACTGGCATAACTTCATTAAGGTATGGTGCCTCTCTAACATGTATCATCAATTTCTAATGAAGGTGCCATTATATTATCATTTGTTAACACTAGAGCTAATCTGTGTGCAGCACATCTTGCCACTTGTTATCGACGGTTGTTTGACTGAGGGTATTAGGGATGTTATATATCGATTGGGATCATTGACAAGGTATTGACAGTGGAACATCATATTGTTCTTACTTCTTTGTCACAAAAATCTTATGCTAATCACATTGTTTCTCTTTATAGATGGATTACATCCAAAGAGATCGACTCACGTGATATCCCGCAAACGAAAGCTAGAGTGTATTGAGCTCCTTTGTCTGATGGAGAAGGAGTTACCTACCTCCTTTTTTGACATTCAAGTCCATGTTATGATCCATCTCGTTGAAGAGATAGAGATTGCTGGGACCGTGAGTACACGATGGATGTTCTGGGTTGAAAGGTACATGGGGGTATTGAAAGGATTTGTGCGCCAGCGAGAAAGACCCGAGGGATCCATGGCAGAGGGATGGTTGCTTCACGAGTGCATGTATTATCTATCTGAGTACTTGCAACATGTGGATAACGAAGCTCCTCCTGGTTGGAGAGAAGAACAATCAGACAACGAAACCACAGAGATGTTATGTGGGCAAGGGGTCCCACTAAAGATAAGTGCTGAGGAGAGGGAAGCGCTTAGTACTTTTGTGGTGTATAACTCAGATTGCATGCAAAAATGGATTGACAAGCATGACAAAGAATGCAAAGAGAGAAACAGGAGAAGTAGGGCATCCAAAAAGGGTTGGAGTGCACCTCCAACGATGAGCCTAGAATGGTTGAATACACATATCAGAGAGATGCGAGGGCAAGGGTTTGAAATCTCACGAGAAGAGTTTGAGCTTAGCCTAGGATGCGACACCATGGTAAGTTACTCCAATGTTATATTTTAATTTGAATAATACTACATGTTTTTCTGGATTCTAACCATACATGTTCATGTGGTTCCCATGTGGTTTTAGGTCCGAGCTCACAGTAACATGTGGGTGTGTGGTCAGCATTTCCGCGTCAAGAGGACTGATGATCTTCGTGTTACTCAGGACTCTTGCATCGTTGCGTCCTTTCATCAACTCTCTCGTGCAAGTGCTTGTGACACAAATTTGATTGAGGATGAGCTCGGCTACGTAGGGGATCTGGAGGGCATATACGAAATTAACTATCGTGTTATGAAACAGGTACACATGATTCGTTTCAAAATATTATGCAAACCAAATGATTGAAATATTCAGCATCTTTGAGTAACAAGTTTATATACATTATAATATTGCAGGTAATTTTGAAGGTGCGTTGGTTTCGAGCGGAGTACAAAGGAAAAAGGGCCACCTTGAGGCACGAACAAAGCGGCTTCTGGTCCGTTGACTCGTCGAAGCTCCTACGAGCAACCAAAGAGCCCCATCTCTTCCCGATGCATGTGCAACAAGCTTTCTTTTACAAAAATCCAAATGGCAATCCATGGTGGCAAATTGTTCATGTGAACCCTAGAAGCCAAAGATTGTTTGATACCACCTTTTCTACTGAGCGTGAAAATACACCACACACAACAATGACCTCTACAGAGCCCGACAATACACCAGACACAACAATGACCTCTATATCACATGGGCAAGGAGATACAATTCTTCGCATTAGAGAAGCAAATTTGATTTCACAAACAAATGTCACACCACCCTCAACGGATGATGAAGGGGATGATCTGGGTAAAGATTTATCGGATGATCTAGGAGAAGATCTACTAGAGGCTGACATTGAGCAAATCTCAGAATCCACCTCGAACAATGCTCCACTCCCTGATGGACTCGGCATATGCCTGAACTTCAAGAGGCTATGGCTGACAACGACGAGGTGTTCTTAGAGATTGATATCTTTGGCAAGGCATAGTTTCCAATTGTTCATAAACAGCTTGGCTCATCAATTCAAAAGAAAATGGTAATGTGTTTCTACCTCGATATCCTTTTTTTTCATCGCTTGTTTTCATTGTACATGATACTAACTATAGGGTGGGGTGGTAGGGGGAGCCTCTTGGTCTTAGAGTGGCCTTATGCTGCTACTTAGGGGTTTGATTCCCCTTAGGCTCGTGTTCTATAGTCATGAGTCCATGTACTATGCGTGTGTGTGTAAGTGCGGGAGTATGTGAACTTTCTAGAGAACGTTTCAGGTGTTTGACGTTCCAAACTTTCTTTATTTAATTTAACAATAATTCAACCATATTACTCAAAGAAAGAAGTAGACTTGAATAACATAGCAAAGCAAATAATTGTACCGTGCATTGTCCCGTCGATGCTTTAGAAGCGTTTGCATCTCATGCAATACAGCGGTCTCGTCCCAACCAACGCCGAACTCCTGCGCGAGGATTGCCAACACATATTTCTTGTCATTATCATCTTGATCCCTACAATTTGAAAAAAAAAGTCACTTTAGTTAGATTTATCATTTGATATCAATGTATACAGAGATTTTAAAAAATACATGAAAGAATTGGACTTACCGCGAGTGGATGTGTATCTTGGGCATGTATGTGTGCACGAGCTCTCTCAAGCGACGACGGAAAAGTGCCCCACCGTCTACATACTGCACTCGCCCACTCTGATCCACCTGAATGCTAATGGGCATCGTGCCCGATAGCATGCGAAGCTCCGAGGTGGCAGGTGGAGGTGCAGAAGGAGGCACACATGGTGAAGAGACTGGTGATGGTGATGGGTGGCTGACTACTACTACTGCACAAAAAACACATAATTTTTAAGATTCATTTTGGATGGTTTCATGAAAATTACACCTAGACATGGAGTAGATTAATGCATACCTCGAACGGCGGCGCCTCTGTGCCAAGGGAGTGCCCTCGGCCTGTGTCAAAACACTGGGGCCCGGCGTCTGCTACACCTGCGTCTGCACCAAAAGCGTATGCACGGGTTGGGGTGTGCCGCTACCTCCGGGAATAGGATCCCTCGAAGAGCCCTCCCCAAAGGCTACTGGCCGTACTAGTGTCGAGAGGTGAGTGATGATTAACTCAAGCTGGGGTACAGTCATAGCAGCGTACTCAATCATATCCTCCTGGATGGACTCTTTGTCTACCGCCATTTGTCTCAAGATCCTCTTGATGACCATCTTGATGACCATCAAGAGGGGAGCCTTTTCTTGCTCAGCCATAGCTATTTCAAGGAAAAAAAATTGTAGTCAACTCATGAGAAAGAGAGAGCCAATAGAGATCATGCGTAAAGGACAACACAGTTATGTGCTTGGGCAAGAACTAAGGAAGTGCTAAAAAAGCAAGCAAGTACACGTCAACTTTTTCTCGGAGGAAAAGTCGTGAAACCAAGGTGCACATAGGCCAGCCAAAAGCTACTCTGCCCCCAGGTTATGCTCAAGTGATGCGTGGACTGCCCCTTTTATGTTCCCCTGCTACTCTCGCTTTTGTTTACAATATGCTCTAAAAATAACAAGCATGTATTCTAAAAAAAATGCAACTCTTTAGATCCCCAGCTGCCATGGTTGAGTCTGATGCTCATCATGTACATGATGTACATAGACTTCATGTTTACCATGTCCAAGAAGTACATGGTCTTCTTCCTCGCGCTCCAGCACTATAGCTACTCTAGGTTCCAATTGTGCAAGATGCACCATGTGTACATGCTCTCTCTCAGTTCCATGTGTGCTGGACCTTCATCCTGTATAAAAGATGTCACCAACCTGTATTAATCAAATTTAATACATACATTAAGGACAATTACCAGAAGAACCATGGATGGACACCAGAAGCTCCTAATGTGACATGTAAAGGTCTTCGACCGTAGTAATCACAACCTTAGTCTAACTAAACTGTACTTAATGATGTTTAAGAGATAGACAAATATGTGTCAATGCAATGCAGCTATATTATATGATGAATGCGGTTACAATGAGATCCAAATGGATCTATACTACTGAATATGCTGCCTATATGCTGAATATTCTGATATGATGAATGAACTGTTGTCCACTATCTTTCCCTTGTCTCCTGGGAAGGAAATGCTGAAGGGATGCTTTGGAACAGATGCTATGCTGACCTGATGATGAAACGCAGATGTGCTCCTGTTACCTGGGAAGAAAACGCTGAGGAGAATAGATGCGTTTGCTGAAGATGAAGTACTAAATGCTGATGATGATGCGTTGCTGAATGTGCTGATGCATTGGTTGGATATGCTGCTCCCAAAGCTTCCTGGAGGAGATGCGTTGGAGAACACCCTGCTGAATGCTGCTATCTGAGATGCGTTGAGATGCGCTGATGACAGATGATGATGATGATGTGCTGAACTGAATGCTGAGGTCTCTATATATATGGGTGAGGGGGGCTGGTCGGCCAGCCTGGCTGCAATCGGCCAAATGCAAAAGACCATGACTGAATATATTATGCCAAAAATAGCATAAATGTTGGTCGGCTGAAGTAGCATCCTGTCGGCTGATGTAAACAAGCTGTCGGCTGCCTCCACAAGCCCTAAATGCTGGTCTATATGGCTAATGTGATGCTACCATGCTGACTCATACCATGTGGTACATGCTGAAAACATTCATTTAAATGCTTGAATAATGCCTGATAAATCCTGATGATACTTATGATGCTAAAATGATGCCATGTCACTGTACACCTGAATGGTGTGCACGTGACATTCCCCACTGCTAAACTGTTGCTGGGTGATATACCTGGCAACCTTCGACTCCTCTGTGATCCTTCTCCTCCGAACCACTGCCCCCTTCTGTCTTCTGCTACCCGGACTGAGGTCGTCTGCAGGAGTGAAATCCTTCGAGCCAAGACTCTATGTACTGCAGGAACTGAATGGCAAATGCTGCTAAACTGCCTGGAAATACCTGAGTCACCACTGACCTGTCTCTGGAAACCTTTCATCTACCATCTCTGTCGTTCCTGAAGCTCTGAACCTCCTAAGGCAATGTTGGAACAAACTTCCGTCTTCTGTGGAATAGAAACCCCCTGCATCAAGTTGAAGCCCAAAACTTATGTCCTCCTTTGATGATGGATGTCATTCAAAGGCATCTATGCTGATGTCTACCCCTGGAAGAGAGGGAAACATGCTGAATAATGATGAAGGATGGCTGAAAGATGGCTATCCTGACTCCAATGCTGAGTTCCACCACTTGTATGCTGGTATCCCTCTATGTAGGAGTTGGAAAGATGGCTGAATATGCTGATGCGTGGATGCGCTGCTGTCCCCAGCCCTCTTGGTGTAGAAACGCTGAAGGAACACACTGGATGCTGAACTGTATCCCCCTTTGCTCCTAGGAAGGAAAACGCTGAAGAGATCAATGTCTATGCTGAAATGATGCGTTTGTTTATATATGGGGAATTGGTGCTGGTCGACCAGCTTGGCTGCAGTCGGCCAGCTCTGAATATGCTCACGACTGCCATTTAAATGCCATAAATGCTTTAAAGGCTGGTCGGCTAACTTGAATGCTGTCGGTTGCCTCCACAAGCCCCAATGCTTTTGTCTAGATGGTTAATACGATGCTACAATGCTGAATCCAACCCATACCATGTGGTACATGCTGAAAACATTCATTTAAATGTCCATAAAATGCCTCATAAATCCTGATTAAATGCCTGATGATGCCATGCCATAAAATAATGCCATGTCACTGTACACCTGAATGGTGTGCACGTGACATTCCCCTCCCGCTACTAAACTGTTGCTGGGTGGTATACCTGGCAACCTTCGACTCCTCTGTGATCCTTCTCCTCCGAACCGCTGCCCCCTTCTGTCTTCTGCTTGCCGGGACTGAGGTCATCTGCAGGAGTGAAATCCTTTGAGCCAAGACTCTATATACTGCGAGAACTGAATGGCAAATGCTGCTAAAACTGCTTGGAAATACCTGAGTCACCCCTGACCTGCCTGTGGAAACCTTTCACCTACCATCTCTGTCGTTCCTGAAGCTCTGAACCTCTTGAGGCGATGTTGGAGCAAACTTCCGTCTTCTGTGGAAGAGAAACCCCCTGCTGCCAGTTGAAGCCCAAAACTTATGTCCTCCTTTGATGATGGAAGTCATTCTTTCCTAGAGAGTCATGGGCAAACATGTATGCCTTGCAGGATGCAAGATGGACTGCTAAGATGACTGCTAAGATATCTGCTATGCAAACCATGTGCAACCCTATATGCTGTGCAAGAATGCAGATGGATGGGTTACTAATGCATACCTAAGGGAAAATCCCATCTGAGCCATTGTCTGTGAGATAAAATCCCATCTGAGCCATTGTCTGTGAGATAAAATCCCATCTGAGCCATTGTCTGTGAGATAAAATCCCAGTTGACCGTGTCAAAAGCTTTAGCAAAGTCCACTTGCATAATAAAAACATCTTGGTCAGAATATTTTGCATATTCAATAGCCATGAGAGCATTGCCAATATTATCATGGATCTGCCGCCTAGGAACAAAGCCATATTGCAAGGGATGCAGACCCTCATAAAGCACTTGCAACAGGCATCAATGTGATGGGCCTCCAATCCATGAGATGCTCACACAAATTTCGCTTGGGGATGAGTTTAACTATGCCATGCTTCCATGATTGGGAGAGTACTCCTGTATGCCAAGCCTCATTAATCATTTGCAGGATAACACCTTTAAGGTCTTCCCAAAAGTGTAAGAAAAATTCCACCGTGAGGCCATCATACCCTGGTGCCTTACCAGTGCTGAGATGGGACAAGGCATCATCAAGCTCCACATCAGTGAAAGGCATATCAAGTTTGAGAGCTTCCTGTGGGTTGAGAATGGGAAGAACATGCTGTAAAAGAGTATCCCGAGCTTGTAATTTGTGCAAAGAAGTGGTAGGAGCAGGGGGTGCAAACAGTTTCTGAAAATAAGAAAAGCATTCATGTTGGAGCTCTGAGAAAGACCGAGTCCATTCACCATCCAGTTTATGGACTCTGAGGCAAGAGGTCTTCCTCCTGGAAGCATGTAACCCTTGAAAGAAAGATTTTGAAGAGTAGCCTTTATCCACCATGAATTGAGTCACTTGGCCAATTTCCATCGGTCATTACCTTGCAAGAGAGCTGTTGTGACTGAGAGAGAGTGTCCATTTGTTGAGAGGAGAGGGGCTGCAATTGGGAATGTACAGTCAAGGATTGAACTACTACTTTGGCATGCTGAACTTTAGCTCTCCAATCAGGCATGAAATTACTCCCATATTCATGAATAGCATGCTGAAGCCTGTCCACAAGGCGTTGCCATGAAAAATTACAGTCATAATGGACATGGGCTGTAAGAGGAATTATGGCATATCGGATCAATTGTTGAAATTGTGCATGCTGCAGGTATCCTTTATTGTTATGTTTCATCCGAATGGAATGTAAAGGCATGTCATCCCAGGGCTGCCAAACTGAATATTCAGCCATAAAGGAGCATGGTCAGAGAGACCAAGAGAGTGATCAACCTCAATATGAAGACTGAAATCTGTATATTGTTGAGCATGCAGTAAATACCATCTATCCAAGTGAGCCCAGTAGTTAGTAAAGGCATTATGATGATAGGTGTAGCCCACTATTCCAGTGTGCATGGCTGTCCATAAATCTTGTGCATGTGTCCTAGTAACTTCTCCCATGATCGCTTTTCAGAAGGGATCATATGAGATCTATGAGTAGTGTTGTCTGATGGCATGGGAGAGTTATTAAAGTCTCCGCCAAGAAGAGCACAAGATCGCCATGGGTAAGAAGCAATGGCATGCCACATGGAAGCTCTGGAAGCAGAAGTTTGCAAGGCATAAATAGAGGCAAATTCCCAAATATCACCATTGACATCACATTGAATCACCATCCATCTGCCATCATAATCATTGAAGGCAAGCTGGGGCTGCAGTTCATGTCTGACCAATATGCAAAGACCCGAGAAATGCTTAGTACCTGCATAGTGGATATCATAGTCCCCAAAATAGCCAGCCTAGCCAGCCATAGAATGTTGGTTATGTTCTTGCAAACAGAGAATGTCCGGCTGCCTAGTTAAAACATAATTCCACACTAGCCTCCACTTTAGAAGGATTGCAGAGGCCCTGTACATTAAGAGTGACACAATGGAGTTTGTCAAGCATGAGGATATATACAAAGGAGGAGACCAAGAATATACAACCAAAGAGTGCTTAAGCATTAGCCATCATGGGCTGCAGCCCTTCCTTCCCTGGGTCAAAGGATAGCCCTTCCTCAGAATCACAAAAAGGAATGTGTTTTTTGAGAACTCCAACCCAATTGAGAAGAACCGGGGAGTGGCTGAGGTAGAGGCTTGGCCTGGAGTACGAGTAGATGCATCCTAGTGGCGAGATTGAAGGGGTCTTTGCCTCACCACCCTCGGGCTGTAAAAAACCATCATTATCAGGGGCCTTCTCTTTCTCTTTACCTTTGTCCTTGCCTTTAGCTATGGCTAGCATTTGCGAAGCCACTTTCCCAACTTTGGAGGCATTTTTATCCAAATTCTTGGACCCAGTAGTCTCTTGCTTATGAGTGGGCTGAACCAGGGGAGAAGGTATAGCAGTGGTGGCTGGAGGGCGATGCAAGACAGTAGGGCATTCAGAGGCCAGATGCCCGTACTTATGGCATGAAAACAAGCACCTACAAAAATTTCCCATTTCAATTCAAAGTACTTTTGGCCCATTGGCAAACCTAGAATATAAGGCAATTCGTGCATAATTAGGGCAATTCACGTACTCTTGTCGTGTGGCCACTTCAGTTTGGCCTTTCTATTCTTTCTCATTGGATTTTTTTAATGGTAGCTCCCCCTTCTTCTCAATATTCCAAATGATGTAGGTGCCACATAATAATGAGTGTGCCATTTTTTTCTCTTAAAATACTAAAAAAACTTGAGAAAATAACACAAATAACCTAGTCTTACATAAACCTTGCTCTAATACCAAGTTAAGAAATTGAGAAATCATGCTAAGCCTAGTGTAATCAGATAACTAGCATATATTTAACAAGGCTCAAAATAATCTATAATGATAATTAGTATACTAATGTAAGAGAATAGGCACACTCAACTCAATTTCTATTGTAATGTGTTATAAACCATGCAATGAAAGGTGTCTAATATAGATGGCCTCTAGCCCACCAATCCCGTTTACATGTGGCATGTCATTTGGTAATTCCTTTTCTTTCATGTGGCTCTTAGCATTCACACAATATCTCATGTGGCATTCTTATCATTCCACAAAACTTAAGATAACATCTTGCACCTCTAAGGTGTGTTCACACACTCGACCAAATAACCCAAGCTTACATATTTCAACATCTTGGTCGTGATCAAGGATCACGGGCGTGACTATGCAAACTTTGATTTCACCTAGTGGTTCAAGGGTGCAGATTTAAGTGTATCCTTCTTAGATGATCGAAGCATATTGATTTTAGTGGTGCATAATGCAATTGGATCCAATGGCTCTTGTTTTTTTCAAATTTCTTATTTTTAAAAAAAATTTAGAATACCCTGGTTGACTCGTCTCAGACTGGGCTCACATGGGACTAGTTTTCCACCCCAGGTCTTGCACCCTGCATAATTAGGGCAATTCCTTTGCTCTTGTCATGGGCCAATTCAGTTTGGTCTTTCTATTTTTTCTCGTTGGATTTTTTTAATGGTAGCTCCCCCTTCTCAATATTCGAAATGAGGTAGGTTTCACATAATAATGAGTGTGCCGTCTTTTCCCAATCCTGTTTACATGTGGCATGTCATTTTGGTAATTCCTTTTCTTTCATGTGGTTGTCACCATTCACACAATATCTTATGTGGCATTCTTATCATTCCACAAAACTTAAGATAACATCTTGCACCTCTAAGTTGTGTTCACACACTTGACCAAATGCAATTTTTGATTTCGGCTAGTGGTTCAAGGGTGTAAATTTAAGTGTATCCTCCTCAGATGATCAAAGCATATTGATTTTAGTGGTGCATAATGCAATTGGATCCAATGGCTCTTATTTTTTTCAAATTTCTATTAAAAAAAATTAAAATATAAGGCAATTCTTGCATAATTAGGGCAATTCGTGTGCTCTTGTCATAGCCACTTCAGTTTGGTCTTTCTGTTATTTCTCGTTGGATTTTTTTAATGGTAGCTCCCCCTTCTTCTCAATATTCCAAATGATGTAGGTTCCACAAAATAATGAGTGTGCCATTTTTTTCTCTTAAAATACTTAAAAAACTTAAGAAAAATACCACAAATAACCTAGGCTTACATAAACCTTGCTCTAATACCAAGTTAAGAAATTGAGAAATCATGCTTAGCCTAGTCTAATCAAATAATTAGCATATATTTAACAAGGCTTAAAATAATCAAGAATGCAAGAGAATAGGCACACTAAACTCAATTTCTATTGTAATGTGTTATAACTTATAAACCATGCAATGAAAGACTTCTAATATAGATGGCCTCTAGCCCATGGCCTCTAGTCCAATCCCGTTTACATGTGGCATGTCGTTTGGTAATTCCTTTTCTTTCATGTGGCTCTCACCATTCACACAATATCTCATGTGGCATTCTTATCATTCCACAAAACTTAGGATAACATCTTGCACCTCTAAGGTGTGTTCACACACTCCTCCACCAAATAACCCAAGCTTACATATTTCAACATCTTGGTCCTAATCAAGTATCACGGGCGTGACTATGCAAGCTTGGATTTTATCCTAGTGGGTTAAGGGTGTAGATTTAATTGTATCCTACTCAGATGATTGAAGCATATTGATTTTAGTGGTGCATAATGCAATTGGATCCAATGGCTCTTGTTTTTTTCAAATTTCTAATTTTTAAAAAATTAGAATATAAGTCAATTCCTGCATAAATAAGGCATTTCCTCTGCTCTTGTCGTGGTGGCCACTTTAGTTTGGTCTCTCTATTCTTTCTCATTGGATATTTTTTAATGATAGCTCCCCCTTCTTCTCAATATTCCAAATGATGTAGGTTCCACAAAATAATGAGTGTGCCGTTTTTTTCTCTTAAAATACTAAAAAAACTTAAGAAAAAATACCACAAATAACCTAGGCTTACATAAACCTTGCTCTAATACCAAGTTAAGAAATTGAGAAATCATGCTAAGCCTAGTCTAATCAGATAATTAGCATATATTTAACAAGGCTCAAAATAATCTAGAAAATCTATAATGATAATTAGTACACTAATGCAAGAGAATAGGCACACTAAACTCAATTTCTATTGTAATGTGTTATAACTTATAAACCATGCAATGAAAGACTTCTAATATAGATGGCCTCTAGCCCAATTGCGTTTACATGTGGCCTGTCATTTGGTAATTCCTTTTCTTTCATGTGGCTCTCACCATTCACACAATATCTCATGTGGCATTCTTATCATTCCACAAAACTTAAGATAACATCTTGCACCTCTAAGGTGTGTTCACACACCCAACCAAATAACCCAAGCTTATATATTTCAACATCTTGGTCCTGATCAAGGATCATGAGCGTGACTATGAAAACTTTGATTTCAGCTAGTGGTTCAAGGGTGCAGCTTAAAGTGTATCCTACTCAGATGATCGAAGCATATTGATTTTAGTGGTCCATAATGCAATTGGATCCAATGGCTCTTGTTTTTTTCAAATTTCTATTTAAAAAAAAAATTAAAATATAAGGCAATTCTTGCATTATTAGGGCAATTTCGTTGCTCTTGTTGTGGGTGGCCACTTCAGTTTGGTCTTTCTATTCTTTCTCGTTGGATTTT
Organism: Cibotium barometz; assembly: GCF_041138505.1. Lineage (NCBI taxonomy): Eukaryota > Viridiplantae > Streptophyta > Polypodiopsida > Cyatheales > Cibotiaceae > Cibotium > Cibotium barometz. Next base: position 31,065,685 of record NC_141068.1, read on the forward strand.
TTTAATGGTATCTCCCCCTTCTTCTCAATATTCCCAATGATGTAGGTTCCACATAATAATGAGTGTGCTGTTTTTTTCTCTTAAAATACTAAAAGAACTTAAGAAAAATACCATAAATAACCTAGGCTTACATAAACCTTGCTCTAATACCAAGTGAAGAAATTGAGAAATCATGCTAAACCTAGTCTAATCAGATAATTAGCATATATTTAACAAGGCTCAAAATAATCTAGAAAATTTATAATTATAATTAGTACACTAATGCAAGAGAATAAGCACACTCAACTCAATTTCTATTGTAATGTGTTATAAATAATGCAATGAAAGAGATCTAATATAGATGGCCTCTACCCCGATCCCGTTTACATGTGGCATGTCATTTGGTAATTCCTTTTCTTTCATGTGGCTCTCACCATTCACACAATATCTCATGTGGGATTCTTATCATTCCACAAAACTTAAGATAACATCTTGCACCTCTAAGGTGTGTTCATACACGCGACCAAATAACCCAAGCTTACATTCCACAAAACTTAAGATAACATCTTGCACCTCTAAGGTGTGTTCACACACGCGACCATATAACTAAAGCTTACATATTTCAACATCTTGGTCCTGGTCAAGGATCACGGAGGTGACTATGCAAACTTTGATTTCAGCCAGTGGTTCAAGGGTGCAAATTTAAGTGTATCCTACTGAGATGATCAAAGCACATTGGTTTTAGTGGTGCATAATGCATTTGGATCCAATGGCTCTTGTTTTTTTCAAATTTCTATTTAAATAAAATAAAATTAAATATAAGGCAATTCCTGCATTATTAGGGCAATTCGTGTGCTCTTGTTGTGGGTGGCCACTTGAGTTTGGTCTTTCTATTCTTTCTCGTTGGATTTTTTTAATGGTAGCTTCCCCTTCTTCTCAATATTCCAAATGATGTAGGTTCCACATAATAATGAGTGTGCCGTTTTTTCTCTTAAAATACTAAAAAAAACTTAAAGAAAAATACCATAAATAACCTAGGCTTACATAAACCTTGCTCTGATACCAAGTTAAGAAATTGAGAAATCATGCTGAGCCTAGTCTAATCAAATAATTAGCATATATTTAACAAGGTTTAAAATAATCTGAAAGTATATAATGATAATAAGTACACTAATGCAAGAGAAGAGGCACACTCAACTCAATTTCTATTGTAATGTGTTATAAACCATGCAATGAAAGACTTCTAGTATAGATGGCCTCTAGCCCAATCCCGTTTACATGTGGCATTTCATTTGGTAATTCCTTTTCTTTCATGTGGCTCTCACCATCACTCCTACAATATCTCATGTGGCATTCTTATCATTTCTTAAAACTTAAGATAACATCTTGCACCTCTAACGTGTGTTCACACACTCCACCAAATAACCCAAGCTTACATATTTCAACATCTTGGTCCTGATCAAGGATCACGGGCGTGACTATGCAAACTTTGATTTCAGCTAGTGGTTCAAGGGTGCAGATTTAAGTGTATCCTACTCAGATGATCGAAGCATATTGATTTTAGTGGTGCATAATGTAACTGGATCCAATGGCTCTTGTTTTTATCAAATTTATGGTTTTTTTTTTTAAAAATAAAATATAAGGCAATTCTTGCATTATTAGGGCAATTCCTGTGCTCTTGTCGAGGCCACTTCAGTTTGGTCTTCTATTCTTTCTCGTTGGATTTTTTTTATGGTAGCTCCCCCTTCTTCTGAATATTTCCAATGATGTGGTATCCACATAATGATGAGTGTGCCATTTTTTCTCTTAAAATACTAAAAAATCTTAAGAAAAATACCACAAATAACCTAGGCTTACATAAACCTTGCTCTAATACCAAGTTAAGAAATTGAGAAATCATGCTAAGCCTAGTCTAATCATATAATTATTTAACAAGGCTCAAAATAATCTAGAAAATCTATAATGATAATTAGTACAGTAATGCAAGAGAATAGGCACACTCAACTCAATTTCTATTGTAATGTGTTATAAACCATGCAATGAAAGACTTCTAATATAGATGGCCTCTAGCCCCATCCTGTTTACATGTGGCATGTCATTTGGTAATTCCTTTTCTTTCATGTGGCTCTCACCATTCACACAATATCTCATGTCGCATTCTTATCATTCCACGAAACTTAAGATAACATCTTGCACCTCTAAGGTGTGTTCACACACCTGACCAAATAACCCAAGCTTACATATTTCAACATCTTGGTCCTCATAAAGGATCATGGGCGTGACTATGCAAACTTTGATTTCAGCTACTAGTGGTTCAAGGGTGCAGATTTAAGTGTATCCTACTCAGATGATCAAAGCATATTGATTTTAGTGGTGCATAATGCAATCAGATCCAATGGCTCTTCTTTTTTTCAAATTTCTATTTTTTTAAAAATTAGAATATAAGGCATTTCCTGCATAATTAGGGCAATTCCTGTGCTCTTGTCATGGCCACTTCAGTTTGGTCTTTATATTCTTTCTCGTTGGATTTTCTAAATGGTAGCTCTTGCTTCTTCTCATTATTCCAAATGATGTAGGTTCCACATAATAATGAGTGTGCAGTTTTTTCTCTTAAAATACTAAAAAAATTAAGAAAAATACCATAAATAACCTAGGCTTATATAAACGTTTCTCTAATACCAAGTTAAGAAATTGAGAAATCATGCTAAGCCTAGTCTAATCAGATAATTAGCATATATTTAACAAGGCTCAAAATAATCTAGAAAATCTATAATGATAATTAGTAGAGTAATGCAAGAGAATAGGCACACTCAACCCAATTTCTATTGTAATGTGTTATAAACAATGCAATAAAAGACTTCTAATATAGATGGCCTCTAGCCCACCAATCCCGCTTACTTGTGGCATGTCATTTGGTAATTCCTTTTCTTTCATGTGGCTCTCACCATTCACACAATATCTCATGTGGCATTCTTATCATTCCACAAAATTTAGATAACATCTTGCACCTCTAAGGTGCGTTCACACACCCAACTAAATAACCCAAGCTTACATATTTCAACATCTTGGTCCTGATCAAGGATCATGGGCGTGACTATGAAAACTTTGATTTTAGCTAGTGGTTCAAGGGTGCAGATTTAAGTGTATCCTACTCACATAATCGAAGCATATTGATTTTAGTGGTGTATAATGCAATTGGATACAACGGCTCTTGTTTTTTTCAAATTTCTATTAAAAAAATTTAAAATATAAGGCAATTCTTGCATTATTAGGGCAATTCCTGTGCTCTTGTTTTGGGTGGCCACTTCAGTTTGGTCTTTCTATTCTTTCTCGTTGGATTTTTTTAATGGTAGCTCCCCCTTCTTCTCAATATTCCCAATGATGTAGGTTCCACATAATATTGAGTGTGCCATTTTTTTCTCTTAAAATACTAAAGAACTTAAGAAAAATACCATAAATAACCTACGCTTACTTAAACCTTGCTCTAATACCAAGTTAAGAAATTGAGAAATCATGCTAAGCCTAGTCTAATCAGATAATTAGCATATATTTAACAAGGCTCAAAATAATCATGAAAATTCATAATGATAATTAGTACACTAATGGAAGAGAATAGGCACACTCAACTCAATTTCTATTGTAATGTGTTATAAATCATGCAATGAAAGACTTCTAATATAGATGGCCTCTAGCCCAATCCCGTTTACATGTGGCATGTCATTTGGTAATTCCTTTTCTTTCATGTGGCTCTCACCATTCACACAATATCTCATGTGGCATTCTTATCATTCCACAAAACTTAAGATAACATCTTTCACCTCTAAGGTGTGTTCACACACACGACCAAATAACCCAAGCTTACATATTTCAACATCTTGGTCCTGGTCAAGGATCACGGACGTGACATGCTAGTTCCCCCTTCTTCTCAATATTCCAAATGATGTAGGTTCCACATCATAATGAGTGTGGCATTTTTTCTCTTAAAATACTAAAAAAACTTAAAACAAATACCATAAATAAGCTAACCTTGCTCTAATACCAAGTTAAGAAATTCAGAAATCATGCTAAGCCTAGTCTAATCAGATAATTAGCATATATTTAAAAAGGCTCAAAATAATCTAGAAAATCTATAATGATAATTAGTACACTAATGCAAGAGAATAGGCACACTCAACTCAATTTCTATTGTAATGTGTTATAAACATGCAATGAAAGACTTCTAATATAGATGGCCAATCCCGTTTACATGTGGCATGTCATTTGGTAATTCCTTTTCTTTCATGTTGCTCTCACCATTCACACAATATCTTATGTGGCATTCTTATCATTCCACAAAACTTAAGATAACATCTTTCACCTCTAAGGTGTGTTCACACATGCAACCAAATAACCCAAGCTTGCATATTTAAACATCTTGGTCCTGATCAAGGATCACGGACGTGACTATGCAAACTTTAAGTGTATCCTACTCAGATGATCGGAGCATATTGATTTAAGTGGTGCATAATGCAATTGGATCCAATGGCTCTTGTTTTTTTAAAATTTCTACTTTTTTTAAAAAAATTAAAATATAAGGCAATTCCTGCATTTTGAAGGCAATTCCTGTGCTCTTGTCGAGGCCACTTCAGTTTGGTCTTCCTATTCTTTCTCGTTGGATTTTTTTAATGGTAGCTCCCCCTTCTTCTCAATATTCCGAATGATGTAGGTTGTTCCACATAATAATGAGTGTGCCGTTTTTTGCTCTTAAAATACTAAAAAAACGGCAAATATCCTAGGCTTACATAAACCTTGCTCTAATACCAAGTGAAAAAATTGAGAAATCATGCTAAGCCTAGTCTAATCAGATAATTAGCATATATTTAACAAGGCTCAAAATAATCTAGAAAATTTATAATGATAATTAGTATACTAATGCAAGAGAATAGGCACACTCAACTCAATTTCTATTGTAATGTGTTATAAACCGTGCAATGAAAGACTTCTAATATAGATGGCCTCTAGCCCCATCCCGTTTACATGTGACATGTCATTTGGTGATTCCTTTTCTTTCATGTGGCTCTCACCATTCACATAGTATCTCATGTGGCATTCTTATCATTCCACGAAACTTAAGATATCATCTAGCACCTCTAAGGTGTGTTCACACACCCGACCAAATAACCCAAGCTTACATATTTCAACATCTTGGTCCTGATCAAGCATCACGGGCGTCACTATGCAAACTTTCATTTCAGCTAGTGGTTCAAGGGTGTAGATTTAAGTGTATCCTACTCAGATGATCGAAGTATATTGATTTTAGTGGTGCATAATGCAATTGGATCCAATGGCTCTTGTTTTCTTCAAATTTCTATTTTTTAAAAAAATTAAAATATAAGGCAATTCCTGCATAATTAGGGCAATTCCTGTGCTTTTGTCATGGCCACTTCAGTTTGGTCTTTCTATTCTTTCTCGTTGGATTTTTTGAATGGTAGCTCCCCCTTCTTCCTAATATTCCAAATGATGTAGATTCCACATAATAATGAGTGTGTTATTTTTTTATCTTAAAATACTAAAAAACTTAAGAAAAATACCATAAATAACCGAGGCTTACATAAACCTTGCTCTAATACCAAGTTATGAAATTGAGAAATCATGCTAAGCCTAGTCTAATCGGATAATTAGCATATATTTAACAAGGCTCAAAATAATCTAAAAAATCTATAATGATAATTAGTACACGAATAAATCAGGGCAATTCATGTACTCTTGTCGTGTGGCCACTTCAATTTGGTCTTTCTATTCTTTCTCGTTGGATTTTTTTAATGGTAGCTCCCCCTTCTTCTCAATATTCCAAATGATGTAGGTGCCACATAATAATGAGTGTGCCGTTTTTTCTCTTAAAATACTAAAAAAACTTGAGAAAAATACCACAAATAACCGAGGCTTACATAAACCTTGCTCTAATACCAAGTTAAGAAATTGAGAAATCATGCTAAGCCTAGTCTAATCAAATAATTAGCATATATTTAACAAGAACACCATATTAGTGAATTTGGGAATTTCCCAATTCCCATTTTTGAATACTTAAAAAAGGGGACATGGATAACATGTTTGTAAGTTTCTCAAAACCCTATCATATGACCTATCGTTGGAAAGCGCTTGAAAAATGGAATCTAAAGAGCTATAAAGCGCTCATTTTGAATTAGTGGTGTTCAAGTTATGGTTAATCCAAACTTTTGATCACGTGTCCCAAACTTGTGGGAAATTCCCATATTCCCCAATATGGTGTTCAAGGCTCAAAATAATCTATAATGATAATTAGTACACTAATGCAAGAGAATAGGCACACTCAACTCAATTTCTATTGTAATGTGTGATAAATCATGCAATGAAAGACTTCTAATATAGATGGCCTCGAGCCCACCAATCCCGTTTACATGTGGCATGTCATTTGGTAATTCCTTTTCTTTCATGTGGCTCTCAGCATTCACACAATATCTCATGTGGCATTCTTATCATTCCACAAAACTTAAGATAACATCTTGCACCTCTAAGGTGTGTTCACACACTCCACCAAACAACCCAAGCTTACATATTTCAACATCTTGGTCCTGATCAAGGATCACGGGCGCGACTATGCAAACTTTGATTTCACCTAGTGGTTCAAGGGTGCAAGTTTAAGTGTATCCTACTTAGATGATCGAAGCATATTGATTTTAGTGGTGCATAATGCAATTGGATCCAATGGCTCTTGTTTTTTTTAAATTTCTAAATTTTCTTAAAAATTTAAACTATAAGGAAACTCCTGCATAATTAGGGCAATTCCTCTGCTCTTGTCATGGGCCACTTTAGTTTGGTCTTTCTATTCTTTCTCATTAAATTTTTTTAATGGTAGCTCCCCCTTCTTCTCAATATTCGAAATGATGTAGGTTCCACATAACAATGAGTGTACCGTTTTTTTCCCAATCCTGTTTACATGTGGCATGTCATTTTGGTAATTCCTTTTCTTTCATGTGGCTCTCACCATTCACACAATATCTCATGTGGCATTCTTATCATTTCACAAAACTTAAGATAACATCTTGCACCTCTAAGTTGTGTTCACACACTCGACCAAATAACCCAAGATTACATATTTCAACATGTTGGTCCTGATCAAGGATCACGGGCGTGACTATGCAAACTTTGATTTCAGCTAGTGGTTCAAGGGTGCAGATTTAAGTTTATCCTACTCAGATGATCGAAGCATATTGATTTTAGTGGTGCATAATGCAATTGGATCCAATGGCTCCTGTTTTTTTCAAATTTCTTTTTTTTGAATAAAAAATAGAATATAAGGCAATTCTTGCATAATTAGGGCAATTATTGTGCTCTTTATTGTGGGCCCACTTCACTTTGGTCTTTCTATTCTTTCTCGTTGGATTTTTTTATGATAGCTCTTTCTTCTTCTCAATATTCCAGATGATGTAGGTTCCACATAATAATGAGTGTGCCGTTATTTTCTCTTAAAATACTAAGAAAACTAAAGAAAAATACCACAAATAACCTAGGCTTACATAAACCTTGCTCTAATACCAAGTTAAGAAGTTGAGAAATCATGCTTAGCCTAGTCTAATTAGATAATTAGCATATATTTAACAAGGCTCAAAATAATCTAGAAAATCTATAATGATAAATAGTACACTAATGCAAGAGAATAGGCACACTCAACTCAATTTCTATTGTAATGTGTTATAAATGATGCAATGAAAGACTTCTAATATAGATGGCCTAGCCCGTGGCCTCTAGTCCAATCCCGTTTACATGTGGCATGTCGTTTGATAATTCCTTTTCTTTCATGTGGCTCTCACCATTCACACAATATCTCATGTGGCAATCTTATCATTCCACAAAACTTAAGATAACATCTTGCACCTCTAAGGTGTGTTCACACACTCAACCAAATAACCCAAGAGTTTATATTTCAACATCTTGGTCGTGATCAAGGATCACGGGCGTGACTATGCAAACTTTGATTTCAGCAGCTAGTGGTTCAAGAGTGCAGATTTAAGTGTATCCTACTCAGATGATTGAAGCATATTGATTTTAATGGTGCATAATGCAATCCAATGGCTCTTGTTTTTTTCAAATTTCTATTTTTTAAAAAAATAGAATATAAGGCACTTACTGCATAATTAGGGCAATTCGTGTGCTCTTGTCGTGGCCACTTTAGTTTGGTCTTTCTATTCAACTCCCCCTTCTTCTCAATATTCCAAATGGTGTAGGTTCCACATAATAATGAGTGTGTCGTTCTTCTCTCTTAAAGTACTAAAGAAACTTAAGAAAAATACCACAAATAACCTAGGCTTACATAAACCTTGCTCTAATACCAAGTTAAGAAATTGAGAAATCATGCTAAGCCTAGTCTAATCAGATAATTAGCATATATTTAACAAGGCTCAAAATAATCTAGAAAATCTATAATGATAACTAGTACACTAATGCAAGAGAATAGGCACACTCAACTCAATTTCTATTGTAATGTGTTAGAAACCATGCAATCAAAGACGTCCACCCAATCCCGTTTACATGTGGCATGTCATTTGGTAATTCCTTTTCTTTCATGTGGCTCTCACCATTCACACAATATCTCATGTGGCATTCTTATCATTCCACAAAACTTAGGATAACATCTTGCACCTCTAAGGTGTGTTCACACACTCCACCAAATAACCCAAGCTTACATATTTCAACATCTTGGTCCTGATCAAGTATCACGAGTGAGCTTGGATTTCATCCTAGTGGGTTAAGGGTGCAGATTTAATTGCATCCTACTCAGATGATTGAAGCATATTGATTTTAGTGGTGCATAATGCAATTGGATCCAATGGCTCTTGTTTTTTTCAAATTTCTATTTTTTTAAAAATTAGAATATAAGTCAATTCTTGCATAATTAAGGCAATTCCTGTGCTCTTGTCATGGTGGCCACTTTGGTTTGGTCTCTCTATTCTTTCTCGTTGGATTTTTTTAATGGTAGCTCCCCCTTCTTCTCAATATTCCAAATGATGTAGGTTCCACATAATAATGAGTGTGTCGTTTTTTCTCTTAAAATACTAAAAAAACTTAAGAAAAATACCACAAATAACCTAGGCTTACATAAACCTTGCTCTAATACCAAGTTAAGAAATTGAGAAATCATGCTAAGCCTAGTCTAATCAGATAATTAGCATATATTTAACAAGGCTCAAAATAATCTAGAAAATCTATAATGATAATTTGTACACTAATGCAAGAGAATAGGCACACTCAACTCAAGTTCTATTGTAATGTGTTTTAAACCATGCAATGAAAGACTTCTAATATAGATGGGCGTTGAATTTTTTTTATGGTAGCTCCCCCTTCTTCTCAATATTCCAAATAATGTAGGTTCCACATAATAATGAGTGTGCCGTTTTTTTCTCTTAAAATACTAAAAAAACTCAAGAAAAATACCACAAATAACCTAGGCTTACATAAACCTTGCTCTAATACCAAGTTAAGAAATTGAGAAATCATGCTAAGCCTAGTCTAATCAGATAATTAGCATATATTTAACAAGGCTCAAAATAATCTAGAAAATCTATAATGATAATTAGTACACTAATGCAAGAGAATAGGCACACTCAACTCAATTTCTATTGTGATGTGTTATAAACCATGCAATGAAAGACATCTAATATAGATGGCTAGCCCACCCAATCCCGTTTACATGTGGCATGTCATTTGGTAATTCCTTTTCTTTCATGTGGCTCTCACCATTCACACAATATCTCATGTGGCATTCTTATCATTCCACAAAACTTAGGATAACATCTTGCACCTCTAAGGTGTGTTCACACACTCCACCAAATAACCCAAGCTTACATATTTCAACATCTTGGTCCTGATCAAGTATCACGGGCGAGCTTGGATTTCATCCTAGTGGGTTAAGGATTTAATTGCATCCTACTGAGATGATTGAAGCATATTGATTTTAGTGGTGCATAATGCAATTGGATCCAATGGCTCTTGTTTTTTTCAAATTTCTAATTTTTAAAAAAATTAGAATATAAGTCAATTCCTGCATAATTAAGGCAATTCGTGTGCTCTTGTCATGGTGGCCACTTTGGTTTGGTCTCTCTATTCTTTCTCGTTGGATTTCTTTAATGGTAGCTCCCCCTTCTTCTCAATATTCCAAATGATGTAGGTTCCACATAATAATGAGTGTGTCGTTTTTTCTCTTAAAATACTAAAAAAACTTAAGAAAAATACCACAAATAACCTAGGCTTACATAAACCTTGCTCTAATACCAAGTTAAGAAATTGAGAAATCATGCTAAGCCTAGTGTAATCAGATAATTAGCATATATTTAACAAGGCTCAAAATAATCTAGAAAATCTATAATTATAGTTTGTACAATAATGCAAGAGAATAGGCACACTCAACTCAAGTTCTATTGTAATGTGTTTTAAACCATGCAATGAAAGACTTCTAATATAGATGGGCGTTGAATTTTTTTTATGGTAGCTCCCCCTTCTTCTCAATATTCCAAATAATGTAGGTTCCACATAATAATGAGTGTACCGTTTTTTTCTCTTAAAATACTAAAAAAACTTAAGAAAAATACCACAAATAACCTAGGCTTACATAAACCTTGCTCTAATACCAAGTTAAGAAATTGAGAAATCATGCTAAGCCTAGTCTAAAAAGATAATTAGCATATATTTAACAAGGCTTAAAATAATCTAGAAAATCTTTAATGATAATTAGTACACTAATGCAAGAGAATGGGCACACTCAACTCAATTTCTATTGTAATGTGTTATAAACCATGCAATGAAAGACTTCTAATATAGCCAATCCCTTTTACATGTGGCATGTAATTTGGTAATTCCTTTTCTTTCATGTGGCTCTCACCATTCACAGAATATCTCATGTGGCATTCTTATCATTCCACAAAACTTAGGATAACATCTTGCACCTCTAAGCTTGCACCTCTAAGGTGTGTTCACACACTCGACCAAATAACCCAAGCTTACGTATTTCAACATCTTGGTCCGGATCAAGGATCATAGGCATGACTATGCAAACTTTGATTTCAGCTAGTGGTTCAAGGGTGCAGATTTAAGTGTATCCTACTCAGATGATCGAACCATATTGATTTTAGTGGTGCATAATGCAATTGGATCCAATGGCTCTTGTTTTTTTCAAATATCTAATGTTTGTAATAAAAAAAAGAATATAAGGCAATTCATGCATAATTAGGGCAATTCACGTACTCTTGTCGTGTGGCCACTTCAATTTGGTCTTTCTATTCTATCTCATTGGATTTTTTTAATGGTAGCTCCCCCTTCTTCTCAATATTTCAAATGGTGTAGGTGCCACATAATAATGAGTGTGCCATTTTTTTCTCTTAAAATAATTAAAAAACTTGAGAAAATAACACAAATAACCTAGTCTTACATAAACCTTGCTCTAATACCAAGTTAAGAAATTGAGAAATCATGCTAAGCCTAGTGTAATCAGATAACTAGCATATATTTAACAAGGCTCAAAATAATCTATAATGATAATTAGTACACTAATGTAAGAGAATAGGCACACTCAACTCAATTTCTATTGTAATGTGTTATAAAGCATGCAATGAAAGATGTCTAATATAGATGGCTAGCCCACCCAATCCCGTTTACATGTGGCATGTCATTTGGTAATTCCTTTTCTTTCATGTGGCTCTCACCATTCACACAATATCTCATGTGGCATTCTTTTCATTCCACAAAACTTAGGATAACATCTTGCACCTCTAAGGTGTGTTCACACACTCCAGCAAATAACCCAAGCTTACATATTTCATCATCTTGGTCCTGATCAAGTATCACGAGCGAGCTTGGATTTCATCCTAGTGGGTTAAGGGTGCAGATTTAATTGCATCCTACTCAGATGATTGAAGCATATTGATTTTAGTGGTGCATAATGCTTTTGGATCCAACGGCTCTTATTTTTTTTAAATTTCTATTTTTTTAAAATTAGAATATAAGTCAATTCCTGCATAATTAAGGCAATTCGTGTGCTCTTGTCATGGTGGCCACTTTGGTTTGGTCTCTCTATTCTTTCTCGTTGGATTTTTTTAATGGTAGCTCCCCCTTCTTCTCAATATTCCAAATGATGTAGGTTCCACATAATAATGAGTGTGTGGTTTTTTCTCTTAAAATACTAAAAAAACTTAAGAAAAATACCACAAATAACCTAGGCTAACATAAACCTTGCTCTAATACCAAGTTAAGAAATTGAGAAATCATGCTAAGCCTAGTTTTATCAGATAATTAGCATATATTTAACAAGGCTCAAAATAATCTAGAAAATCTATAATGATAATTTGTACACTAATGCAAGAGAATAGGCACACTCAACTCAAGTTCTATTGTAATGTGTTTCAAACCATGCAATGAAAGACTTCTAATATAGATGGCCGTTGAATTTTTTTTATGGTAGTTCCCCCTTCTTCTCAATATTCCAAATAACGTAGGTTCCACATAATAATGAGTGTGCCGTTTTTTTCTCTTAAAATACTAAAAAAAACTGAAGAAAAATACCACAAATAACCTAGGCTTACATACACCTTGCTCTAATACCAAGTTAAGAAATTGAGAAATCATGCTAAGCCTAGTCTAATCAGATAATCAGCATATATTTAACAAGGCTCAAAAAAATCTAGAAAATCTATAATGATAATTAGTACACTAATGCAAGAGAATAGGCACACTCAACTCAATTTCTATTGTGATGTGTTATAAACCATGCAATGAAAGACGTCTAATATAGATGGCTAGCCCACCCAATCCCGTTTACATGTGGCATGTCATTTGGTAATTCCTTTTCTTTCATGTGGCTTTCACCATTCACACAATATCTCATGTGGCATTCTTATCATTCCACAAACCTTAGGATAACATCTTGCACCTCTAAGGTGTGTTCACACACTCCACCAAATAACCCAAGCTTACATATTTCAACATCTTGGTCCTGATCAAGTATCACGGGCGAGCTTGGATTTCATCCTAGTAGGTTAAGGGTGCAGATTTAATTGCATCCTACGCAGATGATTGAAGCATATTGATTTTAGTGGTGCATAATGTAATTGGATCCAACGGCTCTTGTTTTTTTCAAATTTCTATTTTTTTAAAAAATTAGAATATAAGTCAATTCCTGCATAATTAAGGCAATTCCTATGCTCTTGTCATGGTGGCCACTTTGGTTTGGTCTCTTTATTCTTTCTCGTTGGATTTTTTTAATGGTAGCTCCCCCTTCTTCTCAATATTCCAAATGATGTAGGTTCCACATAATAATGAGTGTGTCATTTTTTCTTTTAAAATACTAAAAAAACTTAAGAAAAATACCACAAATAACCTAGGCTTACATAAACCTTGCTCTAATACCAAGTTAAGAAATTGAGAAATTATGCTAAGCCTAGTCTAATCAGATAATTAGCATATATTTAACAAGACTCAAAATAATCTAGAAAATCTATAATGATAATTTGTACACTAATGCAAGAGAATAGGCACACTCAACTTGTAAGAAAGCATTATGGGCCCAAGGCCATGGACGACTAGTAAGTAGGTGTGAACTCTTGGGTGGAGTATAAATACCAATGTAAATGGGATTATGGCTCATTCATGATAATGTTATCTGTTCCAAGAATCAATGGTGAGCTTCTCCCGTGAGATGCTAAGTGGTGACTCCTTCATGAGCCACTCCCTTGGTGAGGGACTAACCCACCCCTGTTACTTTCTTTCATTGGTATCAGAGCATGGCTTTTGATCCATGATTTTTAATTTTTCTTTTCTTCTTCACATTTCGTGAAATTTCTGCTTCATTTGATTCATGGGGGAAGGGGATATGGCTAAGGTAGAGTTTGTGGTTCAAATCTGAGCACATGGACCTAATTTTTTTGAATGAGTGGACCGAATTGGGGAAAATTCACTAATCTTGATTAGCAGTTGTTAATCAAAAAATGTTTTTCTGTTTGGGAGCTGCATGGCGAGAGGTGACCGAAACTTCTTCGTTATGCAAGTATGATCTCAACCTTTGAGAGGCTGGGTCTCCATGCTGCAAACGGGGTGGATTCTTGAACATAAGTTGTCCATCCTCTCCCTCTTTAAGGTCACCCTTGCGGATAAGATAAGAGAGTGCCAGCTCCCTTGGCTTCTCGCCCACCTTTCGAGCCATAGACACAAAAGTCATGTCCACCATCACATCAGCTTTCTTGGCTTCTATGACACTTTGTACATGGGGGTCCTCATGCAAGAATTTCAGCTCTTGCTCTTTTTCCATGATTTTTATGTTTATGCTTAATTAATAAATTAGAAAAAAGAGAATTCTAGTAATTTATTTTTATGTTAAAAGAGTAATGCCCATGATAATGGAAATCCATATATTCCAAAGAATTAAGAGAAAAAATAGGAATACTAATATAATGTATATTTTATGTAAAAAATAAAGAAAGGTTTTAGTTAAATTTATCTTTTTGTATAGATAAATTTTTATGATGAAAGAGGAATTTCCACCATATTTAAATTTAAATATTTAAATAAGGAAAAGCATATTGATTTTAGTGGTGCATAATGCAATTGGATCCAATGGCTCTTGTTTTTTTCAAATTTCTATAGCTGCTTCTACAAGGCATCGGTGAGGTGAGCTTCATAAAACCCACGGGAGGCAAAGTACACCCCCTCCACAAAAAAGCCACCAAGGATAGACTGGTTGTACTAGAGATGGTAGCTGCAATTTATAAGTAACCTGAGGAATAGGCTTGCTCCAATCTTGGCGAGATTGATGGAAGTCCTCTTTCAGAGTATCAAAAACATATTGAGCCTCTTATGGTGCGACATTGTTAGTGGTTCCAAAAGAGGAGTAAGAACTACCTACACAAGTGGAGGCTAAAGGAGTCTACGATCGAGTATGTAGTTGATCTCTATGACTCCTCTATCCTTATGGAGCCTGGTTGACAACCAATGACAAAGCATATATAATCGAAAGACGTATGTAATGGAAACATGAGAAGCATCTCATTGGATCTAACTCCATAGGTACTATCCTAGCACAACCTCATGATGGTGTTAAATCTCTAATAAGTACAGACCCAAGCACATCTTTTCCTTATAGTGTATAACCTATGAGAGAGGGTTGAATCCATCTTGAGATAATGGAATCTCCCTTGAATCAAATAATAGGGTGGGCATCTGAACATATAATGCTTCTCAATCTGCACCTCCCTAACTGTGTACCTTGCATAACTATGCCTCTCAAGTAATGCCCTTTGCTCTACCAAATTCAATCTGTTTCAATCTACACATAGTGGGATGATACTCTTTATTGGCTGATGATAATATGGCATGTGATCTTCCGATGAGGGTATCTAGGGCTAACAATGAATCCATCCTCAAAAACTTGCAGGAAGTGCTCTTTATAAAATTAGAGTTTTATAGGGAGATATAGTGGTAAAAGGAATCAAAAGATATTGATATCTAGATTACCTATCATCTTCTTGGAGATTTCAATTGTGTGCCTCAAGGCCACGTGATCTACTTGCAAGGCTGCCACAATGTGAGGAAGGGAGCTGGTCGGCCAGTCCAGAAGGCTGTTGGCTGGAGAACACCCTGCTGAATGCTGCTATCTGAGATGCGTTGGAGAACACCCTGCTGAATGCTGCTATCTAAGATGCGTTGAGATGCGCTGATGACAAATGATGATGATGTGCTGAACTGAATGCTGAGGTCTCTATATATATGGGTGAGGGGGGCTGGTCGGCCAGCCTGGCAGATGCAAAAGCCCACGAATGAATATATTATGCCAAAAATAGCATAAATGTTGGTCGGCTGAAGTAGCATCCTGTCGGCTGGATATAACAGCACCCACGACTCACGAGCTTAAACATATCTGCAATTTAATACGCTGAATTTTACACCAACCAAATTGTGTACAGACAACAAGCTGTCCGTGCCTCAACAATAATGATTACCCTTAGCGGAGCAATTGTAGAGGGCTCCCGGCTGCCCATTGATCGTGTAGGCATCGAAGACGTTGGGGCCGGCTCCAGACTGCAGCGCTTGCTTTATCACAACTTCCGTATCCAAATTCCTCCACTCACCTGAAATTGTAAGTTGCAAAACTCTCAACGTGTTACTACATAATCGATGACCAATGCCACCCCTACAGGATGGCCAACTTATCTATTCGATGGGGGGCAGCGTACCGAGGACAATAGGGATCTCTTGGGCAGGCTGGGGGAATGGATAGCTGCGTTGTGCCTTTGGTAGGATGATGAAGGCCCCGTGCACAGTAGAGCGCATCCAAGAGATGTGGGCATGCCAGAAGAGGGTGCCGCGCTGGCCGGTGACAGTGAAATTGTAGAGGTAGCTCCGCCCCGGTTGGATGGGGCACTGCGTGATGTAGGCACATCACCATACATGCCCGAAAGCACCTACGCAACAGCACCATTCTTGTAAAACATATCTCCAAGTTGATTCAGCCAACAGAGGAGGGACAAAAGTCAAGACACCTTACCTGGCCGCCGTCGTGAGATTGGATGAACTGCACGCAGCGTGGAATCAAAGTTTGAAACAGTTCGCGCGAAACGGGCGAAGAAAATGAACACATTTTAGTTTTTTTAAAAATTCACGATGCATAAACGACCCAAAAAAAAAAGGTGGCTTATGCATCGCAAGTCCGATGCATAAACCACTCATTTCCAGTTTGCAAGGGTTGCTACAATGGTGGCCGCATACACAACTGTAATTTAAACGTCGCATAAGCATCCACAAAAGCGACCCCCGCTATTTTCTTCATATTTATATGAGGGTCACTATGTATAGACCATTCTTGTAGTGCTTGAACCACTAGCTGAAATCAAAGTTTGCATAGTCACGCCTATGATCCTTGATCAAGACCAAGATGTTGAAATATGTAAGCTTGGGTTATTTGGTCGAGTGTGTGAACACACCTTAGTAGAGGTGCAAGCTTAGAGGTGCAAGATGTTATCTTAAGTTTTGTGGAATGATAAGAATGCCAGATGAGATATTGTGTGAATGGTGAGAGCCACATGAAAGAAAAGGAA
Organism: Cibotium barometz; assembly: GCF_041138505.1. Classification (NCBI taxonomy): domain Eukaryota; kingdom Viridiplantae; phylum Streptophyta; class Polypodiopsida; order Cyatheales; family Cibotiaceae; genus Cibotium; species Cibotium barometz. The sequence goes on from NC_141068.1 coordinate 31,082,757, forward strand.
TTACCAAATTACATGCCACATGTAAAAGGGATTGGCTATACTAGAAGTCTTTCATTGCATGGTTTATAGCACATTACAATAGAAATTGAATTGAGTGTGCCCATTCTCTTGCATTAGTGTACTAATTATCATTAAAGATTTTCTAGATTATTTTAAGCCTTGTTAAATATATGCTAATTATCTTTTTAGACTAGGCTTAGTATGATTTCTCAATTTCTTAACTTGGTATTAGAGCAAGGTTTATGTAAGCCTAGGTTATTTGTGGTATTTTTCTTAAGTTTTTTTAGTATTTTAAGAGAAAAAACGACACACTCATTATTATGTGGAACCTACATTATTTGGAATATTGAGAAGAAGGGGGAGCTACCATTAAAAAAATTCAACGGCCATCTATATTAGAAGTCTTTCATTGCATGGTTTAAAACACATTACAATAGAACTTGAGTTGAGTGTGCCTATTCTCTTGCATTAGTGTACTAATTATCATTATAGATTTTCTAGATTATTTTGAGCCTTGTTAAATATATGCTAATTATCATATTAGACTAGGCTTAGCATGATTTCTCAATTTCTTAACTTGGTATTAGAGCAAGGTTTATGTAAGCCTAGGTTATTTGTGGTATTTTTCTTAAGTTTTTTTAGTATTTTAAGAGAAAAAACGACACACTCATTATTATGTGGAACCTACATCATTTGGAAAATTGAGAAGAAGGGGGAGCTACCATTAAAAAAATCCAACGAGAAAGAATAGAGAGACCAAACCAAAGTGGCCACCATGACAAGAGCACAGGAATTGCCTTAATTATGCAAGTATTGACTTACTCTAATTTTTAAAAAAATAGAAATTTGAAAAAAACAAGAGCCATTGGATCCAATTGCATTATGCACCACTAAAATCAATATGCTTCAATCATCTGAGTAGGATGCAATTAAATCTGCACCCTTAACCCACTAGGATGAAATCCAAGCTTGCATAGTCACACCCGTGATACTTGATCAGGACCAAGATGTTGAAATATGTAAGCTTGGGTTATTTGGTGGAGTGTGTGAACACACCTTAGAGGTGCAAGATGTTATCCTAAGTTTTGTTGAATGATAAGAATGCCACATGAGATATTGTGTGAATGGTGAGAGCCACATGAAAGAAAAGGAATTACCAAATGACATGCCACATGTAAACGGGATTGGGTGGGCTAGCCATCTATATTAGACGTCTTTCATTGCATGGTTTATAACACATTACAATAGAAATTGAGTTGAGTGTGCCTATTCTCTTACATTAGTGTAATAATTATCATTATAGATTTTCTAGATTACTTTGAGCCTTGTTAAATATATGCTAATTATCTGATTAGAGTAGGCTTAGCATGATTTCTCAATTTCTTAACTTGGTATTAGAGCAAGGTTTATGTAAGCCTAGGTTATTTGTGGTATTTTTCTTAAGTTTCTTTAGTATTTTAAGAGAAAAAAACGGCACACTCATTATTATGTGGAACCTACATTATTTGCAATATTGAGAAGAAGAGGGAGCTACCATAAAAAAAATTCAACGGCCATCTATATTAGAAGTCTTTCATTGCATGGTTTCAAACACATTACAATAGAACTTGAGTTGAGTGTGCCTATTCTCTTGCATTAGTGTACAAATTATCATTATAGATTTTTTAGATTATTTTGAGTCTTGTTAAATATATGCTAATTATCTGATTAGACAAGAGCACAGGAATTACCTTAATTATGTAGGAATTGACTTATATTCTAATTTTTAAAAAATAGAAATTTGAAAAAAACAAGAGCCTTTGGATCCAATTGCATTATGCACCACTAAAATCAATATGCTTCAATTATCTGAGTAGGATGCAATTAAATCTGCACCCTTAACCCACTACTAAGGATGAAATCCAAGCTCGCCCGTGATACTTGATCTCAGGACCAAGATGTTGAAATATGTAAGCTTGGGTTATTTGGTGGAGTGTGTGAACACACCTTAGAGGTGCAAGATGTTATCCTAAGTTTTGTGGAATGATAAGAATGCCACATGAGATATTGTGTGAATGGTGAGAGCCACATGAAAGAAAAGGAATTACCAAATGACATGCCACATGTAAACGGGATTGGGTGGGCTAGCCATCTATATTAGACGTCTTTTATTGCATGGTTTATAACACATTACAATAGAAATTGAGTTGAGTGTGCCTATTCTCTTACATTAGTGTACTAATTATTATTATAGATTATTTTGAGCCTTGTTAAATATATGCTAGTTATCTGATTACACTAGGCTTAGCATGATTTCTCAATTTCTTAACTTGGTATTAGAGCAAGGTTTATGTAAGACTAGGTTATTTGTGTTATTTTCTCAAGTTTTTTTAGTATTTTAAGAGAAAAAAATGGCACACTCATTATTATGTGGCACCTACACCATTTGAAATATTGAGAAGAAGGGGGAGCTACCATTAAAAAAATCCAATGAGATAGAATAGAAAGACCAAATTGAAGTGGCCACACGACAAGAGTACGTGAATTGCCCTAATTATGCACAAATTGCCTTGTATTCTTTTTTTATTAAAAACATTAGATATTTGAAAAAAACAAGAGCCATTGGATCCAATAGCATTATGCACCACTAAAATCAATATGCTTCGATCATCTGAGTAGGATACACTTAAATCTGCACCCTTGAACCACTAGCTGAAATCAAAGTTTGCATAGTCACGCCTATGATCCTTGATCAAGACCAAGATGTTGAAATATGTAAGCTTGGGTTATTTGGTTGAGTGTGTGAACACACCTTAGAGGTGCAAGCTTAGAGGAGCAAGATGTTATCTTAAGTTTTGTGGAATGATAAGAATGCCAGATGAGATATTCTGTGAATGGGGAGAGCCACATGAAAGAAAAGGAATTACCAAATTACATGCCACATGTAAAAGGGATTGGCTATACTAGAAGTCTTTCATTGCATGGTTTATAGCACATTACAATAGAAATTGAATTGAGTGTGCTCATTCTCTTGCATTAGTGTACTAATTATCATTAAAGATTTTCTAGATTACTTTAAGCCTTGTTAAATATATGCTAATTATCTTTTTAGACTAGGCTTAGCATGATTTCTCAATTTCTTAACTTGGTATTAGAGCAAGGTTTATGTAAGCCTAGGTTATTTGTCGTATTTTTCTTAAGTTTTTTTAGTATTTTAAGAGAAAAAACGGCACACTCATTATTATGTGGAACCTACATTATTTGGAATATTGAGAAGAAGGGGGAGCTACCATAAAAAAAATTCAACGGCCATCTATATTAGAAGTCTTTCATTGCATGGTTTAAAACACATTACAATAGAACTTGAGTTGAGTGTACCTATTCTCTTGCATTAGTGTACTAATCATCATTATAGATTTTCTAGATTATTTGGAGCCTTGTTAAATATATGCTAATTATCTGATTAGACTAGGCTTAGCATGATTTCTCAATTTCTTAACTTGGTATTAGAGCAAGGTTTATGTAAGCCTAGGTTATTTGTGGTATTTTTTTTAAGTTTTTTTAGTATTTTAAGAGAAAAAACGACACACTCATTATTATGTGGAACCTACATCATTTGGAAAATTGAGAAGAAGGGGAAGCTACCAATAAAAAAATCCAACGAAAAATAATAGAGAGACCAAACCAAAGTGGCCACCAAGACAAGAGCACAGGAATTGCCTTAATTATGCAAGTATTGACTTACTCTAATTTTTAAAAAAATAGAAATTTGAAAAAAACAAGAGCCATTGGATCCAATTGCATTATGCACCACTAAAATCAATATGCTTCAATCATCTGAGTAGGATGCAATTAAATCTGCACCCTTAACCCACTAGGATGAAATCCCAAGCTCGCCCGTGATACTTGATCAGGACCAAGATGTTGAAATATGTAAGCTTGGGTTATTTGGTAGAGTGTGTGAACACACCTTAGAGGTGCAAGATGTTATCCTAAGTTTTGTGGAATGATAAGAATGCCACAAGAGATATTGTGTGAATGGTGAGAGCCACATGAAAGAAAAGGAATTACCAAATGACATGCCACATGTAAACGGGACTGGCTGGGCTAGCCATCTATATTAGACGTCTTTCATTGCATGGTTTATAACACATTACAATAGAAATTGAGTTGAGTGTGCCTATTCTCTTACATTAGTGTACTAATTATCATTATAGATTATTTTGAGCCTTGTTCAATATATGCTAGTTATCTGATTACACTAGGCTTAGCATGATTTCTCAATTTCTTAACTTGGTATTAGAGCAAGGTTTATGTAAGACTAGGTTATTTGTGTTATTTTCTCAAGTTTTTTTAGTATTTTAAGAGAAAAAAATGACACACTCATTATTACGTGGCACCTACACCATTTGAAATATTGAGAAGAAGGGGGAGCTACCATTAGAAAAATCCAATGAGATAGAATAGAAAGACCAAACTGAAGTGGCCACACGACAAGAGTACGTGAATTGCCCTAATTATGCACGAATTGCCTTGTATTCTTTTTTTTATTAAAAACATTAGATATTTGAAAAAAACAAGAGCCATTGGATCCAATAGCATTATGCACCATTCAAATCAATATGCTTCGATCATCTGAGTACGATACAGTTAAGTCTACACCCTTGAACCACTAGCTGAAATCAAAGTTTGCATAGTCACGCCTATGATCCTTGATCAGGACCAAGATGTTGAAATATGTAAGCTTGGATTATTTGGTCGAGTGTGTGAACACACCTTAGAGGTGCAAGCTTAGAGGTGCAAGATGTTATCTTAAGTTTTGTGGAATGATAAGAATGCCAGATGAGATATTGTGTGAATGGTGAGAGCCACATGAAAGAAAAGGAATTACCAAATTACATGCCACATGTAAAAAGGATTGGCTATACTAGAAGTCTTTCATTCCATGGTTTATAGCACATTACAATAGAAATTGAATTGAGTGTGCCCATTCTCTTGCATTAGTGTACTAATTATCATTATAGATTTTCTAGATTATTTTAAGCCTTGTTAAATATATGCTAATTATCTTTTTAGACTAGGCTTAGCATGATTTCTCAATTTCTTAACTTGGTATTAGAGCAAGGTTTATGTAAGCCTAGGTTATTTGTCGTATTTTTCTTAAGTTTTTTTAGTATTTTAAGAGAAAAAACGGCACACTCATTATTATGTGGAACCTACATTATTTGGAATATTGAGAAGAAGGGGGAGCTACCATAAAAAAAATTCAACGGCCATCTATATTAGAAGTCTTTCATTGCATGGTTTAAAACACATTACAATAGAACTTGAGTTGAGTGTACCTATTCTCTTGCATTAGTGTACTAATTATCATTATAGATTTTCTAGATTATTTGGAGCCTTGTTAAATATATGCTAATTATCTGATTAGACTAGGCTTAGCATGATTTCTCAATTTCTTAACTTGGTATTAGAGCAAGGTTTATGTAAGCCTAGGTTATTTGTGGTATTTTTCTTAAGTTTTTTTAGTATTTTCAGAGAAAAAACGACACACTCATTATTATGTGGAACCTACATCATTTGGAATATTGAGAAGAAGGGGGAGCTACCATTAAAAAAATCCAACGAGAAAGAATAGAGAGACCAAATCAAAGTGGCCACCATGACAAGAGCACAGGAATTGCCTTAATTATGCAAGAATTGACTTATATTCTAATTTTTTTTAAAAATAGAAATTTGAAAAAAACAAGAGCCATTGGATCCAATTGCATTATGCACCACTAAAATCAATATGCTTCAATCATCTGAGTAGGATGCAATTAAATCTGCACCTTGAACCCACTAGGTTGAAATTCAAGCTCGCCCGTGATACTTGATCAGGACCAAGATATTGAAATATGTAAGCTTGGGTTATTTGGTGAAGTGTGTGAACACACCTTAGAGGTGCAAGATGTTATCCTAAGTTTTGTGGAATGATAAGAATGCCACATGAGATATTGTGTGAATGGTGAGAGCCACATGAAAGAAAAGGAATTACCAAATGACATGCCACATGTAAACGGGATTGGGTGGGCTAGCCATCTATATTAGACGTCTTTCATTGCATGGTTTATAACACATTACAATAGAAATTAAGTTGAGTGTGCCTATCTTCTTACATTAGTGTACTAATTATCATTATAGATTATTTTGAGCCTTGTATATGCTAGCCATTTGATTACACTAGGCTTAGCATGATTTCTCAATTTCTTAACTTGGTATTAGAGCAAGGTTTATGTAAGACTAGGTTATTTGTGTTATTTTCTCAAGTTGTTTTAGTATTTTAAGAGAACAAAATGGCACACTCATTATTATGTGGCACCTACACCATTTGAAATATTTAGAAGAAGGGGGAGCTACCATTAGAAAAATCCAATGAGATAGAATAGAAAGACCAAACTGAAGTGGCCACACGAGAAGAGTACATGAATTGCCCTAATTATGCACGAATTGCCTTGTATTCTTTTTTTTATTAAAAACATTAGATATTTGAAAAAAACAAGAGCCATTGGATCCAATAGCATTATAAAAATGCACCCTTGAACCACTAGCTGAAATCAAAGTTTGCATAGTCACGCCTATGATCCTTGATCAGGACCAAGATGTTGAAATATGTAATCTTGGGTTATTTGGTCGAGTGTGTGAACACACCTTAGAGGTGCAAGCTTAGAGGTGCAAGATGTTATCTTAAGTTTTGTGGAATGATAAGAATGCCAGATGAGATATTGTGTGAATGGTGAGAGCCACATGAAAGAAAAGGAATTACCAAATTACATGCCACATGTAAAAGGGATTGGCTATACTAGAAGTCTTTCATTGCATGGTTTATAGCACATTACAATAGAAATTGAATTGAGCGTGCCCATTCTATTGCATTAGTGTACTAATTATCATTAAAGATTTTCTAGATTATTTTAAGCCTTGTTAAATATATGCTAATTAACACCATATTGGGGAATATGGGAATTTCCCAATAGTTTGGGACACGTGGTCAAATCTTTGGATTAATCATAACTTGAACACCGCTACTCCAAATTGAGCGCTCTATAGCTCACTAGATTCCATTTTCCAAGCGCTTTCCAATAATAGGTCACATGATATGGTTTTAAAAAACTTATAGGCATGTTATCCAGGTCCCACCTTTTTAGTGTTCAAAAAATGGGAGTTGGAAAATTCCCAAACTCACAAATATAGTGTTAATTATCTTTTTAGACTAGGCTTAGCATGATTTCTCAATTTCTTAACTTGGTATTAGAGCAAGGTTTATGTAAGCCTAGGTTATTTGTGGTATTTTTCTTAAGTTTTTTTAGTATTTTAAGAGAAAAAAACGGCACACTCATTATTATGTGGACCTACATTATTTGGAATATTGAGAAGAAGGGGGAGAAGTTTTGTGGAATGATAAGAATGCCACATGAGATATTGTGTGAATGGTGAGAGCCACATGAAAGAAAAGGAATTACCAAATGACATGCCACATGTAAACGGGATTGGGTGGGCTAGCCATCTATATTAGACGTCTTTCATTGCATGGTTTATAACACATTACAATAGAAATTAAGTTGAGTGTGCCTATCTTCTTACATTAGTGTACTAATTATCATTATAGATTATTTTGAGCCTTGTTAAATATATGCTAGTTATCTGATTACACTAGGCTTAGCAAGATTTCTCAATTTCTTAACTTGGTATTAGAGCAAGGTTTATGTAAGACTAGGTTATTTGTGTTATTTTCTCATGTTTTCTTAGTATTTTAAGAGAAAAAAATTGCACACTCATTATTATGTGGCACCTACACCATTTGAAATATTGAGAAGAAGGGGGAGCTACCATTAGAAAAATCCAATGAGATAGAATAGAAAGACCAAACTGAAGTGGCCACACGACAAGAGTACGTGAATTGCCCTAATTATGCACGAATTGCCTTATATTCTTTTTTTATTAAAAACATTAGATATTTAAAAAAAACAAGAGCCATTGGATCCAATTGCATTATGCACCACTAAAATCAATATGCTTCGATCATCTGAGTAGGATACACTTAAATCTGCACCCTTGAACCACTAGCTAAAACCAAAGTTTGCATAGTCACCCCTATGATCCTTGATCAGGACCAAGATGTTGAAATATGTAAGCTTGGGTTATTTGGTCGAGTGTGTGAACACACCTTAGAGGTGCAAGCTTAGAGGTGCAAGATGTTATCTTAATTTTTGTGGAATGATAATAATGCCAGATGAGATATTGTGTGAATGGTGAGAGCCACATGAAAGAAAAGGAATTACCAAATTACATGCCACATGTAAAAGGGATTGGCTATATTAGAAGTCTTTCATTGCATGGTTTATAACACATTACAATAGAAATTGAGTTGAGTGTGCCCATTCTCTTGCATTAGTGTACTAATTATCATTAAAGATTTTCTAGATTATTTTAAGCCTTGTTAAATATATGCTAATTATCTTTTTAGACTAGGCTTAGCATGATTTCTCAATTTCTTAACTTGGTATTAGAGCAAGGTTTATGTAAGCCTAGGTTATTTGTGGTATTTTTCTTAAGTTCTTTTAGTATTTTAAGAGAAAAAACGACACACTCATTATTATGTGGAACCTACATTATTTGGAATATTGAGAAGAAGGGGGAGCTACCATTAAAAAAATTCAACGGCCATCTATATTACAAGTCTTTCATAGCATGGTTTAAAACACATTACAAGAGAACTTGAGTTGAGTGTGCCTATTCTCTTGCATTAGTGTACAAATTATCATTATAGATTTTCTAGATTATTTTGAGCCTTGTTAAATATATGCTAGTTATCTGATTAGACTAGGCTTAGCATGATTTCTCAATTTCTTAACTTGGTATTAGAGCAAGGTTTATGTAAGCCTAGGTTATTTGTGGTATTTTTCTTAAGTTTTTTTAGTATTTTAAGAGAAAAAATGACACACTCATTATTATGTGGAACCTACATCATTTGGAATATTGAGAAGAAGGGGGAGCTACCATTAAAAAAATCCAACGAGAACCACTAGCTGAAATCAAAGTTTGCATAGTCACGCCTGTGATCCTTGATCAGGACCAAGATGTTGAAATATGTAAGCTTGGGTTATTTGGTCGAGTGTGTGAACACACCTTAGAGGTGCAAGCTTAGAGGTGCAAGATGTTATCTTAAGTTTTGTGGAATGATAAGAATGCCAGATGAGATATTGTGTGAATGGTGAGAGCCACATGAAAGAAAAGGAATTACCAAAGGACATTCCACATGTAAAAGGGATTGGCTATATAAGAAGTCTTTCATTGCATGGTTTATAACACATTACAATAGAAATTGAGTTGAGTGTGCCCATTCTCTTGCATTAGTGTACTAATTATCATTAAAGATTTTCTAGATTATTTTAAGCGTTGTTAAATATATGCTAATTATCTTATTAGACTAGGCTTAGCATGATTTCTCAATTTCTTAACTTGGTATTAGAGCAAGGTTTATGTAAGCCTAGGTTATTTGTGGTATTTTTCTCAAGTTTTTTTAGTATTTTAAGAGAAAAAACGGCACACTCATTATTATGTGGAACCTTCATTATTTGGAATATTGAGAAGAAGGGGGAGCTACCATAAAAAAAATTCAATGGCCATCTATATTAGAAGTCTTTCATTGCATGGTTTAAAACACATTACAATAGAACTTGAGTTGAGTGTGCCTATTCTCTTGCATTAGTGTACTAATTATTATTATAGATTTTCTAGATTATTTTGAGCCTTGTTAAATATATGCTAATTATCTGATTAGACTAGGCTTAGCATGATTTCTCAATTTCTTAACTTGGTATTAGAGCAAGGTTTATGTAAGCCTAGGTTATTTGTGGTATTTTTCTTAAGTTTTTTTAGTATTTTAAGAGAGAAAACGACACACTCATTATTATGTGGAACCTACATCATTTGGAATATTGAGAAGAAGGGGGAGCTACCATTAAAAAAATCCAACGAGAAAGAATAGAGAGACCAAACCAAAGTGGCCACCATGACAAGAGCACAGGAATTGCCTTAATTATGCAGGAATTGACTTATATTCTAATTTTTTTAAAAATAGAAATTTGAAAAAAACAAGAGCCATTGGATCCAATTGCATTATGCACCACTAAAATCAATTTGCTTCAATCATTTGAGTATGATGCAATTAAATCTGCACCCTTAACCCACTAGGATGAAATCCGAGCTCGCTCGTGATACTTGATCAGGACCAAGATGTAGAAAAATGTAAGCTTGGGTTATTTTGGTGGAGTGTGTGAACACACCTTAGAGGTGCAAGATGTTATCCTAAGTTTTGTGGAATGATAGGAATGCCACATGAGATATTGTGTGAATGGTGAGAGACACATGAAAAAAAAAGGAATTACCAAATGACATGCCACATGTAAACGGGATTGGGTGGGCTAGCCATCTATATTAGACGTCTTTCATTGCATGGTTTATAACAAATTACAATAGAAATTGAGTTGAGTGTGCCTGTTATCTTGCATTAGTGTACTAATTATCATTATAGATTTTCTAGATTATTTTGAGCCTTGTTAAATATATGCTAATTATCTGATTAGACTAGGCTTAGCATGATTTCTCAATTTCTTAACTTGGTATTAGAGCAAGGTTTATGTAAGCCTAGGTTATTTGTGGTATTTTTCTTAAGTTTCTTTAGTACTTTAAGAGAGAAAAACGACACACTCATTATTATGTGGAACCTACATCATTTGGAATATTGAGAAGAAGGGGGAGCTGAATAGAAAGACCAAACTAAAGTGGCCACGACAAGAGCACACGAATTGCCCTAATTATGCAGTAATTGCCTTATATTCTATTTTTAAAAAAAATAGAAATTTGAAAAAAACAAGAGCCATTGGATTGCATTATGCACCACTAAAATCAATATGCCTCAATCATCTGAGTAGGATACACTTAAATCTGCACCCTTGAATCACTAGCTGAAATCAAAGTTTGCATAGTCACGCTCGTGATCCTTGATCATGACCAAGATGTTGAAATATAAAATCTTGAGTTATTTGGTTAAATGTGTGAACACACCTTAGAGGTGCAAGATGTTATCTTAAGTTTTGTGGAATGATAAGATTGCCACATGAGATATTGTGTGAATGGTGAGAGCCACATGAAAGAAAAGGATCATCTAAGTAGGATACACTTAAATCTGCACCCTTGAACCACTAGGTGAAATCAAAGTTTGCATAGTCACGCCCGTGATCCTTGATCAGGACCAAGATGTTGAAATATGTAAGCTTGGGTTGTTTGGTGGAGTGTGTGAACACACCTTAGAGGTGCAAGATGTTATCTTAAGTTTTGTGGAATGATAAGAATGCCACATGAGATATTGTGTGAATGCTGAGAGCCGCATGAAAGAAAAGGAATTACCAAATGACATGCAACATGTAAACGGGATTGGTGGGCTCAAGGCCATCTATATTAGAAGTCTTTCATTGCATGATTTAACACACATTACAATAGAAATTGAGTTGAGTGTGCCTATTCTCTTGCATTAGTGTACTAATTATCATTATAGATTATTTTGAGCCTTGTTAAATATATGCTAATTATCTGATTAGACTAGGTATTAGAGCAAGGTTTATGTAAGCCTAGGTTATTTGTGGTATTTCTCTCAAGTTTTTTTAGTATTTTAAGAGAAAAAACGGCACACTCATTATTATGTGGCACCTACATCATTTGGAATATTGAGAAGAAGGGGGAGCTACCATTAAAAAAATCCAACAAGAAAGAATAGAAAGACCAAACTGAAGTGGCCACACGACAAGAGTACATGAATTGCCCTGATTTATTCGTGTACTAATTATCATTATAGATTTTTTAGATTATTTTGAGCCTTGTTAAATATATGCTAATTATCCGATTAGACTAGGCTTAGCATGATTTCTCAATTTCATGACTTGGTATTAGAGCAAGGTTTATGTATGCCTAGGTTATTTATGGTATTTTTCTTAAGTTTTTTTAGTATTTTAAGATAACAAACAACACACTCATTATTATGTGGAATCTACATCATTTGGAATATTAGGAAGAAGGGGGAGCTACCATTCAAAAAATCCAACGAGAAAGAATAGAAAGACCAAACTGAAGTGGCCATGACAAAAGCACAGGAATTGCCCTAATTATGCAGGAATTGCCTTATATTTTAATTTTTTTAAAAAAATAGAAATTTAAAGAAAACAAGAGCCATTGGATCCAATTGCATTATGCACCACTAAAATCAATATACTTTGATCATCTGAGTAGGATACACTTAAATCTACACCCTTGAACCACTAGCTGAAATCAAAGTTTGCATAGTGACGCCCGTGATGCTTGATCAGGACCAAGATGTTGAAATATGTAAGCTTGGGTTATTTGGTCGGGTGTGTGAACACACCTTAGAGGTGCAAGATGATATCTTAAGTTTTGTGGAATGATAAGAATGCCACATGAGATACTATGTGAATGGTGAGAGCCACATGAAAGAAAAGGAATTACCAAATGACATGTCACATGTAAACGGGATGGGGCTAGAGGCCATCTATATTAGAAGTCTTTCATTGCACGGTTTATAACACATTACAATAGAAATTGAGTTGAGTGTGCCTATTCTCTTGCATTAGTATACTAATTATCATTATAAATTTTCTAGATTATTTTGAGCCTTGTTAAATATATGCTAATTATCTGATTAGACTAGGCTTAGCATGATTTCTCAATTTCTTCACTCGGTATTAGAGCAAGGTTTATGTAAGCCTAGGATATTTGTGGTATTTCTCTTAAGTTTTTTAGTATTTTAAGAGAGAAAAAACGGCACACTCATTATTATGTGGAACAACCTACATCATTCGGAATATTGAGAAGAAGGGGGAGCTACCATTAAAAAAATCCAACGAGAAAGAATAGGAAGACCAAACTGAAGTGGCCTCGACAAGAGCACAGGAATTGCCTTCATAATGCAGGAATTGCCTTATATTTTAATTTTTTAAAAAAAACTATAAATTTTAAAAAAACAAGAGCCATTGGATCCAATTGCATTATGCACCACTAAAATCAATATGCTCCGATCATCTGAGTAGGATACACTTAAAGTTTGCATAGTCACGTCCGTGATCCTTGATCAAGACCAAGATGTTTAAATATGCAAGCTTGGGTTATTTGGTTGCATGTGTGAACACACCTTAGAGGTGAAAGATGTTATCTTAAGTTTTGTGGAATGATAAGAATGCCACATAAGATATTGTGTGAACGGTGAGAGCCACATGAAAGAAAAGGAATTACCAAATGACATGCCACATGTAAGCGGGATTGGCCATCTATATTAGAAGTCTTTCATTGCATGTTTATAACACATTACAATAGAAATTGAGTTGAGTGTGCCTATTCTCTTGCATTAGTGTACTAATTATCATTATAGATTTTCTAGATTATTTTAAAACTTTTTAAATATATGCTAATTATCTAATTAGACTAGGCTTAGCATGATTTCTCAATTTCTTAACTTGGTATTAGAGCAAGGTTTATGTAAGCCTAGCTTATTTATGGTATTTGTTTTAAGTTTTTTTAGTATTTCAAGAGAAAAAATGGCACACTCTCATTATGATGTGGAACCTACATCATTTGGAATATTGAAGAAGGGGGAACTACCATGTCACGTCCGTGATCCTTGACCAGGACCAAGATGTTGAAATATGTAAGCTTGGGTTATTTGGTCGTGTGTGTGAACACACCTTAGAGGTGAAAGATGTTAAGTTTTGTGGAATGATAAGAATGCCACATGAGATATTGTGTGAATGGTGAGAGCAACATGAAAGAAAAGGAATTACCAAATGGCATGCCACATGTAAACAGGATTGGGCTAGAGGCCATCTATATTAGAAGTCTTTCATTGCATGATTTATAACACATCACAATAGAAATTGAGTTGAGTGTGCCTATTATCTTCCATTAGTGTACTAATTATCATTATGAATTTTCATGATTATTTTGAGCCTTGTTAAATAGATGCTAATTATCTGATTAGACTAGGCTTAGCATGATTTCTCAATTTCTTAACTTGGTATTAGAGCAAGGTTTAAGTACGCGTAGGTTATTTATGGTATTTTTCTTAAGTTCTTTAGTATTTTAAGAGAAAAGAACGGCACACTCATTATTATGTGGAACCTACATCATTGAGAATATTGAGAAGAAGGGGGAGCTACCATTAAAAAAATCCAACGAGAAAGAATAGAAAGACCAAACTGAAGTGGCCACCCAAAACAAGAGCACAGGAATTGCCCTAATAATGCAAGAATTGCCTTATATTTTAATTTTTTTTAATAGAAATTTGAAAAAAACAAGAGCCGTTGGATCCAATTGCATTATGCACCACTAAAATCAGTATGCTTCAATTATCTGAGTAGGATACACTTAAATCTGCACCCTTGAACCACTAGCTAAAATCAAAGTTTTCATAGTCACGCCCATGATCCTTGATTAGGACCAAGATGTTGAAATATGTAAGCTTAGGATATTTAGTTGGGTGTGTGAACACACCTTAGAGGTGCAAGATGTTATCTAAATTTTGTGGAATGATAAGAATGCCACATGAGATATTGTGTGAATGTTGAGAGCCACATGAAAGAAAAGGAATTACCAAATGACATGCCACATGTAAACAGGATTGGCCATCTATATTAGAAGTCTTTCATTGCATGTTTATAACACATTACAATAGAAATTGAGTTGAGTGTGCCTATTCTCTTGCATTAGTGTACTAATTATCATTATAGATTTTCTAGATTATTTTAAAACTTTTTAAATATATGCTAATTATCTGATTAGACTAGGCTTAGCATGATTTCTCAATTTCTTAACTTGGTATTAGAGCAAGGTTTATGTAAGCCTAGCTTATTTATGGTATTTGTTTTAAGTTTTTTTAGTATTTCAAGAGAAAAAATGGCACACTCATTATGATGTGGAACCTACATCATTTGGAATATTGAGAAGAAGGGGGAACTACCATGTCACGTCCGTGATCCTTGACCAGGACCAAGATGTTGAAATATGTAAGCTTGGGTTATTTGGTCGTGTGTGTGAACACACCTTAGAGGTGAAAGATGTTAAGTTTTGTGGAATGATAAGAATGCCACATGAGATATTGTGTGAATGGTGAGAGCCACATGCAAGAAAAGGAATTACCAAATGGCATGCCACATGTAAACGGGATTGGGCTAGAGGCCATCTATATTAGAAGTCTTTCATTGCATGATTTATAACACATTACAATAGAAATTGAGTTGAGTGTGCCTATTCTCTTCCATTAGTGTACTAATTATCATTATGAATTTTCATGATTATTTTGAGCCTTGTTAAATAGATGCTAATTATCTGATTAGACTAGGCTTAGCATGATTTCTCAATTTCTTAACTTGGTATTAGAGCAAGGTTTAAGTACGCGTAGGTTATTTATGGTATTTTTCTTAAGTTCTTTAGTATTTTAAGAGAAAAAAATGGCACACTCATTATTATGTGGAACCTACATCGTTGAGAATATTGAGAAGAAGGGGGAGCTACCATTAAAAAAATCCAACGAGAAAGAATAGAAAGACCAAACTGAAGTGGCCACCCAAAACAAGAGCACAGGAATTGCCCTAATAATGCAAGAATTGCCTTATATTTTAATTTTTTTTAATAGAAATTTGAAAAAAACAAGAGCCGTTGGATCCAATTGCATTATGCACCACTAAAATCAGTATGCTTCAATTATCTGAGTAGGATACACTTAAATCTGCACCCTTGAACCACTAGCTAAAATCAAAGTTTTCATAGTCACGCCCATGATCCTTGATCAGGACCAAGATGTTGAAATATGTAAGCTTAGGTTATTTAGTTGGGTGTGTGAACACACCTTAGAGGTGCAAGATGTTATCTAAATTTTGTGGAATGATAAGAATGCCACATGAAAGAAAAGGAATTACCAAATGACATGCCACATGTAAACAGGATTGGCCATCTATATTAGAAGTCTTTCATTGCATGTTTATAACACATTACAATAGAAATTGAGTTGAGTGTGCCTATTCTCTTGCATTAGTGTACTAATTATCATTATAGATTTTTTAGATTATTTTAAAACTTTTTAAATATATGCTAATTATCTGATTAGCATATATTTAAAAAGAAAAGGTGAGAATGGTGAGAGCCACATGAAAGAAAAGGAATTACCAAATGACATGCCACATGTAAACAGGATTGGCCATCTATATTAGAAGTCTTTCATTGCATGTTTATAACACATTACAATAGAAATTGAGTTGAGTGTGCCTATTCTCTTGCATTAGTGTACTAATTATCATTATAGATTTTTTAGATTATTTTAAAACTTTTTAAATATATGCTAATTATCTGATTAGACTAGGCTTAGCATGATTTCTCAATTTCTTAACTTGGTATTAGAGCAAGGTTTATGTAAGCCTAGCTTATTTATGGTATTTATTTTAAGTTTTTTTAGTATTTCAAGAGAAAAAATGGCACACTCATTATGATGTGGAACCTACATCATTTGGAATATTGAGAAGAAGGGGGAACTACCATGTCACGTCCGTGATCCTTGACCAGGACCAAGATGTTGAAATATGTAAGCTTGGGTTATTTGGTCGTGTGTGTGAACACACCTTAGAGGTGAAAGATGTTAAGTTTTGTGGAATGATAAGAATGCCACATGAGATATTGTGTGAATGGTGAGAGCCACATGCAAGAAAAGGAATTACCAAATGGCATGCCACATGTAAACGGGATTGGGCTAGAGGCCATCTATATTAGAAGTCTTTCATTGCATGATTTATAACACATTACAATAGAAATTGAGTTGAGTGTGCCTATTCTCTTCCATTAGTGTACTAATTATCATTATGAATTTTCATGATTATTTTGAGCCTTGTTAAATAGATGCTAATTATCTGATTAGACTAGGCTTAGCATGATTTCTCAATTTCTTAACTTGGTATTAGAGCAAGGTTTAAGTACGCGTAGGTTATTTATGGTATTTTTCTTAAGTTCTTTAGTATTTTAAGAGAAAAAAATGGCACACTCATTATTATGTGGAACCTACATCGTTGAGAATATTGAGAAGAAGGGGGAGCTACCATTAAAAAAATCCAACGAGAAAGAATAGAAAGACCAAACTGAAGTGGCCACCCAAAACAAGAGCACAGGAATTGCCCTAATAATGCAAGAATTGCCTTATATTTTAATTTTTTTTAATAGAAATTTGAAAAAAACAAGAGCCGTTGGATCCAATTGCATTATGCACCACTAAAATCAGTATGCTTCAATTATCTGAGTAGGATACACTTAAATCTGCACCCTTGAACCACTAGCTAAAATCAAAGTTTTCATAGTCACGCCCATGATCCTTGATCAGGACCAAGATGTTGAAATATGTAAGCTTAGGATATTTAGTTGGGTGTGTGAACACACCTTAGAGGTGCAAGATGTTATCTAAATTTTGTGGAATGATAAGAATGCCACATGAGATATTGTGTGAATGGTGAGAGCCACATGAAAGAAAAGGAATTACCAAATGACATGCCACATGTAAACAGGATTGGCCATCTATATTAGAAGTCTTTCATTGCATGTTTATAACACATTACAATAGAAATTGAGTTGAGTGTGCCTATTCTCTTGCATTAGTGTACTAATTATCATTATAGATTTTCTAGATTATTTTAAAACTTTTTAAATATATGCTAATTATCTGATTAGACTAGGCTTAGCATGATTTCTCAATTTCTTAACTTGGTATTAGAGCAAGGTTTATGTAAGCCTAGCTTATTTATGGTATTTGTTTTAAGTTTTTTTAGTATTTCAAGAGAAAAAATGGCACACTCATTATGATGTGGAACCTACATCATTTGGAATATTGAGAAGAAGGGGGAACTACCATGTCACGTCCGTGATCCTTGACCAGGACCAAGATGTTGAAATATGTAAGCTTGGGTTATTTGGTCGTGTGTGTGAACACACCTTAGAGGTGAAAGATGTTATCTTAAGTTTTGTGGAATGATAAGAATGCCACATGAGATATTGTGTGAATGGTGAGAGCCACATGCAAGAAAAGGAATTACCAAATGGCATGCCACATGTAAACGGGATTGGGCTAGAGGCCATCTATATTAGAAGTCTTTCATTGCATGATTTATAACACATTACAATAGAAATTGAGTTGAGTGTGCCTATTCTCTTCCATTAGTGTACTAATTATCATTATGAATTTTCATGATTTTTTTGAGCCTTGTTAAATAGATGCTAATTATCTGATTAGGCTTAGCATGATTTCTCAATTTCTTAACTTGGTATTAGAGCAAGGTTTAAGTACGCGTAGGTTATTTATGGTATTTTTCTCAAGTTTTTTTAGTATTTTAAGAGAAAAAAATGACACACTCATTATTATGTGGCACCTACACCATTTGAAATATTGAGAAGAAGGGGGAGCTACCATTAGAAAAATCCAATGAGATAGAATAGAAAGACCAAACTGAAGTGGCCACACGACAAGAGTACGTGAATTGCCCTAATTATGCACGAATTGCCTTGTATTCTTTTTTTTATTAAAAACATTAGATATTTGAAAAAAACAAGAGCCATTGGATCCAATAGCATTATGCACCATTCAAATCAATATGCTTCCATCATCTGAGTAGGATACAGGTAAGTCTACACCCTTGAACCACTAGCTGAAATCAAAGTTTGCATAGTCACGCCTATGATCCTTGATCAGGACCAAGATGTTGAAATATGTAAGCTTGGGTTATTTGGTCGAGTGTGTGAACACACCTTAGAGGTGCAAGCTTAGAGGTGCAAGATGTTATCTTAAGTTTTGTGGAATGATAAGAATGCCAGATGAGATATTGTGTGAATGGTGAGAGCCACATGAAAGAAAAGGAATTACCAAATTACATGCCACATGTAAAAAGGATTGGCTATACTAGAAGTCTTTCATTGCATGGTTTATAGCACATTACAATAGAAATTGAATTGAGTGTGCCCATTCTCTTGCATTAGTGTACTAATTATCATTATAGATTTTCTAGATTATTTTAAGCCTTGTTAAATATATGCTAATTATCTTTTTAGACTAGGCTTAGCATGATTTCTCAATTTCTTAACTTGGTATTAGAGCAAGGTTTATGTAAGCCTAGGTTATTTGTCGTATTTTTCTTAAGTTTTTTTAGTATTTTAAGAGAAAAAACAGCACACTCATTATTATGTGGAACCTACATTATTTGGAATATTGAGAAGAAGGGGGAGCTACCATTAAAAAAATTCAACGGCCATCTATATTACAAGTCTTTCATTGCATGGTTTAAAACACATTACAATAGAACTTGAGTTGAGTGTACCTATTCTCTTGCATTAGTGTACTAATTATCATTATAGATTTTCTAGATTATTTGGAGCCTTGTTAAATATATGCTAATTATCTGATTAGACTAGGCTTAGCATGATTTCTCAATTTCTTAACTTGGTATTAGAGCAAGGTTTATGTAAGCCTAGGTTATTTGTGGTATTTTTCTTAAGTTTTTTTAGTATTTTAAGAGAAAAAACGACACACTCATTATTATGTGGAACCTACATCATTTGGAATATTGAGAAGAAGGGGGAGCTACCATTAAAAAAATCCAACGAGAAAGAATAGAGAGACCAAATCAAAGTGGCCACCATGACAAGAGCACAGGAATTGCCTTAATTATGCAAGAATTGACTTATATTCTAATTTTTTTTAAAAATAGAAATTTGATAAAAACAAGAGCCATTGTATCCAATTGCATTATGCACCACTAAAATCAATATGCTTCAATCATCTGAGTAGGATGCAATTAAATCTGCACCCTTAACCCACTAGGTTGAAATTCAAGCTCGCCCGTGATACTTGATCAGGACCAAGATATTGAAATATGTAAGCTTGGGTTATTTGGTGAAGTTTGTGAACACACCTTAGAGGTGCAAGATGTTATCCTAAGTTTTGTGGAATGATAAGAATGCCACATGAGATATTGTGTGAATGGTGAGAGCCACATGAAAGAAAAGGAATTACCAAATGACATGCCACATGTAAACGGGATTGGGTGGGCTAGCCATCTATATTAGACGTCTTTCATTGCATGGTTTATAACACATTACAATAGAAATTGAGTTGAGTGTGCCTATTCTCTTACATTAGTGTACTAATTATCATTATAGATTATTTTGAGCCTTGTTCAATATATGCTAGTTATCTGATTACACTAGGCTTAGCATGATTTCTCAATTTCTTAACTTGGTATTAGAGCAAGGTTTATGTAAGACTAGGTTATTTGTGTTATTTTCTCAAGTTGTTTTAGTATTTTAAGAGAACAAAATGGCACACTCATTATTATGTGGCACCTACACCATTTGAAATATTGAGAAGAAGGGGGAGCTACCATTAGAAAAATCCAATGAGATAGAATAGAAAGACCAAACTGAAGTGGCCACACGACAAGAGTACATGAATTGCCCTAATTATGCACGAATTGCCTTGTATTCTTTTTTTTATTAAAAACATTAGATATTTGAAAAAAACAAGAGCCATTGGATCCAATAGCATTATGCACCATTCAAATCAATATGCTTCGATCATCTAAGTAGGACACACTTAAATCTGCACCCTTGAACCACTAGCTGAAATCAAAGTTTGCATAGTCACGCCTATGATCCTTGATCAGGACCAAGATGTTGAAATATGTAATCTTGGGTTATTTGGTCGAGTGTGTGAACACACCTTAGAGGTGCAAGCTTAGAGGTGCAAGATATTATCTTAAGTTTTGTGGAATGATAAGAATGCCAGATGAGATATTGTGTGAATGGTGAGAGCCACATGAAAGAAAAGGAATTACCAAATTACATGCCACATGTAAAAGGGATTGGCTATACTAGAAGTCTTTCATTGCATGGTTTATAGCACATTACAATAGAAATTGAATTGAGCGTGCCCATTCTCTTGCATTAGTGTACTGATTATCATTAAAGATTTTTTAGATTATTTTAAGCCTTGTTAAATATATGCTAATTAACACCATATTGGGGAATATGGGAATTTCCCAGTAGTTTGGGACACGTGGTCAAATCTTTGGATTAATCATAACTTGAACACCGCTACTCCAAATTGAGCGCTCTATAGCTCACTAGATTCCATTTTCCAAGCGCTTTCCAATAATAGGTCACATGATATGGTTTTAAAAAACTTATAGGCATGTTATCCAGGTCCCACCTTTTTAGTGTTCAAAAAATGGGAGTTGGAAAATTCCCAAACTCACAAATATAGTGTTAATTATCTTTTTAGACTAGGCTTAGCATGATTTCTCAATTTCTTAACTTGGTATTAGAGCAAGGTTTATGTAAGCCTAGGTTATTTGTGGTATTTTTCTTAAGTTTTTTTAGTATTTTAAGAGAAAAAAACGGCACACTCATTATTATGTGGACCTACATTATTTGGAATATTGAGAAGAAGGGGGAGCTACCATAAAAAAAATTCAATGCCCATCTATATTAGAAGTCTTTCATTGCATGGTTTCAAACACATTACAATAGAACTTGAGTTGAGTGTGCCTATTCTCTTGCATTAGTGTACTAATTATCATTATAGATTTTCTAGATTATTTTGAGCCTTGTTAAATATATGCTAATTATCTGATTAGACTAGGCTTAGCATGATTTCTCAATTTCTTAACTTGGTATTAGAGCAAGGTTTATGTAAGCCTAGGTTATTTGTGGTATTTTTCTTAAGTTGTTTTAGTATTTTAAGAGAAAAAACGACACACTCATTATTATGTGGAACCTACATCATTTGGAATATTGAGAAGAAGGGGGAGCTACCATTAAAAAAATCCAACGAGAAAGAATAGAGAGACCAAACCAAAGTGGCCACCATGACAAGAGCACAGGAATTGCCTTAATTATGCAGTAATTGACTTATATTCTAATTTTTAAAAAAATAGAAATTTGAAAAAAACAAGAGACATTGGATCCAATTGCATTATGCACCACTAAAATCAATATGCTTCAATCATCTGAGTAGGATGCAATTAAATCTGCACCCTTAACCCACTAGGATGAAATCCAAGCTCGCCCGTGATACTTGATCAGGACCAAGATGTTGAAATATGTAAGCTTGGGTTATTTGGTGGAGTGTGTGAACACACCTTAGAGGTGCAAGATGTTATCCTAAGTTTTGTTGAATGATAAGAATGCCACATGAGATATTGTGTGAATGGTGAGAGCCACATGAAAGAAAATGAATTACCAAATGACATGCCACATGTAAATGGGATTGGGTGGGCTAGCCATCTATATTAGACGTCTTTCATTGCATGGTTTATAACATATTACAATAGAAATTGAGTTGAGTGTGCCTATTCTCTTACATTAGTGTACTAATTATCATTATAGATTATTTTGAGCCTTGTTAAATATATGCTAGTTATCTGATTACACTAGGCTTAGCAAGATTTCTCAATTTCTTAACTTGGTATTAGAGCAAGGTTTATGTAAGACTAGGTTATTTGTGTTATTTTCTCATGTTTTCTTAGTATTTTAAGAGAAAAAAATGGCACACTCATTATTATGTGGCACCTACACCATTTGAAATATTGAGAAGAAGGGGGAGCTACCATTAGAAAAATCCAATGAGATAGAATAGAAAGACCAAACTGAAGTGGCCACACGACAAGAGTACGTGAATTGCCCTAATTATGCACGAATTGCCTTATATTCTTTTTTTTATTAAAAACATTAGATATTTAAAAAAAACAAGAGCCATTGGATCCAATTGCATTATGCACCACTAAAATCAATATGCTTCGATCATCTGAGTAGGATACACTAGCTAAAACCAAAGTTTGCATAGTCACCCCTATGATCCTTGATCAGGACCAAGATGTTGAAATATGTAAGCTTGGGTTATTTGGTCGAGTGTGTGAACACACCTTAGAGGTGCAAGCTTAGAGGTGCAAGATGTTATCTTAATTTTTGTGGAATGATAATAATGCCAGATGAGATATTGTGTGAATGGTGAGAGCCACATGAAAGAAAAGGAATTACCAAATTACATGCCACATGTAAAAGGGATTGGCTATATTAGAAGTCTTTCATTGCATGGTTTATAACACATTACAATAGAAATTGAGTTGAGTGTGCCCATTCTCTTGCATTAGTGTACTAATTATCATTAAAGATTTTCTAGATTATTTTAAGCCTTGTTAAATATATGCTAATTATCTTTTTAGACTAGGCTTAGCATGATTTCTCAATTTCTTAACTTGGTATTAGAGCAAGGTTTATGTAAGCCTAGGTTATTTGTGGTATTTTTCTTAAGTTTTTTTAGTATTTTAACAGAAAAAACGACACACTCATTCTTATGTGGAACCTACATTATTTGGAATATTGAGAAGAAGGGGGAGCTACCATTAAAAAAATTCAACGGCCATCTATATTACAAGTCTTTCATTGCATGGTTTAAAACACATTACAATAGAACTTGAGTTGAGTGTGCCTATTCTCTTGCATTAGTGTACAAATTATCATTATAGATTTTCTAGATTATTTTGAGCCTTGTTAAATATATGCTAATTATCTGATTAGACTAGGCTTAGCATGATTTCTCAATTTCTTAACTTGGTATTAGAGCAAGGTTTATGTAAGCCTAGGTTATTTGTGGTATTTTTCTTAAGTTTTTTTAGTATTTTAAGAGAAAAAATGGCACACTCATTGTTATGTGGAACCTACATCATTTGGAATATTGAGAAGAAGGGGGAGCTACCATTAAAAAAATCCAACGAGAACCACTAGCTGAAATCAGAGTTTGCATAGTCACGCCTGTGATCCTTGATCAGGACCAAGATGTTGAAATATGTAAGCTTGGGTTATTTGGTCGAGTGTGTGAACACACCTTAGAAGTGCAAGCTTAGAGGTGCAAGATGTTATCTTAAGTTTTGTGGAATGATAAGAATGCCAGATGAGATATTGTGTGAATGGTGAGAGCCACATGAAAGAAAAGGAATTACCAAAGGACATTCCACATGTAAAAGGGATTGGCTATATAAGAAGTCTTTCATTGCATGGTTTATAACACATTACAATAGAAATTTAGTTGAGTGTGCCCATTCTCTTGCATTAGTGTACTAATTATCATTAAAGATTTTCTAGATTATTTTAAGCGTTGTTAAATATATGCTAATTATCTTATTAGACTAGGCTTAGCATGATTTCTCAATTTCTTAACTTGGTATTAGAGCAAGGTTTATGTAAGCCTAGGTTATTTGTGGTATTTTTCTCAAGTTTTTTTAGTATTTTAAGAGAAAAAATGGCACACTCATTATTATGTGGAACCTACATTATTTGGAATATTGAGAAGAAGGGGGAGCTACCATAAAAAAAATTCAATGGCCATCTATATTAGAAGTCTTTCATTGCATGGTTTAAAACACATTACAATAGAACTTGAGTTGAGTGTGCCTATTCTCTTGCATTAGTGTACTAATTATTATTATAGATTTTCTAGATTATTTTGAGCCTTGTTAAATATATGCTAATTATCTGATTAGACTAGGCTTAGCATGATTTCTCAATTTCTTAACTTGGTATTAGAGCAAGGTTTATGTAAGCCTAGGTTATTTGTGGTATTTTTCTTAAGTTTTTTTAGTATTTTAAGAGAGAAACGACACACTCATTATTATGTGGAACCTACATCATTTGGAATATTGAGAAGAAGGGGGAGCTACCATTAAAAAAATCCAACGAGAAAGAATAGAGAGACCAAACCAAAGTGGCCACCATGACAAGAGCACAGGAATTGCCTTAATTATGCAAGAATTGACTTATATTCTAATTTTTTTAAAAATAGAAATTTGAAAAAAACAAGAGCCATTGGATCCAATTGCATTATGCACCACTAAAATCAATTTGCTTCAATCATCTGAGTATGATGCAATTAAATCTGCACCCTTAACCCACTAGGATGAAATCCAAGCTCGCTCGTGATACTTGATCAGGACCAAGATGTAGAAAAATGTAAGCTTGGGTTATTTGGTGGAGTGTGTGAACACACCTTAGAGGTGCAAGATGTTATCCTAAGTTTTGTGGAATGATAGGAATGCCACATGAGATATTGTGTGAATGGTGAGAGCCACATGAAAGAAAAGGAATTACCAAATGACATGCCACATGTAAACGGGATTGGGTGGGCTAGCCATCTATATTAGACGTCTTTCATTGCATGGTTTATAACAAATTACAATAGAAATTGAGTTGAGTGTGCCTATTCTCTTGCATTAGTGTACTAATTATCATTATAGATTTTCTAGATTATTTTGAGCCTTGTTAAATATATGCTAATTATCTGATTAGACTAGGCTTAGCATGATTTCTCAATTTCTTAACTTGGTATTAGAGCAAGGTTTATGTAAGCCTAGGTTATTTGTGGTATTTTTCTTAAGTTTCTTTAGTACTTTAAGAGAGAAAAACGACACACTCATTATTATGTGGAACCTACATCATTTGGAATATTGAGAAGAAGGGGGAGCTGAATAGAAAGACCAAACTAAAGTGGCCACGACAAGAGCACACGGATTGCCCTAATTATGCAGTAATTGCCTTATATTCTATTTTTTAAAAAAATAGAAATTTGAAAAAAACAAGAGCCATTGGATTGCATTATGCACCACTAAAATCAATATGCTTCAATCATCTGAGTAGGATACACTTAAATCTGCACCCTTGAACCACTAGCTGAAATCATAGTTTGCATAGTCACGCTCGTATCCT
This sequence comes from Cibotium barometz, assembly GCF_041138505.1. Classification (NCBI taxonomy): domain Eukaryota; kingdom Viridiplantae; phylum Streptophyta; class Polypodiopsida; order Cyatheales; family Cibotiaceae; genus Cibotium; species Cibotium barometz. Next base: position 31,108,623 of record NC_141068.1, read on the forward strand.
TGATCATGACCAAGATGTTGAAATATAAAATCTTGAGTTATTTGGTTAAATGTGTGAACACACCTTAGAGGTGCAAGATGTTATCTTAAGTTTTGTGGAATGATAAGATTGCCACATGAGATATTGTGTGAATGGTGAGAGCCACATGAAAGAAAAGGATCATCTAAGTAGGATACACTTAAATCTGCACCCTTGAACCACTAGGTGAAATCAAAGTTTGCATAGTCACGCCCGTGATCCTTGATCAGGACCAAGATGTTGAAATATGTAAGCTTGGGTTGTTTGGTGGAGTGTGTGAACACACCTTAGAGGTGCAAGATGTTATCTTAAGTTTTGTGGAATGATAAGAATGCCACATGAGATATTGTGTGAATGCTGAGAGCCGCATGAAAGAAAAGGAATTGCCAAATGACATGCAACATGTAAACGGGATTGGTGGGCTCAAGGCCATCTATATTAGAAGTCTTTCATTGCATGATTTAACCATTAGGAAGTGAATGGGGTCTTCTTGGGCCCTTTAATTTGCCCAAGCCTAATCAAGGTGATTAAGGAATAGCCAAATGGGGGGTTGCCATGTGGACTGAAATGTTGGGTTTGTAAGAGAGGTGTAAGAGTGGTCAAAGGGTGCACTTTTTCCCCCAAAAAGGGGGGAGGTAATTTTACAATTTTCGGACCTCCATAACTTCTACATACAAGCTCCGATTTGAGCGGAGGTTATAGATCCGTGATCTACGCATCAAGAGCTTTCCATAGATATGTTACATGATATGGTTTTGTCCGCTAGATTTTAAATTCCATTTTCCCTCCATTTTGAAGCTTCTAATTAGAAAAGGTTTCTTCTTAAGAGAAAAGGTTTGACTCCTTAAACTGCCAAATAAAAGGGCCCAAGAAGCCTTCCATTGAGGTCCTAATGACACATTACAATAGAAATTGAGTTGAGTGTGCCTATTCTCTTGCATTAGTGTACTAATTATCATTATAGATTATTTTGAGCCTTGTTAAATATATGCTAATTATCTGATTAGACTAGGTATTAGAGCAAGGTTTATGTAAGCCTAGGTTATTTGTGGTATTTCTCTCAAGTTTTTTTAGTATTTTAAGAGAAAAAACGGCACACTCATTATTATGTGGCACCTACATCATTTGGAATATTGAGAAGAAGGGGGAGCTACCATTAAAAAAATCCAACAAGAAAGAATAGAAAGACCAAACTGAAGTGGCCACACAACAAGAGTACATGAGTTGCCCTGATTTATTCGTGTACTAATTATCATTATAGATTTTTTAGATTATTTTGAGCCTTGTTAAATATATGCTAATTATCCGATTAGACTAGTCTTAGCATGATTTCTCAATTTCATGACTTGGTATTAGAGCAAGGTTTATGTATGCCTAGGTTATTTATGGTATTTTTCTTAAGTTTTTTTAGTATTTTAAGATAACAAACAACACACTCATTATTATGTGGAATCTACATCATTTGGAATATTAGGAAGAAGGGGGAGCTACCATTCAAAAAATCCAACGAGAAAGAATAGAAAGACCAAACTGAAGTGGCCATGACAAAAGCACAGGAATTGCCCTAATTATGCAGGAATTGCCTTATATTTTAATTTTTTTAAAAAAATAGAAATTTAAAGAAAACAAGAGCCATTGGATCCAATTGCATTATGCACCACTAAAATCAATATACTTTGATCATCTGAGTAGGATACACTTAAATCTACACCCTTGAACCACTAGCTGAAATCAAAGTTTGCATAGTGACGCCCGTGATGCTTGATCAGGACCAAGATGTTGAAATATGTAAGCTTGGGTTATTTGGTCGGGTGTGTGAACACACCTTAGAGGTGCAAGATGATATCTTAAGTTTTGTGGAATGATAAGAATGCCACATGAGATACTATGTGAATGGTGAGAGCCACATGAAAGAAAAGGAATTACCAAATGACATGTCACATGTAAACGGGATGGGGCTAGAGGCCATCTATATTAGAAGTCTTTCATTGCACGGTTTATAACACATTACAATAGAAATTGAGTTGAGTGTGCCTATTCTCTTGCATTAGTATACTAATTATCATTATAAATTTTCTAGATTATTTTGAGCCTTGTTAAATATATGCTAATTATCTGATTAGACTAGGCTTAGCATGATTTCTCAATTTCTTCACTCGGTATTAGAGCAAGGTTTATGTAAGCCTAGGATATTTGTGGTATTTCTCTTAAGTTTTTTAGTATTTTAAGAGAAAAAAAACGGCACACTCATTATTATGTGGAACAACCTACATCATTCGGAATACTGAGAAGAAGGGGGAGCTACCATTAAAAAAATCCAACGAGAAAGAATAGGAAGACCAAACTGAAGTGGCCTCGACAAGAGCACAGGAATTGCCTTCATAATGCAGGAATTGCCTTATATTTTAATTTTTAAAAAAAACTAGAAATTTTAAAAAAACAAGAGCCATTGGATCCAATTGCATTATGCACCACTAAAATCAATATGCTCCGATCATCTGAGTAGGATACACTTAAAGTTTGCATAGTCACGTCCGTGATCCTTGATCAAGACCAAGATGTTTAAATATGCAAGCTTGGGTTATTTGGTTGCATGTGTGAACACACCTTAGAGGTGAAAGATGTTATCTTAAGTTTTGTGGAATGATAAGAATGCCACATAAGATATTGTGTGAATGGTGAGAGCCACATGAAAGAAAAGGAATTACCAAATGACATGCCACATGTAAACGGGATTGGCCATCTATATTAGAAGTCTTTCATTGCATGTTTATAACACATTACAATAGAAATTGAGTTGAGTGTGCCTATTCTCTTGCATTAGTGTACTAATTATCATTATAGATTTTCTAGATTATTTTAAAACTTTTTAAATATATGCTAATTATCTGATTAGACTAGGCTTAGCATGATTTCTCAATTTCTTAACTTGGTATTAGAGCAAGGTTTATGTAAGCCTAGCTTATTTATGGTATTTGTTTTAAGTTTTTTTAGTATTTCAAGAGAAAAAATGGCACACTCTCATTATGATGTGGAACCTACATCATTTGGAATATTGAGAAGAAGGGGGAACTACCATGTCACGTCCGTGATCCTTGACCAGGACCAAGATGTTGAAATATGTAAGCTTGGGTTATTTGGTCGTGTGTGTGAACACACCTTAGAGGTGAAAGATGTTAAGTTTTGTGGAATGATAAGAATGCCACATGAGATATTGTGTGAATGGTGAGAGCAACATGAAAGAAAAGGAATTACCAAATGGCATGCCACATGTAAACAGGATTGGGCTAGAGGCCATCTATATTAGAAGTCTTTCATTGCATGATTTATAACACATCACAATAGAAATTGAGTTGAGTGTGCCTATTATCTTCCATTAGTGTACTAATTATCATTATGAATTTTCATGATTATTTTGAGCCTTGTTAAATAGATGCTAATTATCTGATTAGACTAGGCTTAGCATGATTTCTCAATTTCTTAACTTGGTATTAGAGCAAGGTTTAAGTACGCGTAGGTTATTTATGGTATTTTTCTTAAGTTCTTTAGTATTTTAAGAGAAAAGAACGGCACACTCATTATTATGTGGAACCTACATCATTGAGAATATTGAGAAGAAGGGGGAGCTACCATTAAAAAAATCCAACGAGAAAGAATAGGAAGACCAAACTGAAGTGGCCACCCAAAACAAGAGCACAGGAATTGCCCTAATAATGCAAGAATTGCCTTATATTTTAATTTTTTTTAATAGAAATTTGAAAAAAACAAGAGCCGTTGGATCCAATTGCATTATGCACCACTAAAATCAGTATGCTTCAATTATCTGAGTAGGATACACTTAAATCTGCACCCTTGAACCACTAGCTAAAATCAAAGTTTTCATAGTCACGCCCATGATCCTTGATCAGGACCAAGATGTTGAAATATGTAAGCTTAGGATATTTAGTTGGGTGTGTGAACACACCTTAGAGGTGCAAGATGTTATCTAAATTTTGTGGAATGATAAGAATGCCACATGAGATATTGTGTGAATGTTGAGAGCCACATGAAAGAAAAGGAATTACCAAATGACATGCCACATGTAAACAGGATTGGCCATCTATATTAGAAGTCTTTCATTGCATGTTTATAACACATTACAATAGAAATTGAGTTGAGTGTGCCTATTCTCTTGCATTAGTGTACTAATTATCATTATAGATTTTCTAGATTATTTTAAAACTTTTTAAATATATGCTAATTATCTGATTAGACTAGGCTTAGCATGATTTCTCAATTTCTTAACTTGGTATTAGAGCAAGGTTTATGTAAGCCTAGCTTATTTATGGTATTTGTTTTAAGTTTTTTTAGTATTTCAAGAGAAAAAATGGCACACTCATTATGATGTGGAACCTACATCATTTGGAATATTGAGAAGAAGGGGGAACTACCATGTCACGTCCGTGATCCTTGACCAGGACCAAGATGTTGAAATATGTAAGCTTGGGTTATTTGGTCGTGTGTGTGAACACACCTTAGAGGTGAAAGATGTTATCTTAAGTTTTGTGGAATGATAAGAATGCCACATGAGATATTGTGTGAATGGTGAGAGCCACATGCAAGAAAAGGAATTACCAAATGGCATGCCACATGTAAACGGGATTGGGCTAGAGGCCATCTATATTAGAAGTCTTTCATTGCATGATTTATAACACATTACAATAGAAATTGAGTTGAGTGTGCCTATTCTCTTCCATTAGTGTACTAATTATCATTATGAATTTTCATGATTATTTTGAGCCTTGTTAAATAGATGCTAATTATCTGATTAGACTAGGCTTAGCATGATTTCTCAATTTCTTAACTTGGTATTAGAGCAAGGTTTAAGTACGCGTAGGTTATTTATGGTATTTTTCTTAAGTTCTTTAGTATTTTAAGAGAAAAAAACAGCACACTCATTATTATGTGGAACCTACATCGTTGAGAATATTGAGAAGAAGGGGGAGCTACCATTAAAAAAATCCAACGAGAAAGAATAGAAAGACCAAACTGAAGTGGCCACCCAAAACAAGAGCACAGGAATTGCCCTAATAATGCAAGAATTGCCTTATATTTTAATTTTTTTTAATAGAAATTTGAAAAAAACAAGAGCCGTTGGATCCAATTGCATTATGCACCACTAAAATCAGTATGCTTCAATTATCTGAGTAGGATACACTTAAATCTGCACCCTTGAACCACTAGCTAAAATCAAAGTTTTCATAGTCACGCCCATGATCCTTGATCAGGACCAAGATGTTGAAATATGTAAGCTTAGGTTATTTAGTTGGGTGTGTGAACACACCTTAGAGGTGCAAGATGTTATCTAAATTTTGTGGAATGATAAGAATGCCACATGAGATATTGTGTGAATGGTGAGAGCCACATGAAAGAAAAGGAATTACCAAATGACATGCCACATGTAAACAGGATTGGCCATCTATATTAGAAGTCTTTCATTGCATGTTTATAACACATTACAATAGAAATTGAGTTGAGTGTGCCTATTCTCTTGCATTAGTGTACTAATTATCATTATAGATTTTTTAGATTATTTTAAAACTTTTTAAATATATGCTAATTATCTGATTAGACTAGGCTTAGCATGATTTCTCAATTTCTTAACTTGGTATTAGAGCAAGGTTTATGTAAGCCTAGCTTATTTATGGTATTTGTTTTAAGTTTTTTTAGTATTTCAAGAGAAAAAATGGCACACTCATTATGATGTGGAACCTACATCATTTGGAATATTGAGAAGAAGGGGGAACTACCATGTCACGTCCGTGATCCTTGACCAGGACCAAGATGTTGAAATATGTAAGCTTGGGTTATTTGGTCGTGTGTGTGAACACACCTTAGAGGTGAAAGATGTTATCTTAAGTTTTGTGGAATGATAAGAATGCCACATGAGATATTGTGTGAATGGTGAGAGCCACATGCAAGAAAAGGAATTACCAAATGGCATGCCACATGTAAACGGGATTGGGCTAGAGGCCATCTATATTAGAAGTCTTTCATTGCATGATTTATAACACATTACAATAGAAATTGAGTTGAGTGTGCCTATTCTCTTCCATTAGTGTACTAATTATCATTATGAATTTTCATGATTATTTTGAGCCTTGTTAAATAGATGCTAATTATCTGATTAGACTAGGCTTAGCATGATTTCTCAATTTCTTAACTTGGTATTAGAGCAAGGTTTAAGCACGCGTAGGTTATTTATGGTATTTTTCTTAAGTTCTTTAGTATTTTAAGAGAAAAAAACGGCACACTCATTATTATGTGGAACCTACATCATTGAGAATATTGAGAAGAAGGGGGAGCTACCATTAAAAAAATCCAACGAGAAAGAATAGAAAGACCAAACTGAAGTGGCCACCCAAAACAAGAGCACAGGAATTGCCCTAATAATGCAAGAATTGCCTTATATTTTAATTTTTTTTAATAGAAATTTGAAAAAAACAAGAGCCGTTGGATCCAATTGCATTATGCACCACTAAAATCAGTATGCTTCAATTATCTGAGTAGGATACACTTAAATCTGCACCCTTGAACCACTAGCTAAAATCAAAGTTTTCATAGTCACGCCCATGATCCTTGATCAGGACCAAGATGTTGAAATATGTAAGCTTAGGTTATTTAGTTGGGTGTGTGAACACACCTTAGAGGTGCAAGATGTTATCTAAATTTTGTGGAATGATAAGAATGCCACATGAGATATTGTGTGAATGGTGAGAGCCACATGAAAGAAAAGGAATTACCAAATGACATGCCACATGTAAACAGGATTGGCCATCTATATTAGAAGTTTTTCATTGCATGTTTATAACACATTACAATAGAAATTGAGTTGAGTGTGCCTATTCTCTTGCATTAGTGTACTAATTATCATTATAGATTTTCTAGATTATTTTAAAACTTTTTAAATATATGCTAATTATCTGATTAGACTAGGCTTAGCATGATTTCTCAATTTCTTAACTTGGTATTAGAGCAAGGTTTATGTAAGCCTAGCTTATTTATGGTATTTGTTTTAAGTTTTTTTAGTATTTCAAGAGAAAAAATGGCACACTCATTATGATGTGGAACCTACATCATTTGGAATATTGAGAAGAAGGGGGAACTACCATGTCACGTCCGTGATCCTTGACCAGGACCAAGATGTTGAAATATGTAAGCTTGGGTTATTTGGTCGTGTGTGTGAACACACCTTAGAGGTGAAAGATGTTATCTTAAGTTTTGTGGAATGATAAGAATGCCACATGAGATATTGTGTGAATGGTGAGAGCCACATGCAAGAAAAGGAATTACCAAATGGCATGCCACATGTAAACGGGATTGGGCTAGAGGCCATCTATATTAGAAGTCTTTCATTGCATGATTTATAACACATTACAATAGAAATTGAGTTGAGTGTGCCTATTCTCTTCCATTAGTGTACTAATTATCATTATGAATTTTCATGATTATTTTGAGCCTTGTTAAATAGATGCTAATTATCTGATTAGACTAGGCTTAGCATGATTTCTCAATTTCTTAACTTGGTATTAGAGCAAGGTTTAAGTACGCGTAGGTTATTTATGGTATTTTTCTTAAGTTCTTTAGTATTTTAAGAGAAAAAAACGGCACACTCATTATTATGTGGAACCTACATCATTGAGAATATTGAGAAGAAGGGGGAGCTACCATTAAAAAAATCCAACGAGAAAGAATAGAAAGACCAAACTGAAGTGGCCACCCAAAACAAGAGCACAGGAATTGCCCTAATAATGCAAGAATTGCCTTATATTTTAATTTTTTTTAATAGAAATTTGAAAAAAACAAGAGCCGTTGGATCCAATTGCATTATGCACCACTAAAATCAGTATGCTTCAATTATCTGAGTAGGATACACTTAAATCTGCACCCTTGAACCACTAGCTAAAATCAAAGTTTTCATAGTCACGCCCATGATCCTTGATCAGGACCAAGATGTTGAAATATGTAAGCTTAGGTTATTTAGTTGGGTGTGTGAACACACCTTAGAGGTGCAAGATGTTATCTAAATTTTGTGGAATGATAAGAATGCCACATGAGATATTGTGTGAATGGTGAGAGCCACATGAAAGAAAAGGAATTACCAAATGACATGCCACATGTAAGCGGGATTGGGCTAGAGGCCATCTATATTAGAAGTCTTTTATTACATTGTTTATAACACATTACAATAGAAATTGGGTTGAGTGTGCCTATTCTCTTGCATTACTCTACTAATTATCATTATAGATTTTCTAGATTATTTTGAGCCTTGTTAAATATATGCTAATTATCTGATTAGACTAGGCTTAGCATGATTTCTCAATTTCTTAACTTGGTATTAGAGCAACGTTTATATAAACCTAGGTTATTTATGGTATTTTTCTTAATTTTTTAGTATTTTAAGAGAAAAAACGGCACACTCATTATTATGTGGAACCTACATCATTTGGAATAATGAGAAGAAGCAAGAGCTACCATTTAGAAAATCCAACGAGAAAGAATATAAAGACCAAACTGAAGTGGCCATGACAAGAGCATAGGAATTGCCCTAATTATACAGGAAATGCCTTATATTCTAATTTTTATAAAAATAGAAATTTAAAAAAAAGAAGAGCCATTGGATCCGATTGCATTATGCACCACTAAAATCAATATGCTTCGATCATCTGAGTAGGATACACTTAAATCTGCACCCTTGAACCACTAGTAGCTGAAATCAAAGTTTGCATAGTCATGCCCATGATCCTTTATGAGGACCAAGATGTTGAAATATGTAAGCTTGGGTTATTTGGTCGGGTGTGTGAACACACCTTAGAGGTGCAAGATGTTATCTTGAGTTTCGTGGAATGATAAGAATGCCACATAAGATATTGTGTGAATGGTGAGAGCCACATGAAAGAAAAGGAATTACCAAATGACATGCCACATGTAAACAGGATGGGGCTAGAGGCCATCTATATTAGAAGTCTTTCATTGCATGGTTTATAACACATTACAATAGAAATTAAGTTGAGTGTGCCTATTCTCTTGCATTACTATACTAATTATCATTATAGATTTTCTAGATTATTTTGAGCCTTGTTAAATATATGCTAATTATATGATTAGACTAGGCTTAGCAAGATTTCTCAATTTCTTAACTTGGTATTAGACAAGGTTTATGTAAGCCTAGGTTATTTGTGGTATTTTTCTTAAGTTTTTTTAGTATTTTAAGAGAAAAAAATGGCACACTCATCATTATGTGGATACCACATCATTGGGAATATTGAGAAGAAGGGGGAGCTACCATAAAAAAAATCCAACGAGAAAGAATAAAAGACCAAACTGAAGTGGCCTCGACAAGAGCACAGGAATTGCCCTAATAATGCAAGAATTGCCTTATATTTTATTTTTTTTAAAAAAAACCATAAATTTGATAAAGACAAGAGCCATTGGATCCAGTTACATTATGCACCACTAAAATCAATATGCTTCGATCATCTGAGTAGGATACACTTAAATCTGCACCCTTGAACCACTAGCTGAAATCAAAGTTTGCATAGTCACGCCCGTGATCCTTGATCAGGACCAAGATGTTGAAATATGTAAGCTTGGGTTATTTGGTGGAGTGTGTGAACACACGTTAGAGGTGCAAGATGTTATCTTAAGTTTTAAGGAATGATAAGAATGCCACATGAGATATTGTAGGAGTGATGGTGAGAGCCACATGAAAGAAAAGGAATTACCAAATGAAATGCCACATGTAAACGGGATTGGGCTAGAGGCCATCTATATTAGAAGTCTTTCATTGCATGGTTTATAACACATTACAATAGAAATTGAGTTGAGTGTGCCTCTTCTCTTGCATTAGTGTACTTATTATCATTATATACTTTCCAGATTATTTTAAACCTTGTTAAATATATGCTAATTATCTGATTTCAGCATGATTTCTCAATTTCTTAACTTGGTATCAGAGCAAGGTTTATGTAAGCCTAGGTTATTTATGGTATTTTTCTTTAAGTTTTTTTAGTATTTTAAGAGAAAAAAACGGCACACTCATTATTATGTGGAACCTACATCATTTGGAATATTGAGAAGAAGGGGAAGCTACCATTTAAAAAATCCAACGAGAAAGAATAGAAAGACCAAACTCAAGTGGCCACCCACAACAAGAGCACACGAATTGCCCTAATAATGCAGGAATTGCCTTATATTTTAAATTTTTTTTTTAAAAATAGAAATTTGAAAAAAACAAGAGCCATTGGATCCAAATGCATTATGCACCACTAAAACCAATGTGCTTCGATCATCTCAGTAGGATACACTTAAATTTGCACCCTTGAACCACTAGCTGAAATCAAAGTTTGCATAGTCACCTCCATGATCCTTGACCAGGACCAAGATGTTGAAATATGTAAGCTTTAGTTATTTGGTCGCGTGTGTGAACACACCTTAGAGGTGCAAGATATTATCTTAAGTTTTGTGGAATGTAAGCTTGGGTTATTTGGTCGCGTGTGTGAACACACCTTAGAGGTGCAAGATGTTATCTTAAGTTTTGTGGAATGATAAGAATGCCACATGAGATATTGTGTGAATGGTGAGAGCCACATGAAAGAAAAGGAATTACCAAATGACATGCCACATGTAAACGGGATCGGGGTAGAGGCCATCTATATTAGATGTCTTTCATTGCATTATTTATAACACATTACAATAGAAATTGAGTTGAGTGTGCCTATTCTCTTGCATTAGTGTACTAATTATCATTATGAATTTTCTAGATTATTTTGAGCCTTGTTAAATATATGCTAATTATCTTATTAGACAAGGTTTAGCATGATTTCTCAATTTCTTCACTTGGTATTAGAGCAAGGTTTATGTAAGCCTAGGTTATTTATGGTATTTTTCTTAAGTTCTTTTAGTATTTTAAGAGGAAAAAATGGCACACTCATTATTATATGGAACCTACATCATTGGGAATATTGAGAAGAAGGGGGAGCTACCATTAAAAAAATCCAACGAGAAAGAATAGAAAGACCAAACTGAAGTGGCCACCCACAACAAGAGCAACGAAATTGCCCTAATAATGCAAGAATTGCCTTATATTTTAAAATTTTTTTTAAATAAAAATTTGAAAAAAACAAGAGCCATTGGATCCAATTGCATTATGGACCACTAAAATCAATATGCTTCGATCATCTGAGTAGGATACACTTAAATCTGCACCCTTGAACCACTAGCTGAAATCAAAGTTTTCATAGTCACGCTCGTGATCCTTGATCAGGACCAAGATGTTGAAATATATAAGCTTGGGTTATTTGGTTGGGTGTGTGAACACACCTTAGAGGTGCAAGATGTTATCTTAATTTTTGTGGAATGATAAGAATGCCACATGAGATATTGTGTGAATGGTGAGAGCCACATGAAAGAAAAGGAATTACCAAATGACAAGCCACATGTAAATGCAATTGGGCTAGAGGCCATCTATATTAGAAGTCTTTCATTGCATGGTTTATAAGTTATAACACATTACAATAAAAGTTGAGTGTAGTGTGCCTATTCTCTTGCATTAGTGTACTAATTATCATTATAGATTTTCTAGATTATTTTGAGCCTTGTTAAATATATGCTAATTATCTGATTAGACTAGGCGTAGCATGATTTCTCAATTTCTTAACTTGGTATTAGAGCAAGGTTTATGTAAGCCTAGGTTATTTGTGGTATTTTTTCTTAAGTTATTTTAGTATTTTAAGAGAAAAAACGGCACACTCATTATGATGTGGAACCTACATCATTTGGAATATTGAGAAGAAGGGGGAGCTATCATTAAAAAATATTCAATGAGAAAGAATAGAGAGACCAAACTAAAGTGGCCACCACGACAAGAGCAGAGGAAATGCCTTATTTATGCAGGAATTGACTTATATTCTAATTATTTAAAAATTAGAAATTTGAAAAAAACAAGAGCCATTGGATCCAATTGCATTATGCACTACTAAAATCAATATGCTTCAATCATTTGAGTAGGATACAATTAAATCTACACCCTTAACCCACTAGGATAAAATCCAAGCTTGCATAGTCACGCCCGTGATACTTGATCAGGACCAAGATGTTGAAATATGTAAGCTTGGGTTATTTGGTGGAGGAGTGTGTGAACTCACCTTAGAGGTGCAAGATGTTATCCTAAGTTTTAATTTGTGTAATGATAAGAATGCCACATGAGATATTGTGTGAATGGTGAGAACCACATGAAAGAAAAGGAATTACCAAACGACATGCCACATGTAAATGGGATTGGACTAGAGGCCATGGGCTAGAGGCCATCTATATTTGAAGTCTTTCATTGCATCGTTTATAACACATTACAATAGAAATTGAGTTGAGTGTTCCTATTCTCTTGCATTCTTGATTATTTTAAGCCTTGTTAAATATATGCTAATTATCTGATTAGACTAGGCTAAGCATGATTTCTCAATTTCTTAACTTGGTATTAGAGCAAGATTTATGTAAGCCTAGGTTATTTGTGGTATTTTTCTTAAGTTTTTTTAGTATTTTAAGAGAAAAAAATGGCACACTCATTATTTTGTGGAACCTACATCATTTGGAATATTGAGAAGAAGGGGGAGCTACCATTAAAAAAATCCAACAAGAAATAACAAAAAGACCAAACTGAAGTGGCTATGACAAGAGCACACGAATTGCCCTAATTATGCAAGAATTGCCTTATATTTTATTTTTTTTTTAATATAAATTTGAAAAAAACAAGAGCCATTGGATCCAATTGCATTATGCACCACTAAAATCAATATGCTTCGATCATCTGAGGAGGATACACTTAAATTTACACCCTTGAACCACTAGCTGAAATAAAAAATTGCATTTGGTCAAGTGTGTGAACACAACTTAGAGGTGCAAGATGTTATCTTAAGTTTTGTGGAATGATAAGAATGCCACATAAGATATTGTGTGAATGGTGACAACCACATGAAAGAAAAGGAATTACCAAAATGACATGCCACATGTAAACAGGATTGGGAAAAGATGGCACACTCATTATTATGTGAAACCTACCTCATTTCGAATATTGAGAAGCAGGGGGAGCTACCATAAAAAAAAAATCCAACGAGAAAAAATAGAAAGACCAAACTGAATTGGCCCATGACAAGAGCAAAGGAATTGCCCTAATTATGCAGGGTGCAAGACCTGGGGTGGAAAACTAGTCTCATGTGAGCCCAGTCCGAGACGAGTCAACCAGGGTATTCTAAATTTTTTCTAAAAATAAGAAATTTGAAAAAAACAAGAGCCATTAGATCCAATTGCATTATGCACCACTAAAATCAATATGCTTCGATCATCTAAGAAGGATACACTTAAATCTGCACCCTTGAACCACTAGGTGAAATCGAAGTTTGCATAGTCGCGCCCGTGATCCTTGATCACGACCAAGATGTTGAAATATGTAAGCTTGGGTTATTTGGTCGAGTGTGTGAACACACCTTAGAGGTGCAAGATGTTATCTTAAGTTTTGTGGAATGATAAGAATGCCATATGAGATATTGTGTGAATGCTAAGAGCCACATGAAAGAAAAGGAATTACCAAATGACATGCCACATGTAAACGGGATTGGTGGGCTAGAGGCCATCTATATTAGACACCTTTTATTGCATGGTTTATAACACATTACAATAGAAATTGAGTTGAGTGTGCCTATTCTCTTACATTAGTGTACTAATTATCATTATAGATTATTTTGAGCCTTGTTAAATATATGCTAGTTATCTGATTACACTAGGCTTAGCATGATTTCTCAATTTCTTAACTTGGTATTAGAGCAAGGTTTATGTAAGACTAGGTTATTTGTGTTATTTTCTCAAGTTCTTTTAGTATTTTAAGAGAGAAAAAATGGCACACTCATTATTATGTGGAGCCTACATCATTTGGAATATTGAGAAGAAGGGGGAGCTACCATTAAAAAAATCCAATGAGAAAGAATAGAAAGGCCAAACTGAAGTGGCCACACGACAAGAGTACGTGAATTGCCCTAATTATGCACGAATTGCCTTATATTCTTTTTTTTATTAAAAACATTAGATATTTGAAAAAAATAAGAGCCATTGGATCCAATTGCATTATGCACCACTAAAATCAATATGCTTTGATCATCTGAGTAGGATACACTTAAATCTGCACCCTTGAACCACTAGCTGAAATCAAAGTTTGCATATTCACGCCTGTGATCCTTGATCAGGACCAAGATGTTGAAATATGTAAGCTTGGGTTATTTGGTCGAGTGTGTGAACACACCTTAGAGGTGCAAGCTTAGAGGTGCAAGATGTTATCTTAAGTTTTGTGGAATGATAAGAATGCCATATGAGATATTGTGTGAATGGTGAGAGCCACATGAAAGAAAAGGAATTACCAAAGGACATGCCACATGTAAAAGGGATTGGCTATATTATAAGTCTTTCATTGCATGGTTTATAACACATTACAATAGAAATTGAGTTGAGTGTGCCCATTCTCTTGCATTAGTGTACTAATTATCATTAAAGATTTTCTAGATTATTTTAAGCCTTGTTAAATATGTGCTAATTATCTTATTAGACTAGGCTTAGCATGATTTCTCAATTTCTTAACTTGGTATTAGAGCAAGGTTTATGTAAGCCTAGGTTATTTGTGGTATTTCTCTTAAGTTTTTTTATTATTTTAAGAGAAAAAAACGGCACACTCATTATTATGTGGAACCTACATTATTTGGAATATTGAGAAGAAGGGGAAGCTACCATAAAAAAAATTCAACGGCCATCTATATTAGAAGTCTTTCATTGCATGGTTTAAAACACATTACAATAGAACTTGAGTTGAGTGTGCCTATTCTCTTGCATTAGTGTACAAATTATCATTATAGATTTTCTAGATTATTTTGAGCCTTGTTAAATATATGCTAATTATCTGATTAGACTAGGCTTAGCATTTCTCAATTTCTTAACTTGGTATTAGAGCAAGGTTTATGTAAGCCTAGGTTATTTGTGGTATTTTTCTTAAGTTTTTTTAGTATTTTAAGAGATAAGACGACACACACATTATTATGTGGAACCTACATCATTTGGAATATTGAGAAGAAGGGGGAGCTACCATTAAAAAAATCCAACGAGAAAGAATAGAGAGACCAAACCAAAGTGGCCACCATGACAAGAGCATAGGAATTGCCTTAATTATGCAGGAATTGACTTATATTCTAATTTTTAAAAAAATAAAAATTTGAAAAAAACAAGAGCCATTGGATCCAATTGCATTATGCACCACTAAAATCAATATGCTTCGATCATCTGAGGAGGATACACTTAAATTTGCACCCTTGAACCACTAGTTGAAATCAAAAATTACATTTGGTCAAGTGTGTGAACACAACTTAGAGGTGCAAGATGTTATCTTAAGTTTTGTGGAATGATAAGAATGCCACATAAGATATTGTGTGAATAACCACATGAAAGAAAAGGAATTACCAAAATGGCATGCCACATGTAAACAGGATTGGGAAAAGATGGCACACTCATTATTATGTGAAACCTACCTCATTTCGAATATTGAGAAGAAGGGGGAGCTACCATAAAAAAACTCCAACGAGAAAAAATAGAAAGACCAAACTGAATTGGCCCATGACAAGAGCAAAGGAATTGCCCTAATTATGCAGGGTGCAAGACCTAGGGTGGAAAACTAGTCCCATGTGAGCCCAATCCGAGACGAGTCAACCGAGACGAGTCAACCAAGGGTGCAAGACCTAGGGTGGAAAGGCTAGAAAAAATAGAAAGACCAAACTGAATTGGCCCATGACAAGAGCAAAGGAATTGCCCTAATTATGCAGGGTGCAAGACCTAGGGTGGAAAACTAGTCCCATGTGAGCCCAATCCGAGACGAGTCAACCAAGGTATTCTAAATTTTTTTAAAAAATAAAAAATTTGAAAAAAACAAGAGCCATTGGATCCAATTGCATTATGCACCACTAAAATCAATATGCTTCGATCATCTAAGAAGGATACACTTAAATTTGCACCCTTGAACCACTAGGTGAAATCAAAGTTTGCAAAGTCGTGCCCGTGATCCTTGATCACGACCAAGATGTTGAAATATGTAAGCTTGGGTTATTTGGTCGAGTGTGTGAACACACCTTAGAGGTGCAAGATGTTAAGTTTTGTGGAATGATAAGAATGCCACATGAGATATTGTGTGAATGCTAAGAGCCACATGAAAGAAAAGGAATTACCAAATGACATGCCACATGTAAACGGGATTGGTGGGCTAAAGGCCATCTATATTAGACACCTTTCATTGCATGGTTTATAACACATTACAATAGAAATTGAGTTGAGTGTGCCTATTCTCTTACATTAGTGTACTAATTATCATTATAGATTATTTTGAGCCTTGTTAAATATATGCTAGTTATCTGATTAGACTAGGCTTAGCATGATTTCTCAATTTCTTAACTTGGTATTAGAGCAAGGTTTATGTAAGACTAGGTTATTTGTGTTATTTTCTCAAGTTTTTTTAGTATTTTAAGAGAAAAAATGGCACACTCATTATTATGTGGCACCTACATCATTTGGAATATTGAGATGTTGGAATTAGGGTTGCAGGAAAGCACACAAAGCTTGGAGAAGAAGAAGCAAGAATGCACACAACACAAAGTGTATTAGATTGTGTCAATGTACAAAGATAAGTTAGCCCTAGAATAATGGGCGTATATACAAGCCGGGGGGAAAAACCTCCTAAAGAGGAAAAAAGTGCCCCTGCGGTCCTAAGTGTGTTCACACACATCACTGCCTATATATATGGCAACAAATCCCCCCTGGGAGTGATGGTGTGAACGAGAGCTGGCACTCATGTATAGGGGAGTGCCATGCTCGAAGTAGATCAATCCACAAAGGGGAGCAAGTCCAAAGCTTTGCGGAAAGCTTCGAACTTCTCACGAGGAAGCGCCTTTGTGAAAAGATCGGCGAGGTTGTCCTATGTTGGCACATAGGCCAAGCTGATCTCTCCTGCTGAGAGTCTCTCCCTGACATAGTGATAATGCACCTCAATGTGCTTTGTGCGAGCATGAAAAACTGGGTTTCTCACAACTGCCAATGCGCTCTGACTGTCAGTGAAGATAGAGGTGGCAGACTCCTGTCCAACACCCAAGTCAGCCATAAGCCGTCTGAGCCACACACACTCAACCGTAGCTATGAAAGCTGCCCTGTACTCAGCTTCACAACTCGAAGTGGCCACAATAGGTTGCTTCTTGCTCAACCAAGATATGCATGAGCTACCGAGCATGAAACAAAAACCACTTGTGACACTCTTGTGTCATAGCAACCAGCCCAATCTGAGTCCGAAAAAGCAAGCAAATCTGGCGGCAACGATTCCCCCTTGGGATAAAACAACCCAAGATGTATGGTGCCACTCAAGTAGCAAAAGATGCGTTTAACTGCCTTCCAATGCTGAAACCCTAGGCTATGCATAAACCTACTCACCTGTGAGTTTGCAAACTGAATGTCCGGCCTCGTAATGCATACATAGATGAGGCAACCAACAGATGTCTGATAGAGTGTGACATCAAAGTAATCTCCAGCATCATGAAGACTCAACTTCAAACCTGTCTCCATTGGAGTAGCAATAGGCTTGCAGTCTTCAAGGCCAAATCTCCGCAATAATGTCTCAATATATTTTGTTTGACACAAAGCAATACCTCCATCACACTGCTTAAACTATATTCCCAAATAATGATGCAAATGCCCCAAATCTGACATCTGAAAAGAGGCATTAAAATCAGCCTTTAAATCAGCAATATGACTCTCATTTGGTCCTGTGAGCAGCATGTCATCGACATAGAGAGCAATGATTAGATGTACATCATCCACATGTTTAACATACAAAGTGCTTTCTGTTGGACTATTCTGAAAACCATGTGCAGTCAAATATGCATGTATCTTTTCATACCAAGCTCGTGGAGCTTGCTTTAAACCATATAAAGCCTTTTTCAACCTGCACACTTTGTTTTCCTGCCCTCTTTGAACAAAACCACAAGGCTGTGATACATACACCTCCTCATACAAATCTCCATTCAAGAACGCAGTCTTTATGTCCAACTGATGTACATGCCAACCATTATGAGCTACCAATGCACAAATGCTACGAATGGTAGTCATACGACAAGTGGGAGCAAAGGTCTCATCAAAATCAATGCCCTTTTCTTGAGCATAACCCTTTGCAACAAGTCTAGCCTTATAGCGATCAACACTGCCATCTCCATGTACCATTCTTCATTATAGCATCATATTCACTTTGCATTACAGCCAACCAATTTTCTGAATTTTGTGCCTCATCAAATGAAAGAGGTTCTTCCTCTTCACACATACTAGACACAGCCAAAGCATAACAATCTGATGTATAAGAGGCATGCTGAAAACCTGAACGAGTACGACTAGTCATAGGTGCATCAATCTTACTATCACGCAAGGTTTGCACCAGCCATTTAGGCATACCTCTAGCCTGCTCATTTTCAGCCCTATCCTCATGAATTACATCCTGTAAATCTGCATCAGAAATAGGCTGATCTATGATGTCGTTTGAAATCTGCATAGGCTGAATATTTGCCTCATTAGGACTTACATTTGAATTCCCACCTGTAAAGAGAGGCAACAACATATGAAATACATCCCATGAGCTCACACCTGTCTCTTTGGTACATGATAACAAGGGCTGCACAGCATCTTCCACAAAAACAACATCTCGACTAATCAAGATACGCTTTGACTGCGGATGATACAATCTGTAACCCTTGCTTTCAGCACTGTAACCAACAAAAATGCATTTGACAGCCTTATCATCCAATTTTCTACGTTGTTGCACAGGCACTAAAGCATAGGCCAAGCAACCAAAGACACGCAAGTGACCAATAGAAGGCTTCCTGCCATGCCAAGCTTCATATGGAGTAATAGACTGCAAGGCCTTAGTGGGACACCTGTTGAGTACATATGCAGCACACATGATAGCCTCAAGCCAAAACGCATGTGGCAAAGCTTGGCTCTTGACCATACATCGTGCCATCTCCATAAGTGACCTGTTCTTCCTCTCAGCAACACCATTTTGCTGAGGGGTATACGGCACTGTACATTGGTGTTTTATCCCATGACTAGCCAGAAATGCATCAAACTCTTTAGACATGTACCTCCCCCCTCGATCAGAACGGAGGGTGCCCACAGTACAATTGGATACATTTTCAACCATAAGCATAAACTGTTTGAAGCACAAAAATACTTCGGACTTTGCCTTCAGTGGATATACCCATGCATGCCTCGAGTAATCATCAATGAAAGTCACGAAGTACAAGTGTTTACCAAATGACGGAGTTTGCATAGGCCCACATACATCACTATGTACAAGCTGCAATTTGCGAGTGGCCCACACAGAACCATCCTTTGGAAACGCAGAACGCTGCATTTTGCCCAAAATACAGCCTTCACAAACATGTTTCAATGGTGCCTCAAGAGGGGGCAATGAAGCAACTATATCAAATTTCTGCAAACGCAGCAAACTAGCAAAGTTGAGATGACCAAAACGAGCATGCCATAGTTTTGCATCTGAAATTGCCTTTTCATTCGAAACTGCATTTGCTGAATCTTCCACACACTTGCCATAAGAATTGAGCCTATACAGCCCACAAAACAAGGTGCCAGATACAATAATCCTATCACCAGAAGTCAAATCATGAACAATACATCTATCATCCACAAATTTGACTACAAGTCCAAGTTTAGCAAGTGCAGAGACAGACAATAGATTCTTCTTTATTCCTGGCACATACAAAGCATCTGAAAGTGTGAAAGCACTGCCATTTGCAGCAGTAAGCATAATTTTACCAATGCCCTTCACTGGGTAAGAGGCATTATTGGCACATGTGACAGTATTCCCATTAGGGACAGCCTCAAGAGAAGTGAACATATCACGATGTGAGGTAATGTGCTTTGTAGCACCACTGTCAAAATACCATACATGAGAGTCAACAGAAACTGCCAAACATGCATCATGTACAAATGGGTCATACTGGCAATACACGCTAAACGCCCATTCTGTATCCTGCACAACATTTGCAGAATCTGCATTTGTAGAAGCATCCGTTATTGTGGCTGCATTTGACTCTTTCTTCTTTGCCTCTTTAGCCTTTAGCTTAGGGCAATTCTTAATGACATGATCATTTGCCTTACAATAGTTGCACCTGGTCTTTTTCTTGCCTTTATCAAGAGCCTTCTCAGACTTATTGTTGTTACCTGTGGAAGGAGAAGAAGTTGCAGACCTACTAATAGGAGAAGAAACAGTGGAAGGGACTGCCTTACCACTTCTTCTCTGCTGCTGGGCAGCAATAAATGCTTGATCAACTGCACGCTGCTGCCTGGCCCTGTTTTGCCTGGACTACGCTTCTTGCAAGAGCTTGTTGACTAAAGTATCATACTTGACAGCATCAGGTCTGTCCTCAGCAAGAAGTCTCCACGTGGAAGCAAAAGTCTGATATGTCTCAGGTAAAGCATCAAGAACAGTCTGCACAAGAGAATGATCCGGAATAATCTCACCTGCAAAAATCAATTGTTCTTTGAGATCTTTAATCTCAGCAAGAAAAACATTCATGTCATCATCTTCCTACATAATCTTCAATTCTAGCTCTTTACGCAGGTAAGAGATTTTTGCCTCGTTACGACCTGCATACAAACCAGCTAGAATATCCCAAGCCTGTTTTGCTGTTTTAGCTGAACGAATATGTGGGGTGATGTTACGTTTGATAGAAAGTGCAATCAAGGCATGAGCTTGTGCATCTTTACCATCCCAACGAGCTTGTTCAGCAGTGGGTAAAACAGCAGCAACAATAGAGCTGCTAGAACCTGCAACATCCTCAACAGATCCTACATCCACAGAACCTGGACGTACATCCGTACCCTGCACAATGTTCCACACTCCTTTTGCAACCAAAACATGCTGTATCATGTATGCCCAAAGTGGGTAGTTGCTATCTCCATCCAGTTTGTCTTCAGCAGACAACATGCGAAATACATCATTGCTGTTGTCAGCCATGGCCACTGACTGAAACTGATGCAAAAGCTACCTGTAATGAAGCAAAGACTCAACAGAAGACAACTTGTGCTATGTAGCACGGTCCACAATAGAACACGTATGCCTGTTTTGCAGAAAACTGCACTGTCGAAATTTCTGCAGAAAATGACAAAAACACCTGTGCAGAACTTGAAATGCAAAAACGGAGCCCGGAACGACCTCAGATGCAAATTTTGAGAACGCGAAGCCCTATGGGCCTATTTGCAAAGTATAGGGACCTGCAAGCGCTCGTGAAAACTCACCTCAATCGGAGAACGTGAGTCGGAGGGTGCTGGCGGCGTAGCCCTGGGAGCCGATGCCTGCTCTGATACCAATTGTTGGAATTAGGGTTGCAGGAAAGCACACAAAGCTTGGAGAAGAAGAAGCAAGAATGCACACAACACAAAGTGTATTAGATTGTGTCAATGTACAAAGATAAGTTAGCCCTAGAATAATGGGCGTATATACAAGCCGGGGGAAAAAACCTCCTAAAGAGGAAAAAAGTGCCCCTACGGTCCTAAGTGTGTTCACACACATCACTGCCTATATATATGGCAACATGAGAAGAAGGGGGAGCTACCATAAAAAAAATCCAATGAGAAAGAATAGAAAGACCAAACTGAAGTGGCCACACGACAAGAGTACGTGAATTGCCCTAATTATACACGAATTGCCTTATATTCTTTTTTTTATTAAAAACATTAGATATTTGAAAAAAACAAGAGCCATTGGATCCAATTGCATTATGCACCACTTAAATCAATATGCTTCGATCATCTAAGTAGGATACACTTAAATCTGCACCCTTGAACCACTAGCTGAAATCAAAGTTTGCATAGTCACACCTGTGATCCTTGATCAGGACCAAGATGTTGAAATATGTAAGCTTGGGTTATTTGGTCGAGTGTGTGAACTCACCTTAGAGGTGCAATCTTAGAGGTGCAAGATGTTATCTTAAGTTTTGTGGAATGATAAGAATGCCAGATGAGATATTGTGTGAATGGTGAGGGCCACATGAAAGAAAAGGAATTACCAAATGACATGCCACATGTAAAAGGGATTGGCTATATTAGAAGTCTTTCATTGCATGGTTTATAACACATTACAATAGAAATTGAGTTGAGTGTGTCCATTCTCTTGCATTAGTGTACTAACTAGCTGAAATCAAAGTCTGCATGGTCATGCCTGTGATCCTTGATCAGGACCAAGATGTTGAAATATGTAAGCTTGGGTTATTTAGTTGGGTGTGTGAACACACCTTAGAGGTGCAAGATGTTATCTTATGTTTTGTGGAATGATAAGAATGCCACATGAGATATTGTGTGAATGGTGAGAGCCACATGAAAGAAAAGGAATTGACATGCCACATGTAAACGGGATAGAGGCCATCTATATTAGAAGTCTTTCATTGCATGGTTTATAACACATTATTACAATAGAAATTGAGTTTAGTGTGCCTATTCTCTTGCATTTGTGTACTAATTATCATTATAGATTTTCTAGATTATTTTGAGCCTTGCTAAATATATGTTAATTATCTTATTAGACTAGGCTTAGCATGATTTCTCAATTTCTTAACTTGGTATTAGAGCAAGGTTTATGTAAGCCTAGGTTATTTGTGGTATTTTTCTTAAGTTTTTTTAGTATTTTAAGAGAAAAAACGACACACTCATTATTATGTGGAACCTACATCATTTGGAATATTGAGAAGAAGAAGGGGGAGCTACCATTTAAAAAATCCAACGAGAAAGAATAGAAAGACCAAACTGAAGTGGCCACGACAAGAGCACAGGAATTGTCCTAATTATGCAGGAATTGCCTTATATTCTAAATTTTTTTTAGAAAATTAGAAATTTGAAAAAAACAAGAGCCATTGGATACAATTGTATCACGCACCACTAAAATCAATATGCTTCGATCATCTGAGTAGGATACACTTAAATCTGCACCCTTGAACCACTAGCTGAAATCAAAGTTTGCATAGTGACGCCTGTGATCCTTACTTCGCTCGCCACTCTTACTAGATTATCCTCCTCTATGGTTGTAAAACCTTCCTCCACTCTGGATTCCTCATTTATGGGTTCCAAGTTTGAAATTTCTCCCTCACTTCTTCCCATAACCAATTATGGTTCCTTAACTCGTGAGATTGGAGTGGGTTTAAGCTTCCTGTTTCCTTTTGCTCATCTCTCGCCCTTCGAGTATCGAGCTCTTATTTCCTTAAGCTCAATTCTCATAGATGTCGTTCCACCTCGCTCCTTCTGAGTTCCAACTCTACTTCCTCGGAGGTGGGGAAGAATATTTTACCCGTCCTAGCCGCACTTTCCATGTCCTGTCTCATTTGGGGGGTGCCGGTATTCGATAGTCTAGAATTCAACGTTTGGATGGGCACTTCTTGTCATGCACCGAGTCTAGCACTGGTTGACGGACCCATGCCCGCAGATTGCCCTTCTTCGTCATGACTAGTTTAGAGACCAAAAATTCCCAAGCGATATCAATGATACCACTCGACTTGGTTGGGGAGGGTGGTTTCTCCTCCTCCCCAAATCCAACATATCTTAGCCCTTCTTCCATGGACTCTTCTCTACTAGTTTCAGCAGTGGTCAGGTTTCTTAAGATACTCAGGTGTGTGCTTGCGGAATGTCCTAATGCCACACTTCTTTGATAGGAAGATCCTGGGTGATTGGATGCACTATCGTCAAGCGTGTAAGATCATCTCCGATGAGTTTTCCAGATCTTAAGTGCATGTATATAAGATTTGATAAGCTACTTTATCATCCCAATTTGAGTTTACTTCTAATTCTATCACTATGTTTCTGAAGGCATGAAACTACAGATAATGGTTCACAATGTGAAGTGTTAGAAAAAGGTTCACGGCATGACCGTTATTGTGCACTCACGTACTCAAAGATTTTTTGCTTTTAGGGTTAGACCCCTATCTTTGCTATAGGCTGCCCTCCCTTACCGACTTTCGTGGCCTTGGCCTGCTGACTATTCGTTGGATTGGACTAAACCGTGAGTCTACAGAAAAAGTTCACATCGTGAACACAAAAGGGTTCACGCTCTGAAGATTTTCAAAAGGGTCCACGCCGTGAAGATTTTCAAAAGGGTTCACGCCGTGAAGATTTTCAAAAGGATTCACACTAAGAAGATTTTCAAAAGGGGTTCACGTCGTGAAGATTTTCTGAAAAAGTTTACGATGTGAACATTTTTTTGAACTTTCACACATGTGATCAACAATTTTATCAGACTTCACAACGTCAGAGGTGTCAGGATAAGGTTGCCTATTTTTACAAGGCAATCCCATGATTTGCGGCGTTAATCACAGTGCTGATGTCGGGAGTGATTCACGACGTGAAGTTACAGAAAAAGTTCACAGCATGAACATTTTTCGCAGTTTCACGTGAAACTTCCCGCGTCAAAAGTTATGTTTTTGGGTGTGAAATACTTATCTAATTGATCCCAAATTGATTGTGCCACGCCTAAGGAATGGAATGCAAGTTCTTGGCATAATCAATGGCTCCTTATGTTTTTTATTTTTGTGAATTTTTTGAAATAGAAAAAAAACTGAACACCAACCTATTCGTTCACGTTGGTGATTCCAATGATGTAAATATCAAAATTAATAAGAAAAAACACTGAAGCTCTATCCTAAGACCACTCCACCACACACATACAAAACATCACAACCAATTTCTCACGATTTCTTCCTACCACACAAATCTTATCCATTCATTTTCTACACAATGCACTACCAAAATGCAAGGGCAATCATGAATCTTATGCAATGAGAGCTGAAACTCCAAGAGGATGGAAGAAACAAAGGTGTTTCCTCACGGTGCCAAAAATGTTATGAGCTACCACACCTCCAAGAGGGAACTCAACACATTCACCTAAAGGATGAGCAATAGATCACAACTGTCATAGGGTACACCAATGCTTCAAACTTGAGTCCCTTGAGGCCTCCAAGCTCGCTTGTTAAGCTCCAACCTCCAAGCTACACCTCCACACTATCACCGTAGAGTCGCTCCCACCGTCGCATAAGGCAATCAGTCTCTCTCTCACACACTCTTCCACACACAAGCATAGAAGAGAAACATTGCTAGAATGTCTTTTCATTATGAGAAAATGCCTTATATACATTTGGCCCTTATTCACACTTGGGCGCCCAAAACTTACTTACTGGGCCTTGGATAGCCAATATCTCATAATGTACAACTTTTATAGTGCCGTTTCATAACACTTATTAATATCCTCAATTGGAGGATCATGTTTGTTAATCCGAAATGGGATTAACAATGATTACTAATTAAGTGTCAGCTAAGGGACTTGGGTAGCATGACTCTCTCGTTGTATCTGGGTATAGCCCAAACCTAACACTCGATTCTCTATTTAAGTGGTCAAGTGGTTGGCTAACCCATTGGATTGACTTAGGTTAGGCTTGGCCATGGAATCTTATACCTAGCAGCATCCACGTGTGACTTCCTCAAGGCCTACATAAACTGACACACCAACCCAATAACATAGCTCAAATTTAGCCTGATGATATTTATATAAGTCAAAATCCCTACAATGTAATATGCATATACATAGTACAGTCCTCCACAAGGTCACTTGTATCTGTAGCCCTACTCTAATGGCACTGAGATTGACTTAGAGCCTGTCATCCAAACTTAGAAAGCATGTCTAAAGCATGTTGTCTCTATAATAGCCAAATCCCATCATGTGATCTAATCACCTATATACCTAGGAAGTATTGTAGCTCACCCAAATCCTTAATTTTGAACTTTCTCGTAAGGAGAATCTTTGCCTCATGTATGTCAATGTCATTGTTTCTTGTTAAACAATCAAGTCATCAACATAGATGACTACTAGAACAATGCCCATATCAGTCTTTTTCACATAAACTGAAAATTTTATTGAGGATATATGAAATCCAATAGTGACAAGATACTCTCTATCTCATCTAACCCTACTCTAGATGCATGTTTCATTCCATACAAGGCTTTATGTAACCTGCAATCAAACTCTAGGTATGCATAGTCCTCATATTTTGGTGGTTGTACCATGTAGACCTCCTCCTATAAACCACCACGTAGAAATGGATTCTTTACATCCATCTGATGTAAGGACCATTTCTTAATGCACCCATAACAATGAATACTCTCACGGTTAAAGGTCTCATAATCAATGTCATAAGTATGTGCTTATCCTTGGGCCGCCACCAATCTTGCCTTGTACCTTCTAAATTTTGCTTTACTTTATAGACCCACTTATATCTAATTATCTTCTTCTCCTTAGGCAAGGGCACACATCATATCTCAACATGTCCAATGGATATTTGATCCTCATAGAACCTAGATCACTCTTAGCTGTTCTCAACACCTAACACTTCACACGCTAAGTGTTAGGTGTTCACAACACCTAACACTTCACACACTAAGTGTAAAATAACCAAAAATCTTCTAACACATATACTAGTAATATAACAACACTACGCACAAGCGTGCATAAATAATATGTACAATCATATGGCACATGGCTAAAAAAATAACTCATACAAAATAATAATAATCCGAGATGATATAGACAAGATTCTCCATGTGCAACACACGCACTACTCATCACCTATCTCACAAACATAAACACATTAATTGTTCCAATTAATTGCTATCACAACAATTAATCGTAATATGAAATGTTGATAGGCACAAACACAATATACACTCACCACTTGTTACACATCATCTAGCATGGCTTGTCTTGCAATTTGTTACACTTCAATGAGCATATCACTATACACATCATCTAGCATGGCATGTCTTTTGCATAAACCACTTATTACACTTCATGTAATACAGTTGTCTAGCATAGTCCACTTGTTTCACTTTTACAATACACAGTCATTAAGCATGGTACTACTTGTTACACTTCAACAACATACACCCGTTAAGCATGATCTTAAGATATACCAATAACACTAGGTAGCTAGTATTTAATGCGGGGTCACCCACAATACTAATTCACTAGCAAGGCACAATAGCATTCGGGCATCCCCGTTTAGTCAAAGGGTGGACATTATGTGACACATACTACCTTGCCCATTTCACTCCACTTCCTTATCCATCACACCAAAGTGCCAGGAGTGTTCCCACATTCGACCAAGAGGGGTCAAGGTCTAGGATGATAGCCTTTGTGTGATATGCACCTTAGGCATGACACACCCACAGCAATCCATAAACCTATGTGGTAACTTTACAACCTTCCACTAACATACAACACATTTGCATCACATGAATACAATGTCCAAATAGTAAGATATAGATTCAAGCAACATATCTATGTTCAAAGTAGTGTAAACCATTGCAAGCTTGATGAGACATCATAACTCTCCAATCGAAACTCTGAGTAAGTTGAATTCCTCCAGCCATATATATCCTTACAAGGTGTTCTCAAGGTATTCCTTTCCTTGGGGTCATTCCCAAAACTTGATTCATAAGTCATTACATTCAACTTCAAGTAGAGTTCTTCAAGCTTGCTAAGGTCATCCATTTACTTCTCTAATTTGGGTTTTATCTTGATGAGGAAAAATCTTGAAGTATCTTTTGTCTTCTTCTTTCTTGTAGAGTTTGTAAAATATCTCAATTAACCCCAACATTGATTTATTCTTTGATCAAATTTTTTCCTTCTTTATCAGTGGGAGGATAAATCCTCCATAAACTTAAGAACTTTGTCTCTTTGATTTAAGCCTTTAATCCTTTCCTTCTTCCCTAACTTTAGCCATAGTCCTAGTCTTATTATATGGCTTTAAATTTCTTACCGACGAGGATCATTTAATTTGGTCACATTAATGCATATAAGATGTCCCTTTAGGATATGGCTTTATACTTGATTTGGTTCCTCAAGCCCTACATAGATAGTTCCTTCATTTTTGCTAAGTGACCAGGGTGGTACTTATAACTTTTTCCTCTAGATTAGTATCTGTGTCTTGTTGTCTAAGGTCATCTTTTCTTTTCTAGGCTTGGTCCTCTCTTTTTTATGCTTCCTGACCTCTAGTGCTTTTGTATTTTTGACCCTCTTTCTCCAGCTCTTGAATCCTCTTGGGTATCCAGATCTTGGTGGCTCCCCTGTAGCTCCCCTGTGCTGTCAAAGTGGCTCTAGGTACCCAGTAGCTTGGGTTTCTTATATTGTTGGTTCTCTTTCCCACTTTGGTTGTTGGTGTCATGGAATGTTCTAGATCTGAGATAGGGATTTCTTCATTTATATTTGGGTATTCTGAATGGGAATAAACACATTTGGGTATCCAAATATGTTTATTCCCCTTATAATACCCTTGTATCCCTTAGAGGCTTGCGTGAACCCATTGCTTTCTAGTTGGTTGGATTTAATGTTGACTATTCTTGGGAGTAGTTGGAGAGGCTACCATGACCGGGCTTTTCTCAGTGCAGACCTTATGGTTTCCTTTATCGTTTTTTAGGTGTTGGAGCCACCTTCATTATTTGTAGTAGATGAGCATTTTTTAGGAACTGAAGACCATAGTGGTACCTTCCTTTTTTGCATTTGGATGGTTCGTTTTGTCCATTGAATTGAGCAATTAATTGCACCTATTCATACTCTTCCTAGCAATACTTGCTCTTTCATACGGCCCCACAAGCTTATTGACACCATATGAGGGTGAGTGGAATATCTTGTTTATCAATTCATTTCACCATCGCCTTCAAGAATTCGAGCACAAGCAATCAATGAGGTGAGGGGAATATCTAGTTTATGCAATTGTAGGCTAGGTTATGGTAGATTAACCTCTCAGTTTGAGCTGTTTATACTCCGGAGTCCAGTGAGGCAAGCCCCACGACATTGGCTAGTTCCTGCACTCTTTCTATGGTGCAAGGGCTTCCCATAAATGGCACCAGTGCCTTGGAATAGCCCTACCGCATAGCTACAATGCATTTTGAATACGTGTGTAATTATGAAGGAGTTCTATTTTCTGTTTTTGCAAAAAGGGTAGAAATGAATACATAGAAATGTGTCCATTTTGTGGCAATATTTGTATTCTAGTTGATTTCTGCATTTTTTGCAATCTTGCATATTGTTCAAATTCCTGCATATTGTTCAAATTTTGCTTGTTTTTCATTTCCTATGTGTTGCAATTAGTTCATTTAGATTAATTCCTCTTTCAAATTTCAATTGCAAGTCCAATTTCTAGTTTTTGCATGTTTTTTCAATTTCAAAATCTAAAAAACAGTCCTTTGAGCATAAAATTGAAAGAATTACGTAAAACAGACCATAGAATTTGTTTCCTAGCATAGGGTTTATGCTAATTTTGACTCCTTATGCAGAGAAATTGCCATAATAACAGAAATTAGGGGAGGGATTTTTGAAGCACACATAAATTTTTGTGTTTTCTACATTTTTTTGTAATTTTGCATTAGTGTAATTAACATGGGTTAATTACACTTAATCCTCTCTCTAATTCAGGGCCTTGATTGGCTGGCCGTATTTACTGCGTGCAAGCTTTTAGGCCACTAGCCACAAATTTCCAACAGTATGTTTTGAGTGGCTAGATGCATTTAATGCGTGCAGGCCCCAAGTCAAAGATTCTAGGAAAACTCCCTTTTCAGTAAAATCGAAAAGTGAAACTAAAAAGTAAAATTGTAAATAGTAAAAGTGAAATGTAAAAACTAAAAAGTAAAATAGTAAAAATTAAAAATTAAAAAGTGAAAAGTGAAGTGAAAAGGTAAAAGGGGGGAAAAAACTATAGAAATTTTTCAGAAAGTGCTCGCACAAACTTGCCTATTATATGTTTTAGGCTATTGCGATCACATCGACGCAACTTGTGTGACACCCAAAAAAATTTACAATTTTACATAGTTAAGAAGCGTGCTTAACTATAGGAGCCAGCGGCTTGCAACGCTTCACCCGAAAAAAGCACTATTTTTGGTGTCATATGGGTTAAGAAGCACAAAGCACGTATTTCAAAAAAACTTTGGCCAATCCAAAAAAACTTTGGAAAAAAAATTAAATTAAAAATATTATTTAAAAAAACAAAAAAAGTCAAAAATTTCCAAGCTTGTCCAGGGCATCTGTAGGACCTTCCTGCACTCTATAATCACACCATGCACCTATGATCTGGGCACGTATTAGAGGCCGAAATAGACGATAATGCATCTATCAAACTAGGTACATACCATTGTGCATTGGGCTCAGGACCTTCGGCTGGAATGGGGACATGTGAGACATCTTCATATTTCGACTCAATGGAAGGATCCCCATCCCAAGAAGTGAGAACCCTAACCAGGTCTCACCAGCTAAGCCAGCTAACTACCAATCTCTTTGGCCGCGTAGCTAGCTACCTTAGAGGTCCGGCCTCAACCGCTACCTTTGAGCCAAATCTTACGACATACAGGCTATATGATGAAGGAGTTGAGATTAGCTCGAGAGTGACACCTGGTGTACTCTCATCATTGCAAGCAAGGAGCATTCTTATTTTGATATCCCTGTCCATACAGCTCCTGTTGCAATTGTGATCATACCAAGAAAAGACCTTGCAATTGGCACAACAATGACTAGCAGCCCAAAAAACCCAATACACCTAAAACGAGTCCCATGCCAGGATTGCGCAAGTAGTGCCTGAAAGTCTTGATACAAGCAATAACATTGCATCTACCTTTGGAAAAGAGCTAGGCTTGAAAATTATGTATCAACATCTTCTCTCACAAATGACTGGGAGGAGTATGAAGCATCCATAGAGACTCTTGTGGATTTCGCCACCACAGGCCAAGCGTATGGTGTTAGTTGGGAAGGGATTGTCCAATCCATACCCCCAATCCATACCCGGGGCCACAACAGAGAGGAGGAACGACTTCAAGGTATCTGTGATTATATATAGGGTCATTGAACATGAAAGGATCCAAACCCCTGGCACAATTTGGGATGTCTAAAGCAAGAATGCCTACAATGAGCGAAATGGTAACACCTCTTGTGAGCCCAGCGAATCCTACTTTTGTAGTATCACTTGGTTATACCGTGGACCAACCCACATCCTCTAACCCACAAGGCCATGCTATAGGACTCAAGGGTAGACTAGCATGAGCTTCACTTTCTTAGATCCCATAGCTGCCCTCGCCGAAGATAATACTAATTCACTACCTAATCTAGTGGATGGCATCACTGGCACCTATGTTAACTGATGTAGAATTGCCTTTGATCTACATGCCAACGGTTACCATAGTAGCCAACACCACTTCACACATGGATTCCCCTATGCCTGGCATCTCTAGTATGACCGTTTCTAGAGGGGTCACATCCTATTCTAGTGCACCCATGACACACCCCTCCCTAGAGTGAGTGGGCTACCAACTCCTCTGCTCTGCTACGAGACTAGTTGCACCTGATGCCCACATGACTAGAGCACCTATTAGAGCGCCAACACAGGGCACATGCCTTATGTCACACATATACCCCCACCAGGATTTAGACCAATGCATCCTCATGCAGTGCCATGTGTTGCACCTCCACCTGGTCCTATCATTGCTCTAGTTATACCAGCACCATCTCTACCCATAGACCTAGTTGCTTTTGCACAGGCTCTAGGAAGAGCGGTAGCAAAAAGCATAGCACCTATTATGAGAGATGGTGATCATCAAAGCCATGGGAAGGCTGCCAAGATAGCTAAGTTAACCCACAAATTGACTGGCGATGGTGATCCTAGAAGACACCTGGAAGTATTTGATCAAGTGTGTGAGGCCCTAGGAGAATGAAATGAGGTTTCCAAGACCAATGCCTTTAGTCTAACATTAGATGGTAAGGCTAGGGAGATTGGTATAGAACTCTCACACGGTCGAGGAATGCTTGAACTTCACCGCTCTTAGAAGATTGTTCTTGAAGCAATTTGTGCATGAAGGAGTCTTATAGGGTGTAGCTTCCTAGCTACACAAAGTCGAGAGAGAGAAAGAGGAGTCAGTTAGAGATTTTATTAGCAATCTCAAGCATTTAAACTCTCGTTGCCTTCCGCATGAATGCTATTTGAATAATCAATTGTTGGATAGGTTTATCCATGAACTTAACCATGAAGCAATCTATAATGACTAAGTCATTAGAGGGATCACTACATGGATCAAAGAAGCTAAAGCATCAAATTCTAAATCTATTGCCTCTGGGGTCATGGGACAGAGCACTTCCACAATTAAACCCCTTACTAAAGGTGACACTTTAGGGGAGATGAATTTCATAGATTTCATGAAAGCACTCCAAGAGGGAATGAAGGCCAATCGAGCCCCCAAAAACATACATATGTATCCAATTCGAGGGCTTCAATGGTGCTCAATCTACCGACAAGGACATTCGACCAATGAGTGTCCAGTCCTAAGGGCACGCTATAATGGTAATTATACTTTTTGTGGTCATTATGGTCATGAGGCTTCACAGTGCCACACGTGTTTACAAACCCTAGTTAATGCCTCTAGGCCTCAACAGTTGTCTTTACTAGCCCCATCATAGCCACAACCCATAATGCCTCTAGTAACATCTTAACCCAATTGCGGATCAAACGACACAACAAGCCATTGCTAGGGAGATTTCAATGCACAAAATGTGTCGTTACCTCCACTAGTTTTGGGACCTCAACCACCTCCCCTGAGGATCACAACTGTTAATCAAGTAAGCTTCGAGGAGCCTATAGATGTTGCCATATATATAGGCAGTGATGTCTGTGAACACACTTAGGACCGCCGGGGCACTTTTTCCCTCTTTAGGAGGTTTTTTCCCCCGGCTTGTATATACGCCCATCATTCTAGGGCTAACTTATCTTTGTACATTGACACAATCTAATACACTTTGTGTTGTGTGCATTCTTGCTTCTTCTTCTCCAAGCTTTGTGTGCTTTCCTGCAACCCTAATTCCAACAATTGGTATCAGAGCAGGCATCGGCTCCCAGGGCTACACTGCCAGCACCCTCCGACTCACGTTCTCCGATTGAGGTGAGTTTCACGAGTGCTTGCAGGTCTCTATACTCTGCAAATAAGTCCGTAGGGCTTTGCGTTCTCATAATTTGCATCTGAGGTCATTTCGGGCTCCGTTTTTGCATTTCAAGTTCTGCACAGGTGTTTTCGTCATTTTTTGCAAAAATTTCGATAGTGCAGTTTTCTGCAAAACAGGCATACGTGTTCTATTGTGGACCGTGCTACATAGCACAAGTTGTCTTCTGTTCAGTCTTTGCTTCATTACAGGTAGCTTTTGCATCAGTTTCAGTCAGTGGCCATGGCTGATAACAGCAATGATGTATTTCGCATGTTATCTGCTGATGATAAATTGGATGGAGACAGCAACTACCCACTTTGGGCATACATGATGCAGCATGTTTTGGTTGCAAAAGGAGTGTGGAACATTGTGCAGGGTATGGATGTACGTCCAAGTTCTGTGGATGTAGGATCTGTTGAGGATGTTGCAGGCTCTAGCAGCTCTACTGTTGCTGCTGTTTTACCCACTGCTGAACAGGCTCGTTGGGATGGTAAAGATGCGCTGGCTCATGCCTTGATTGCACTTTCTGTCAAACGTAACATCACCCCACATATTCGTTCTGCTAAAACAGCAAAACAGGCTTGGGATATTCTAGCTGGTTTGTATGCAGGTGGTAACGAGGCAAAAATCGCTTACCTGCGTAAAGAGCTAGAATTGAAGATTATGCAAGAAGATGATGACATGAATGTTTTTCTTGCTGAGATTAAAGATCTCAAAGAACAGTTGATTTCTGCAGGTGAGATTATTCCTGATCATTCTCTTGTGCAGACTGTTCTTGATGCTTTACCTGAGACATATCAGACTTTTGCTTCCACGTGGAGACTTCTTAATGAGGACAGACCTGATGCTGTCAAGTAGCTCTTGCAAGAAGCGCAGTCCAGGCAAAACAGGGCCAGGCAACATGCAGTTGATCAAGCATTTATTGCAGCAGAGAAGAAGTGGTAAGGTAGCCCCTTCCACTGTTTCTTCTCCTATTAGTAGGTCTGCAACTTCTTCTCCTTCCACAGGTAGCAACAATAAGTCTGAGAAGGCTCTTGATAAAGGCAAGAAAAAGACCAGGTGCAACTATTGTAAGGCAAATGATCATGTCATTAAGAATTGCCCTAAGCTAAAGGCTAAAGAGGCAAAGAAGAAAGAGTCAAATGTAGCCACAATAGCGGATGCTTCTACAAATGCAGATTCTGCAAATGTTGTGCAGGATATAGAATGGGCGTTTAGCGTGTATTGCCAGTATGACCCATCTGTACATGATGCATGTTTGGCAGTTTCTGTTGACTCTCATGTATGGTATTTTGACAGTGGTGCTACAAAGCACATTACCTCGCATCGTGATATGTTCACTTCTCTTGAGGCTATCCCTAATGGGAATACTGTCACATGTGCCAATAATGCTTCTTACCCAGTGAAGGGCATTGGTAAAATTATGCTTACTGCTGCAAATGGCAGCGCTTTCACACTTTCAGATGCTTTGTATGTGCCAGGGATAAAGAAGAATCTATTGTCTGTCTCTGCGCTTGCTAGACTTGGACTTGTAGTCAAATTTGTGGATGATAGATGTATTGTTCATGATTTGACTTCTAGTGATACGATTATTGTATCTGTGGCACCTTGTTTTGTGGGCTGTATAGGCTCAATTCTTATGACAAGTGTGTGGAAGATTCAGTAAATGCAGTTTCGAATGAAAAGGCAGTTTCAGATGCAAAACTATGGCATGCTCGTTTTGGTCATCTCAACTTTGCTAGTTTGCTGCGTTTGCAGAAATTTGATATGGTTGCTTCATTGCCCCCTCTTGAGGCACCATTGAAACATGTTTGTGAAGGCTGTATTTTCGGCAAAATGCAGCGTTCTACATTTCCAAAGGATGGTTCTGTGTGGGCCACTCGCAAATTGCAGCTTGTACATAGTGATGTATGTGGGCTTATGCAAACTCCGTCATTTGGTAAACACTTGTACTTCGTGACTTTCATTGATGATTACTCGAGGCATGCATGGGTATATCCACTGAAGGCAAAGTCCGAAGTGTTTTTGTGCTTCAAATAGTTTATGCTTATGGTTGAAAATGTATCCAATTGTACTGTGGGCACCCTCCGTTCTGATCAAGGGGGGAGGTACATGTCTAAAGAGTTTGATGCATTTCTGGCTAGTCATGGGATAAAACACCAATGTACAGTGCCGTATACCCCTCAGCAAAATGGTGTTGCTGAGAGGAAGAACATGTCACTTATGGAGATGGCACGATGTATGGTCAAGAGCCAAGCTTTGCCACATGCGTTTTGGCTTGAGGCAATCATGTGTGCTGCATATGTACTCAACAGGTGTCCCACTAAGGCCTTGCAGTCTATTACTCCATATGAAGCTTGGCATGCCAGGAAGCCTTCTATTAGTCACTTGCGTGTCTTTGGTTGCTTGGCCTATGCTTTAGTGCCTGTGCAACAACGTAGAAAATTGGATGATAAGGCTGTCAAATGCATTTTTGTTGGTTACAGTGCTGAAAGCAAGGGTTACAGATTGTATCATCCGCAGTCAAAGCGTATCTTGATTAGTCGAGATGTTGTTTTTGTGGAAGATGTTGTGCAGCCCTTGTTATCATGTACCAAAGAGACAGGTGTGAGCTCACGGGATGTATTTGATACGTTGTTGCCTCTCTTTACAGGTGGGAATTCAAATGTAAGTCCTAATGAGGCAAATATTCAGCCTATGCAGATTTCAAACGACATCATAGATCAGCCTATTTCTGATGCAGATTTACAGGATGTAATTCATGAGGATAGGGCTGAAAATGAGCAGGCTAGAGGTATGCCTAAATGGCTGGTACAAACCTTGCGTGATAGTAAGATTGATGCACCTATGACTAGTCGTACTTGTTCAGGTTTTCAGCATGCCTCTTATACATCAGATTGTTATGCTTTGGCTGTGTCGAGTATGTGTGAAGAGGAAGATCCTCTTTTATTTGATGAGGCACAAAATTTAAAAAATTGGTTGGCTGCAATGCAAAGTGAATATGATGCTATAATGAAGAATGGTACATGGTCTTTGTGTGATTTGCCTATTGGTAAAAAGGCCATTGGATGTAAGTGGGTTTTTAAGTTGAAACGAAAGCCAGATGGCAGTGTTGATCGCTATAAGGCTAGACTTGTTGCGAAGGGTTATGCTCAAGAAAAGAGCATTGATTTTGATGAGACCTTTGCTCCCACTTGCCGTATGACTACCATTCGTAGCATTTGTGCATTGGTAGCTCATAATGGTTGGCATGTACATCAGTTGGACATAAAGACTGTGTTCTTGAATGGAGATTTGTATGAGGAGGTGTATGTATCACAGCCTTGTGGTTTTGTTCAAAGAGGGCAGGAAAACAAAGTGTGCAGGTTGAAAAAGGCTTTATATGGTTTAAAGCAAGCTCCACGATCTTGGTATGAAAAGATACATGCATATTTGACTGCACATGGTTTTCAGAATAGTCCAACAGAAAGCACTTTGTATGTTAAACATGTGGATGATGTACATCTAATCATTGCTCTCTATGTCGATGACATGCTGCTCACAGGACCAAATGAGAGTCATATTGCTGATTTAAAGGCTGATTTTAATGCCTCTTTTCAGATGTCAGATTTGGGGCATTTACATCATTATTTGGGAATATAGTTTAAGCAGTGTGATGGAGGTATTGCTTTGTGTCAAACAAAATATATTGAGACATTATTGCAGAGATTTGGCCTTGAAGACTGCAAGCCTATTGCTACTCCAATAGAGACAGGTTTGAAGTTGAGTCTTCATGATGCTGGAGATCACTTTGATGTCACACTCTATCAGACAGCTGTTGGTTGCCTCATCTATGTATGCATTACGAGGCCGGACATTCAGTTTGCAGTCTCACAGGTGAGCAGGTTTATGCATAGCCCAGGGTTTCAGCATTGGAAGGTAGTTAAACGCATCTTTTGCTACTTGAGTGGCACCATACATCTTGGGTTGTTTTATCCCAAGGGGGGATCGTTACTGCCAGATTTGCATGCTTTTTCGGACTCAGATTGGGCTGGTTGCTATGACACAAGAGTGTCCACAAGTGGTTTTTGTTTCATGCTCGGTAGCTCATGCATATCTTGGTTGAGCAAGAAGCAACCTATTGTGACCACTTCGAGTTGTGAAGCTGAGTACAGGGCAGCTTTCACAGCAACGGTTGAGTGTGTGTGGCTCAGACGGCTTATGGCTGACTTGGGTGTTGGACAGGAGTCTGCCACCTCTATCTTCACTGACAGTCAGAGCACATTGGCAGTTGCGAGAAACCCAGTTTTTCATGCTCGCACAAAGCACATTGAGGTGCATTATCACTATGTCAGGGAGAGACTCTCAGCAGGAGAGATCAGCTTGACCTATGTGCCAACACAGGACAACCTCGCCGATCTTTTCACAAAGGCGCTTCCTCGTGAGAAGTTCGAAGCTTTCCGCAAAGCTTTGGGCTTGCTTCCCTTTGTGGATTGATCTACTTCGAGCATGGCACTCCCCTATACATGAGTGCTAGCTCTCGTTCACACCATCACTCCCAGGGGGGATTTGTTGCCATATATATAGGCAGTGATGTGTGTGAACACACTTAGGACCGCCGGGGCACTTTTTCCCTCTTTAGGAGGTCTTTTCCCCCGGCTTGTATATACGCCCATCATTCTAGGGCTAACTTATCTTTGTACATTGACACAATCTAATACACTTTGTGTTGTGTGCATTCTTGCTTCTTCTTCTCCAAGCTTTGTGTGCTTTCCTACAACCCTAATTCCAACAATAGATTACCAAGAATATGAGGTAGATGTCAAACCCACCCCCCACCTCTTTAAGAACCCCAGAGAGCTTTATCTTGACTATTATATAGTGGATGGCACTGGGGGAGTCAAGCCACTTTACCAACTTGCTGCTGCAAATGGGAAGGGGTTGGGATATTAATGCCACATCTAGAAGAATGCCTCTTCAATGCTATCACTGTCAAGGTCCCCATTGAGTTTCAAAATTCCCTCTCAAGTTTCCCCATCTCAACCAAGCAGTGTCCTCAAACATGCCACCGGCTACTTGTAACCGTTGTGGCATAGATCATTGGATTAAGGACTGCCCCAACAAGATTGTGGTGACAAGTCCACAAATAGGACCCATCGCCACACTCCTAAACATGACTGGGGCAAGTAATCAAACTCAAAGGCAGATCCTTAAAAATTTAGATCACACACCGTTGAATTTTATCACCCAGCTCTCGAGTAACGATATGTAGCCTCGGGTAGCAAAATCTAAGAAGAAGAAGAAAAACATGAGAAAATTTTATAATAAGGATGGGAAATTAAAGGAAACCAAAAAGACAAATCTCGGGACGCCTCAAGATCTAGTCTTCATTAGAAGGGACCTAGATGAGGACTCGGATGCCTTGGACATAAGGGCTGATTCTGAACAGGGTAAGGAAATACCCTCCAAAACTAGGAGCGCGGGGAAGGAGGCCCCACAAGAACATGATGTGATTCCTGAGACTAGATCACACATGACAAAACTTGGCTCTTATCCTAACCCTAAGCAACTCCAAAAATTTGGTGATTTAGTTACAAAAACCCAAGAGAAACTTGAACCAAAACCCAAGCGAGAGTCTCAGACACCCTAGTGCCTTAATGCCTACTACTGCGATTCACAAACCTCTAAATGTACCTAGTATCATCATGGAAGAGACTGAGGCCTCCATCTCTCATAGTTTTATCCCTGATTAGTTCAAGGGACAACTACCATACGAAAACCCTGGGTCCATCTTACAAATGGATTTTCCAGTCTCATTGGCACCTACTTATGGAAAGGAGGTCATGAATGCACCTCTAAATATCCCCAATTGTTAGATTTTATGGCCTCACAAACCAGTACAACTATAATAGCCCAGTTGAGTGGAGATCCTAAATTGTTTGAAGCGATGAGAGCTCTCCTTAATGGAGAACTCAACATTGGATTACCACCATTTGCTGACATGCATAAGGCACGTCCCCCAATATACAATGGAGACACCTCGAGTTGTACCTGAATCGATAGCCCTAGTAGAAGAAGAAAATACCAAATCCATGGTTAACATTCCACTTAATAAGCTGGGACAATATTTCAAAGGTGATAAATCTAAGGCACTACTACCAATTACGGCCAAGGGCATCACAGTAATGGGTTTCCTAGATGCTGGTGCAGGAGTGAGCATAATCACCAAGAATTGTTGGGGGAAGATGGCCAAGCCACGTCTAGAAGTCTCGAACATCATTGTCAAGAAAAAGACTATCGCCAAACCTATTGGGGTGCTACTACGAGATTTGAAGATCAAGGTTCTTAAATATCAGGTCAAACGTACCTTCATTGTTATGGACTTTTTCAAACAATAAAAATCATATAAAATGATCTT
Organism: Cibotium barometz; assembly: GCF_041138505.1. Lineage (NCBI taxonomy): Eukaryota > Viridiplantae > Streptophyta > Polypodiopsida > Cyatheales > Cibotiaceae > Cibotium > Cibotium barometz. Next base: position 31,148,198 of record NC_141068.1, read on the forward strand.
AGGATGCTCGTTCATGAGAGAAGCAAAGATGGTACATGACTGGTCTAAAAACCATGTCTACCTCCAATTTGATGATTTTATCATCAGGGTTAATCTTGTGACTGGCCGCATACATCCCATGGGATAGTGGAGGACTTTTTGAAAACTGTTCATACACCACCGCTCATTAAGCCTCATTGCAATATTGCTCTATTTGTAGAGAGGAGACTGAGGTAGGAAAGGATCCAGCCCACAAGGATGCTGAAAAACAAGCTATTGAGCCTGAAGATGATCTAAATTGAATATATATGATGGCTACAATCAATAGCTAGGGAGCTAGAGGATCTACATGGGTTACACCTGATGGTGAGGAGCTCCCAAAGGTCTTTCCCCTACGAATGATTCGTGCTCTACCTTTTGATACCGAGGGGATAGGTTATACTGAACTTGAGTCCACATGGGGTGACTCAAGCTCAAGCACAAATAGTGATGAGGGGTCTGAAACAAAGACTAAAAGCAACACCAACTCCTCAGACACCATAAGAAAAACAGAGCCAACAACATCCAAAGAAACTACAAGGAGTAGCTCTGAATCTAATATGGATTCCCAATCTGAAGAAAGGGATGAAGCTCGTCAAGATGCTAAGGTGCATCTCCGAAGATGGCAGTCATAAACGCTATACAGTGAATCATCATAAAAGGTTGCAAGAAAGAACCACTATCGCCCCCCACCAATGGCTCCAGTACATGGGTGGTGCAGTTGACTTCATTGAAAGTTTATAGACGACTGGGAAGAAGAGTTCCAATAGGTCCAATATTGTAGACCAACCCCAATTAATATAGCTAAGGTGGAAGTCTTTGATGAACCAAAACTAAGCCGCTCTGCTAGAAGGAAAAAAATTCATGAACTCACACAGAAGAAACGAGAGGCTAAAGCTGCAACTAAAGCAACTGCTGATTGATGAAGGAAAGGAAAGAGCCTGAAATCATGAACTCGCACAGAAGGAATGAGAGGTTGAAGTTACAGCTAAGGCAGCTAATAAAGGAAAGGAAAATGAGCCTGATTTGTGCCCACCAGCACCCAAGCATTACAAGTCATACACCATAGGGGAATGCAAGTTAGTGTTTGATAATGCCAAACGAACCCTGCAAGTGAAGGTGGAGGAGTCTATGACAAGCCTACAGAGGTCAAAGAAGTAGACTTGGCTAAACCAAGGGAAGATCCTAAGCCTATCTACATAGCCAAAGACTTAAATAAGCCCGAGGAGGTTGAACTTGTAGCTCTCCTCAAGGAGTATAGGGATTGCCTTACGTGGACATACCATGATATAAAGGGAATTTCCGCCAACAATTCTTAGACAACTTATAGACTTTTGTAGTCCTCATTAATTGAGAGTCTTTAGGGACTCTTAAGTAAACCCATTGACCTTCTTCCAGGGCTCTAGTTGATTGTTTTTTGGTTAGCATAAAATTGTGCTCTATCCTGTGTAGTCTTTATGCTCTCTCTTGTAAACTGCAGCGTGTCTTACTGATGTTTCAAGAAATCAACCGCAACACCAACTCACACTTTCTCTAAGCCAATTATCCATGGGGCTCTAGGCTAACAACCATATACAAGCATAAAAGGGCTAATGGAAAGTAATCTTTCCAATTAGACTGCCTCAAGGAAACATATGTATGTAGCATATCTTCCATGGCCTAATTTACACATTATGTCTGGCCATGAGACACTCGGGATGGTCAGATGAACTCATACTTAACTTAGTATCCAATTTCTTGAATACTTCATGCCAGAAATGTCCGATGAACTTTGGATCCTGATCATTGACAATATTAACTGGCAAGCTATAAATGCTAAACGACTTCTCAATAAATTAATGAGAAAGTTGTACAGCTAAGATTTTCTCTTTTGTAGAGATGAACCTCACCAAGTTGGTGAGTCAGTCAACAGTCACCCCCCAAATGGCATTATTCCCCTCAAATTTTGTGGTAATCTAACCACACAAAATCCATAGAAATAGTCTTCCATTTCTTTTTAGATATTTCTAATGGCATCAACAACCCACCATGTCTCAAGCGCTCATCTTTATTGACTTGGCATTGTTGGCATTTTTGACATATTATTTAACATCAAATTTCAACTTATCTCTCTTACCAAATGCTCAATCCTCAACACACTGGTGGATGCGCAGCAAAAGCATGTCATGATTGATGCAACTCCATGTACCATTAACATCGGGTACATAGAACTTTTCCTTTCGAAAGAAAACACCATTCCAAATAGAATCCTCCCTCATACTAACAAAAATAGGGATTTTCCCAGCCTGGCCAATACTAACTTTTCCTTTCGAAAGAAAATACCATTCCGAATAGAAAACTCCCTCATAGTAACAAAAATAGGGATCATCCTAGCCTGACCAATATCCCAAATCCGACCAAAGAATCCATCACGAGGATATAAGGCCTGGAGAGAGTTAAATAGGTCAGACTGAATCTCAACAAATAAAAGTTGATTCACATGGCCAATTCTACTCAAAGCCTCTACCACTTTATTGGTAGATCCTTTCCCAATAACGAATCTCAAAATCAAACTCTTGTATAAGCTTAGACCCATGAGCCTTCTTTCCCCTCAAAATTACAACAGTATTTCAGAGATGAATTATCCATAAATACCACAAAAGCAGAGCCATGAAGATAATGTATCCAATTTTTTAAAGCATGAATAACAATAAAAATATTTCTCATGCGTAGGCCATTCGGTCAGTCAACTTTTTACTTTTAAAAGAAATTGGCACTCCAATAGCATAATCATTAGCATTTGTTTCAACCATAAATGGTTTACTTGGATTCACAATCTTACATGCCCCATATGGGGAGGTACTCCTGAAGGTGTCTAGCAACTTCATCCTCCTCAATCCAACTTAACCTATAAAGTTACTTAAATACTGGCTAGCCCTAGGTAATAGCTTAATCTTATGGTCTACACCCCTTCTTGGTCCATCATTGTTCACTTTGTGCTGAACCCGAGTCTGTAGATCCTGAACTTACTGGAATAAATTCCAAAGTTTATTTGGATCAACAAGGACCACTTGTGGTGGTTGTAGCTAGGTAGCACCCCCCACACCCACTTATGCAGCTTGAGAAACTCTTCGAAGAGAACCACTAGTGTCATCTCTCACTATACAGCAGGTTTATGACCAAATTGGTTAGAAGAAGAAGCTTTCATATTTTGTACCAAACAATTTCTAAAAAGTTTAGCGTTGGTTTATGTGTAAATCAACTTCCTTTAACCCAAAAAAACAAACAAAGCTTTAGCTTTTTGCAATTTCATGTACGAATTTCTGAAAAAATGTTGACATAACTTCCCTAGATTTCCAAGCATGGAAGATCTTTTAATAAATTAACCAAATCCCAATTGCTTCTTATGGCACAAACAATATAAAAATTCAAAATATTACCAGCAGAATTATGCATATACAAATGCATAATTCCTTCTCGCATAAATAGAAACAAAAATAAATAAATTCAAATATATGTAACAGTGGTAATCACTTGCCTCTATCACACAATTCACCAAAAAATATGCAAGCAATACATTTTCACCCCCACAAAAAAGAATTAAATATGTATCTTCATGTGTTGAAAAGTTGTGAATAAAGTGGTTAATTATTGGAATATTTAAAATTTTAAATAAAAAAATATTTTGAAAACTCCTCTTACTTGGTATTCGAAAGCTTCGTCTTCATGTTTAGGATAGCAAGAGGTTTGTTGAGATGATGGCTTCCGGTTTCACACTCGAAAGAGTGAGTTTTTTTATCACAAAGGCCTTTGCAAGTTTGAGAGAAAAAGAGTATACTTACAAGGGAGCATTGACTACTTGGATCAAGGCCAGTGATCATGGATAAGCTATAATGATTACGATTTATGTACTTATTTGGTTACTTATAGTGTTTATATCTTAAGATCTCTCAAGATCATTCTTATGAGTTTTAAACCCTAAAATGTCAATTTTTTTTAATCACTTGATTGTCATTTTTTAGAATATAACTTGATTGTCATTTTTTTAAATCACTTCTTAAAAGACTTTCAAATAATGTACTTTTGATCACATTAATGGATAGAGCACAAAAAATAAACATTTTTGTTTTTTATAGCTCGTCAATCAGAGCTACAGTATTTGCAAGTCATGACCATTTCTTTACATACAAAACCCTTCCTAGGTAGGTTTTGAAAACAACAAAACCTCCATGGAGGTGTCTCTTTACTACTCATTCTCATGTGGTATGATTCCCTTTCATGGACTTAATGAAGCCCAACCCACGCAATTTCACTGATTAAACACCCTTTTCCATGGACTAAAGATATGCTTGATGAAGACATAAGGCCTCACCATGGACTTGCATGAAGACCATCAAAACTCCTTGGATGCTTTTAAAAAAGGCACTCTATTGTATTTTTACTAACCAGATTTTTTTTTTTTATGGCTGAGATTTTAACTTAAAGGAATGAATTTTCGTATGTTTTAGTTATAAAACTGGCATATAGTAGAGATTTTGAAAACAAAAACCGGATAGATTTAAGAGTTGTCCTTATTTTAATTGGTTGAAAATTATGTTGTTTTCGAGCACTGATGGGGCATTTACAAGGAGCATTGGCCACGTGGATCGAGGGAAATGATCATGGCTAAGCTAAAATGAATTCACTAGCAAAATCTTCATGTTTGGACCTCTTTACTAGTCATTATTATGTGGTATGATTCCTTCATGGACTTTGTGAAGGAACTATACTAGAAAAACCTCCATGTTTGGACCTCTTTACTCATTATCATATGGTATGATTCTCATCAAGTCTATCTTTAGTCCATGGAAAAGGGGGTGCTCAAAGCCAAGGAAGATTTACTAGTCATTATCATGTGGTATGATTCCTTCATGGACTTAATGAAGACTTGAAGCAAGAGAAGGAGGTGAGACCCAGGAAGCCCAGCGAGTACCTACATGATGAGTGCCACTTGACGCTTACAACCCGAGGGCATCCTTATCATCTACTACATGATGTACACACAAATTAAGGCCCGCCGCCCAGCTTCAAAGGAAAATCCAGAAGTTGATGACGAGGAGTTAAAGGCTGCAAAGATACATTTCAAGAGGATGGCAGGTTAAAGGAGGACACTCATGAGGATTACCCAAGCCCACAAAGACCAAGCAGGTCCCTCCACCACCACAGGACCGCTTCTGTTAGACATATGATCAAGATGTCTTAAATAGGCACAAGTACATAGTTTGATTACATCAGTGATGAGGTCGGGAATCCACCTCAGAAATCACTTCCACCTCCCATAAGCCACTACATTATTGATTTGGATGATCGGAACCATGGACCGCTTCTGTTAGACATATGATCAAGATGTCTTAAATAGGCACAAGTACATAGTTTGATTTCGTCAGTGATGAGGTCGGGAATCCACCTCCATAAATCACTTCCACCTCCCATAAAAATACCTTTACAATGATCGTCTTCCCTCTCTTTTCTGTCTCCAAAAAGCAAGTTTCCAACTTCTCCAAACCACAATTGCTCCACTCTCCCATTAGACACATTCTATTGTGAAAAGCTGCATCAATCTCCTTTGGGCAGGCATTGACTTGCACAGATGTGTGACACCTTTGAAAGTGCGAAGTGAAGCTAAGCAACCAATGCTAGTGCCATCACGTGTGGCACAAACATCGCATGTGCAATTGCATCCTGCTTCATGGAGCCCAAAGGTATGAGACTGTATGTGGTTCAACATGTCCTTTAGAAAGGACATTTGCACATGGTATTCGCAGGCAGCATGTGTATATGTACTTCAATCGCTATTTCAATCGCTATATAAAAAATGGCTTTAGTATCTCAAACGATCTCAACCCAATGTTGCAGTTTGGATTTTTTTCTACCTGTGGAAGAACTCAACCTGTAAAATTTCAAATTACTACATTAATCTTAGGTCTAGACAATTAAATTGTTAGCATACATGCTACTTAGCATCATTTAGTTATTAGACTAGCGAGTTATGACACTATGCTTGTTATTTGACCATGCTAGTTAGCATCATGTAGTTATTGGACTAGTTAGTTGTGACACCATGCTTGTTATTTGACTGTGCTAGGTAGCATCATGTACTTATTGGACATTGGACCATGCTAGTTAGCTACATCTACTTGCTAGCATCACATGCTAGTTATCAGACCGTGCTTATTATCTGACCATGCTAGTTAGCATAATCTAGTTATTAGACCATGTTAGCTATCAGAACATGCTACTTAGCAACATCTACTTGGAAGCATCAAATGCTAGTTATCAGACCGTGCTTGTTATTAAACCATGCTAGTTAGCATAATCTAGGTCAAACCATGCTTGTTATTAAATCATGCTAGTTAGCATAATCTAGGTCGAACCATGCTTGTTATTAGACCATGCTAGTTAGCATCATCTAATTATAAGACCATGCTACTTAGCAACATCTACTTGGAAGCATCAAATACTAGTTATCAAACCGTGTCTCTTATTAGACCATGCTAGTTAGCATAATCGAGGTCAAACCATGCTTGTTAGCTACATCTACTTCGAAGCATAATCCAGTTATCAGACCATGCTAGCTAACATCATCTAGTTATTTGACCATACTAGTTATCAGACCATGCTCCTTAGCAACATCTCCTTGGAAGCATCAAATGCTAGTTATCAGACTGTGCTAGTTAGCATAATCTAGATCAAACCATACTTATTATTAGACCATGCTAGTTAGAATCATCTAGTTATCAAACCATGCTACTTAGCAACATCTACTTGGAAGCATCAAATGCTAGTTATCAGACCATGCTTGTTATTAGACCATGCTAGTTAGCATAATCTAGGTCAGACCATGCTTGTTATTAGACCATGTTGTTAACATCATCTACTTATTGAACAATGCTAGTTATCAAACCATGCTATTTTATCAACATGTACTTAGAAGCATCACATGCAAGTTATCAAACCATGCTTGTTATTAGACCATGCTAGATAACATAATCTAGTTATTAGCACATGCTAGTTAACAGACTATGCTATGCAAGTTAGTATTATCCAACTATTGAACCATGCTGGTTCTCAGATATGATGCTAGACAGCACATGTGCTATTTATCATAGAAAGCTATAATTATTAGATGAATGACTAACTAGCAAAAGGAGTTACTTCTGCTAATTAGCATATAGTTCAAAGTAGCAATAAAACGTAAATTAGTAGTGATATTAGTAGAGAATGGGAATTAGCAAAAGGTGAAAGAATGTATATAGTGACAGAAGCATATGTCCGTAATGGAACATGTGCTAACTCACGACACGTATTGCCTGATCACATGCAAGTTATATTTCACTTGGGTGAGACTACAATCACCTGAGACTCATCGAGCAAGTGCATGGGATGTCTTATAAAACTTTTCCTCCCCAACTTTTCCTCCCCGTTCTCTTTCGACAAATATCCTTATTGTTAGGGGATGCACACGTCTTATCTTTGCAAAATGTGTATACCAATTCTTTCATTTTATATGTGATTGAGCTACATCGATTTTGCTTTCAGCATGCAACTAATGAGAATAGTTTATAAGCATCAAATTCCACCCGTGATTTTGCCTTATACAAGTAGCATGGGGGACTTCGACCCTTTAGATTTTTGCAATAGGTATGTTTTCCTTTGAATTTAGCATCATGGACAATGTATTCTTAAAAAACAACTCCTCTTTACAACCTGGCTGCTTGACAGAACCCAACGTGTTGCTAACATTGAAAACGATTGCAGCTTGAGCAACAGTCCCCTCCAGTGTAGACTATTCATGGATTGCTTGCACGACAAGGTGTTAAATAATTAGATTCTAGATTTCTTGTCTCACTTTTGTAACAATGCTTTCAATCCTCTGCTTGAAAACTTTCACAACCTCAAAGGAGATTTTGTACTTTTTCTTCTTCATCAAGAGCATGTACTCCACCATCACCCTTCATACGTTTCTTCTCCTCCCATTGTTTCCTCTTCCTTTCTTATACTGCCTACTAACAATAAGAGCATATGGATCCTGTGAGTTCAGATCCATCATCCGTAATGGATTCCTTTTGCAATCTTCTATTGCTGACTGCAAACATACATACGTTATGATAATTAGTCAAGAAAATAGCCAAGATATCAAGCATGTATTCATACGAATACTGGTTATAGATCTTTACCTCCATTGGAGACATTCTCTGCATTGCAATGACACTTGCCTGATCGGATGCCAATGCACGGTTTTCCAACTCTGCGGAGAGGGAGAGAGTGGGACAACAGAGAGTGGAAAAACAAGGAGAACATGAGGGAGGAAGGAAAGGAGGGAGTCTCAAAGACTGCCAAATGTTAAAAGAGAGGACGAGACAAGAGGCGGGGCGGGGCGGGGTGGAGTGGAGTGGAGTGGAGTGGAGTGGAGTGGGGTGGGGTGGGGTGGGGTGGGGTGGGGTGGGGTGGGGGAAGGGTCGAGAAAGGGTCGTAGAGACCTGTGTGCGCGCGCGCACGCGCACGCGCGCGCGTGTGTGTGTGTGTGTGTGTGTGTGTGTGTGTGTGTGAGAGAGAGAGAGAGAGAGAGAGAGAGAGAGAGAAAGAAAGAAAGATTTTATTAACGTCTTCCAAAAGACCGAACTCGGCCTATGAGACAAATCGGAGTACCTGTATGGGGTATCCTCTGTCGGGTGTGCAATAAGTACAATGAGTGGTGAAGGGAGTGGAGCTCTACTACTAGGAGAATGCAAAGCTATATGCATGGAGTATACAATCATGATATGCAACCTAGCTAGCTCCATCCTGTACCATACTGGGGGTATAAAATGGTATACATCAATGAAGGGGGTGTCCACATCTCCCTGAAGAACATGCCTGGGTGTGCTCTGAAGCGAGCCAGTCGCTCCGCACCCTCTCTGTGAAACTGAGCTCTGATCTCTGTCATCTCTCTCTGGTATAGGCGTGGTGTCCGAAAGCCAGGTGTCCTCTGTCTACTGCGGGCTCTAAGTGTCTCTGCTCTCTGGAGAGTAATTCCCTGCCGTGTAGGGACTGGGAGGGGAATGGATCTCTGAAAAAATGTAGTAATCTGTGTCTGTCGTCCCCCCTCTGGAGCTGTCTGAGCCTGTAATGATGTCTCTCTGCGGCGATGTGTGTCTAGAATGAATCTCCCCAGTATGCGCTGGTCTGCTGCCTCAAATATCTGGCGTACGCTGATCCACATCCATGTATCTGGCCTCTGGATCCTGTGCTACCACTCTCAGTCTCCCCTGTAGCTCCCGTCTGAATAGAACTACTACTCCCCCCGACCCTCTCGAGGTACCCTGGCGTGTGGTCCTCCTGTATGCTGACTCCCACTGGAATCCCTCTACTCAAGGTAGCCCTCTCTCTGGGCTCTGATGTGTCTCTGTTAGAAGTATGATGTCTCTCCCCACCATAACATGCTCCAGTCGTCCAGGCTGCACCCATAGTGAACCATTACAGTTCCATACTGTCATGTGTATCTCTGTCAGTGGCCTGGTCTGTGTCCCATAGGCCCCAAACCGCTAATCCATGGGCCGGCCATCAATGATGACCCAACCATCTCAATAGAAGGTCTTCTTGCCTTCTCTCCTCTCATGTAAGACTCGTGGCATGCAAGTTCTCCTATGCTCAAGCTGCATCCTCGTGAGATCATCATCCAAGAAAATAGGAGCTCCCTCTAAACCCCGTAGTATGACCCTCTTCCTCATGAAGGTGACCCTCTCTGTCTCTCCTGCAAACTGTAGGATGAGGGCTCGCTTGCGTGTTGAGTCTTTCCCGGCTCTCCATGCTTTGGTGAAGGGGAGAGGGTGCTCTTCCCTGTAGCCGAGCTTCATGCATAGAAGCTGTCCATCTTTCTCGGGAGTGGAGTCCGGTGTCTTGGCTATACCTGTGACTCGAATGTTGAAGCTGTCCATCTTGAAAGAGAGAGAGAGAGAGGGGGAGCTAAGCCACGTGTCCACATTATGGCGTAACTAAACGCCAATATTTTAAAGACACTATTTTTAAACTTTGCAAAGGTAGGGAATGACATTTGCAAATACATTTGAATTTCAAAAAGAAGAATGTGGGACATTTTAAAATACAACTAACAAGCATTGCTGGTTAGCAATGTCCCTGACCACGTTTTTAGTGCCCGTTAATATATTTACACCCATGTACAATTGCTTGCTTCCTCAGCTTCAATATAACCCTGATCTTTGACAATATAGTCACCGCATTCCAAGTATGGTCTCATGCAAAGGACTTTTTAATCACTCTTATCAATCAACCCTCCGTATTGTGTTTATTACTTCTCTAACAATACGGTGAAAAAGCATCTACCTCTACTCAGTAAAAAGTGATAGAACCGCCTTATTGATGCAATATGGACCATTGTACCAAGTTTCACAGGCATAGATTGGGAAACCGGCATGGTGCCTCTTGACCTCCACTCAAGCTTCAAAAAGTATTTCCACCTTTTTGAGACTCCACCTGGGAGTTCTTCTCCACCGACATTCTTTTTGATACGGCTACCCTAACAATTTAAGCTGAACCTGGGCAACTTTTTCAACAGCAACAAAAGAATAACAAAAACAAGGCTGAGAGGTGAGCTTGTCAAAACAAGGCAGAGGTGCAAAAAACTGGCTTTGAGACTTGTGTCTAACCTACCGAATATTGTACCAAGGATATCTGCCCAACCAGTTTTTCATACCTACTGTAGCATTGCAGAATAATTCTGGAATTAATTGCACTACTACCCTGAATCATTTGGAGGGAACTAAATCAAACATGAGAAAGTCAGAACTTACAGCCTTAATGTTCAGTCATTATTAAACCATCGATGGAGACCTTTGAAACCTTTACAGTGGAGCCATTCATTTTTTCCGTATAGATGTTTGCTCACAAGAACACCAAAGCTATTTTCAGAGTATCAAGATTTGCATTGCAATTTGTTGTATCGATGTACAAAGGAGAAACTCACTCCACGTAGCCACTAGGTGAGATGTCTTTGAACTTACCAATACTCAAGCTTTCAAAATTTGCAAAAAGTACAAATCAGTTGCCTACAGCCGAAGAGATTTCCCAGACCAAGCAGCCGTACCCGGTACATCTCAGTGCATTTCACAGCAGGCAATCACCTGAGTAGAGTCTACATGAGATAAAATGTAAGAATACAGGGTCCCGCTCCATTCTTGAACACTTTAACCACATTCAAACCAAACCAGGAGTTGTCCCGGGTTGCCAAAATTCAAATAACGATAAGGACTTCCCAGGAAACTGTACACAAGTGGATTAACAGCACCCTTTGGAATGCAATGTACAATTTGTGGGAATATACTATGCAGACTTAAACCTTCCATTGAGTAAGGTTCTTTCAGCACCCTCGCATAAAGACCTCTGTGCCGATGCCATCATCCAGCCAAGCTCTTTGTTATGGACTGCAACTACCTGGTGCAGCATCCGCAAGCCCAGCTTTGAAACACCTAGCCTGATCTTCACATCAGTGCTGTCAGTGCTGATGTCCTGCTTGCTCTGTGGTTTGAGAAGGTTTGGGGACTCGTACAGATTGGAGACCATTCCCCATCCACAGACTTCAATTTTAGGAGCACAATGAAACAAGCAAAATCTTCTCTGAGATGCCAAGTGGCAACATTCACAGAAAGTATGTAAGCGAATGGAATAGTTAACCCGACCGCCAATCAGCATCTGAAAACTGCCCCTCAGTTGACCAGACTTCTTCCATTGATAGAATTTTTATTTGCCAAAAAATGATCCATTCAGTAAGCCTCTGGCAATGGATCTCTGATGGGCAGATCTCATCTTCTCCATTTACTCCAATTTAAGAAGGTGCTATGCAAGCTGAGATGACACTGGAGAGCTTATTGTAATCAAAAAGGAATGCTATCGATGTCTCTCCCCCTCATTTGGAAACATATGGGCACTTACTGTATTCATTGGGAAAAATCCGATAGGTAATCCAGGCCTAGGTGCCCCAAAATCTGCTTGTCCATGAAAGGGGTAACCAAAATGTGGCAGCACCCTTCTATTCCATTCACCACCTCGCCTATCATACCCGTCTACGAAATTCGGACCCCAATTACCAGCTCCGGGCAAGACTTCCCTGAAATCCTGACCTCGAATACCATTTGCCTGCATATAACCACCTTGACCCCTACCTCCACCTGCTAATCTATCCCGTCCTTCAGAGGCTCCAGCCTGACCATCCCTTCTCCTGCTGTACACATTGCCCTGACTTACAACCTCTTCAGAAGCTGCATTATTACTTCTCAGCCCACGCTTCCATGCTTCTGCATCCCACCGACCCTTCTCAGAATCCCAAGTGGAAGCTTCCCCATCAGGAGGTTTTTGAGATCTCCTGCCATTGGGCCCATCATCCTGGTAAAAAATCCCCCCACTGGAGTCTACATCCCTTACACTATGTCCTGCCGCTCCATTACAATTCAAATCTGCAGACGCCACTCTCCGACCCTGTAGGTCTTCTTCCTTTAGTTTTTTATATATACCTGTCAAACGCTCCCCGGACAGGTTTGAAAATTTTGCTACGTAGTTCCAAAGTCTTGTTTCAATCCCTGCAATAAAAGAGGGAGTTTCAGAAGTTCTAAATAAATCACAATTTTTATATCCTCACATGCAGTCTCCACACAACGTTGAGAAGACTTTCAAAAAAGCATCTTGATAATACTTACTGGATATGTTTTTGGCACCCTCGTGGTCTTGTAAGATGAGTTCTATCTTCCTGCCAAGAAGCTTTAAATACTTCTTCACACGTTTGAGCACCTGCTCCAGAATAGAAAATCACATCACGAGTATCAAAATAAAAAAACGAGTTGGGCATGCCTCTTGGCTCCAAGGACTAACTAGACGTCTTTTGATAAAATTGCTTAGTTGAAAGACTGCACATGCTGAATTTCAAGCACACAAGTTGGAAGTTTTCATCAAGCCTCAAGCCAGCTTATTGATCCTATCCCTGAAAACTCACATCTACTGAGAATTGAGAACAGCTGCTATGAATTTTTAGAGGGAAATATTATGGACTTTATATACGTGTTTTCAATGCACACATGAAATTTGTGCTATTAAGCCAAAACTTGGAACCAAAAGTGGGTACCAGATTCAAATGTAACGATTGAAGGGGAGATCTAACCTCATCTTTGGGCAGATCTGAACTAGTCCACTGAAGCTTTTCTAGACGTTTAAGTGTCTGCAGATGATCCTGCATATTAGTCTCACACCATTCTCTCCATCGTTCCTCTCTTGCCTCTTGGTCCAGCTTTTCCTTGTACCGCGGCTCTTCAGTGTCTGAAATTTCACCCTCTTCCTTTGCAGAGGCCTCAACTTTTTGCCGCTTGATTGATTGATCCCTGTTGGAAGGCTGACCAGGCATACTTTTCTTGATTCTCTGATTGCCTGGCCTACCATTTTTCTCCAACAAGTCGACATGTGAAGTCTTTGCATCTTCATCACGCTCCCGTTTTAGTGCAACCTTTTCTTTGACTGGCCTTGCTACAACCACTGACCTGTTGGGTACACTTTCAGATTCTGCTTCCTGCATTATTCAAAGTTTGTTACATGTTGCTCATATCCATAGAGGCAGACACCAAGTAATGTGCTTTAAAATGGTTGTTGAAGCGTGAAGCATAGAAAGTGAAACACAAAACCTGCTCGCATGCACTAAAATATACCTTGCGTAGAAGTGCATTGACTCGAGCATCCAAGTTTGGAGCTCGTGGTAGGTAAGTTTCACCAGCAGGAACACCAGCTGGAGCAATTTTGTGCAAAAGCCCAAGCCTAGGATCATTCCTGATTTTCTCCCAGTTTCCGTATCCATGGTAATGCACCCCCAGCAAGATTCTTGCATCATCAACTGTAAGTAGCCCAATAAATCTTACAGAAAGTGAGTATCCAGATGAAAGACCTACCGAAGACCCCACAAAAGCTGGTGAATAGGTGAAGGTACCTTGATTCCAGCCACATAATTTTGACCATGAGGGGTTTTTGGGATGGGTTTTCAATCTAAAGTGAGCAACAGCATCTGTGTGTCTGTTTACACGCTTTGCCAGAAATGTAAGCTCTTTGATCCTTTCAAGTGTCTCTTGTGCCTTCACAGCTACACCGAAGAAATCTAGAATAGCCCCCTGTTCAGTCAAACAAGAATTCTGATCAGCACCAGACCACTGCCAGAGTCATGAAAAAGTTTACACAAATTCAATTAAAAAACATTCTTTTGCAAGAACTTACAACCTTTCCATCATAACTTGAATTCTGGATAGCTTCTTCACACCCTCTTACAAGGTCCTCCAACAGTTGCACCTGTGCACGAGGATGAGAACCTTCAAAAAGTCCTCCTATCTCTGCAGCAATGACGTCCATTTTACTTTTGTCACCAAATTTTTTAACCTGCACATTCCATACCTCATTTGTTATAATATATAAATCTATATTTATGTCAAGTACCTCTACTATATTATACATAAGCATTTATGTATATTGCATAATCTTCTTTGCGTAATAGATAATAAGAACTTCATGCATTGAATAATCCAACAATTTTAAATAAGTCATGCAATGATATAGGGCATCCTCGTTTGTAAAACCAGATGTGGTCCCCACGCAACCAACATACAAAGCCATGATTGAAATCAAGCAAAAAAAAAAAAGAAAGCAATATCATATTGACAGATGTTGGAAGAAACAATTTTGAATAGCAAAAATGGTTGCCTTTCCCCTTTAAATGTTGCAATTATTTTTCCAGAAAAGATAAAAGTCCTTTTAGTAATCCGAAACAGTTACAAGTTGATCAGTATCTTAACATATGGCAATCTGCATACGTAGTCTCAGTACTTAACACATGGCAATGCTCATCCCTGTCATGTGCCAAGGGAATCATAAGCCAATGTCCTTTAAACTCCACGACCCCATGCGCATGCACAAAAGAACACTTAATAGGGGAGACAAAATGGAGTATGAGATAAAAAATTTATATGAAAAAAGATATCTACTATGAGGAATGCATGATGCATTTCCAAGCATATCAAAATGAAATTGAGGAATAACATGCCATGTTCTACCGTAGAAAACCAGGTCTGTTTTACTTCGGGCATGTTACTACATGTCACACCTGAATCCATTGACCTGGGTAGCATGGTTACAAGAAGAATATCATCCTTCACCAACCTTGTGGGTAAAAACCAGCCATGTTGCAGGTGATTTGCGTGACTGACATGTTAATTGTCAGTGGCATGCAAATTTTCAGTTTCAGGCACGATACATGTCCCTTTGTGTTGGCAATGGGTAAGCTGAGAGCAGAAAAAAGTAAACCACCTGGAAAGGCTGGAGTGTCAGTAGCATGCAAATTTCCAGTTTCAGTGACAATACACTTCCCTTGTGTTGGCATTGGGTATGAAAAGGTGGCAACGGAAGAAAAAAAGTAAACCACCTGGGAAGGCTGGAGTGAGTCTGGTTAAAATTATAAGAGAATATCATCCACCAGACTTGTATGTGATCCCAAGCCATGTGATTTGCCCCATTGTGACTGACAGGTTAACCATCTCTTACCTGTATGTTGTTTCACATGCACAGATGTGGACATGTTTAACCCTCTATTTTGGCTATGATTAGGAGCCTTTTTAGGCATTGACCAATTCTTCTTATGGGATTTTAGGCAATTTGCTATCCAAGGACCTGGCCGGCAGCAGGCAGCAGGCAGCAGTCGGATACAGGTAGGGGCACTTCCATGAGCCTACAAATAGACTAGAGCAGTTCATTGTGTAGTCATCTGATCCCTCATAGGTGGGACAGGTCATAGGCATAGATTTTACCTTTTGGAGGCCATGATTGGCTAGGATCTATGTACATCTTGTTACATATATCCAGAAAACACTGTTTCAGCAACATCTCTCTCTCTTCTCTCTACTCATCTTTGTGTTTTTGCATAGTTCTTAAGACAGGCAGTTTACATGTTGCTAGCCTCTCTGTAGTCACAATACATGGGCCATGCGTTTGCAATGAGTATGACAGGAAAGGGGTCTCCAAAAAGATCAAAGAGGAAAACTAAGATGAAATAGACTGAGCAATGCTACATAATGCTACTCAAGTCTTCAAGTTTTTGGTCCATGGCTTTATAGGCAAGTTGGAAGTAGTTTGCCTCTTGAACAGGAGGTCTCAAGTTCAATTCCTGCTAGCCTCAGCTGAGGGACACCTGTTCCTAAACTAGTGAATAATGGCGCCTCTGTTGCGGGTTGTGCGAGAGAGGTGCAACATCATCAACTATAGCAGGATCTCTACCCCAGGTTAAAAAAAAGGTCTTAAGTTTTTGAGTCTACAGACTGTCCTTCAGCTATTCTGCCATTAAAAGTGCTTCAAGTGCTCTCCATTTTTGTTTGAACCACACTGCTATAGTAGTATCCCTTTCGTATTTTTTAAAAAAAATCCATGCAACTTATATTGCATTGAACACCTTGCATGCAGATAAGAAACTATAGGGGCTCAGAATATCCAAGCATCCACAACGTTAAAACTTGGCATCCCCACACAACTCTATCCTTGAAGATTGGCCATCTAGAGCAATGCTTCATCTGACCAATCCTCAACCCTTCTCAAGATCCACCAAAGAAAGCATTTAAGTCCTTGTGGGTGTGATCAAGCATACAATATCCTAATAGAACATGTAATAAGAGCCACTGGCAACAAGCATTTAAAAAAAACACCAAGAAAACCTTTTATCATCGCAGCTGTAGTATGTCATCAAACTTCATAATCTCACATACAATGGTAAGAATCCATTCTTGAGAGACAAAGACAAGCTTAGGGCAGTACACAAGGCCAGAAAGCTAATTTGACATGATACAAAGAATTGCATCCACGAGCATATAATTTGAGAGGCGTTGACCACAATACCAGAACTTATACTCTTTCAATGCTGTTAAATCCTTAGATAGAAATTTAATAATGCCAATGGAAAGTCCAGGAAATGGCATGTGCAAAAAGAGAGAACAAAAAATCGTAGTATTCTAAGTATGGAGTGGCTGAATAAGCAACTGCAACAGGTCTTTTTTACTTGAATGCATGTTTCGAAGCCGTACATGAAGCAATGCAGTCTTACCGCGCGAATAAATGCATTGGCATCCTTCTTTGAAAGGCTCCCACCGTGCCAATCTGATACACGAGCAGCTGCCCCTTCAACTTTTGGAGCAGGTGCAGGTGCAAGCTCTGCCCCTTTAGCATACCGCTTTGCTGGGCGTTCTTTTGTATCCCCAGTAGTACGCCTCCTCTTGGAAGGCTTTTCTGACTGGTGGTCCTCTGCATAACTTTTAAGATTCCTTGCTGCCCGTGGAGCAAGTGCCTCCTGCTAACAGTAGGATATTAGCCAAGTAAGATTATGCAACTGTCTAAATATATAAGAACACACACCATCAATAGCTAGCTAGTTAGTATGTATAAGAAAGGATTGCAACAGTAAAATCAATCATGCAGAAGTTCAGGACAGCTGAATCATTTTGTGCTTTTGGAAGCACAAAATCAAAGCAATGAAGTTCCCGCTTTTTCAAGGAAAAAAAACTGTGGAAACCAATAGGAATTGGACAATTAGCGTACTTCTGCTTGTGAAATTGCCTCAGGTTGGATCAAACGGCTCCAGAATGTTGCATCATCTTCAGTATTGCTGAAATTGGCAACCTGCAACAAGTATTATACATACACATCACTATGTAACACCCGCAGAAGTCTTGATGACATTATGGCAAAGAAGGAAAGCTATGGAAAAAAAGGTTTGCATGATTGGCTCTTAAAGAGTGAAGTCGCACATCTAGGGGTTTGAAGAAAAAAAGCACATACACACACACAAGGATGGATAGATACACATACAGTAATCATCCAATACTAATAAATATATATACTGTGGCCTACAAATACACAGAGTTACCACTTAACCTAAACCCCAAAAGAGCTATAAAGAGTATTTATGACATTTCCCTTAACTTTGGAGCCAAAAGTTGCTTCCAGACAATATAAAAAAGAGGGAAACGTACCTTGAAAGCATTTAGTAACTCGTTTCCTTCTTCACCTTCATCGGCAGTCTTGGTTTCCACTTTTTCAGCTCTAGCCAGGATTTCATCGATATCCATATTCTCTAGAGTACTCTTTGCCTCCTCCTCATTCTTCTCATCTTTGAAAAGCTCTTCAGCACCAAACCTCAAAATTGCAGCAAGCTCATTCTGCACAAACACAAAAAAAAAAGAACATGAACACCCTCATAGGCCTCCTCTCTCCCGGCACCAAAGCGCTCCAAGCTCCACCAAAACTTTCTAGTGAAAAGAACTTCACCTAAAGGTTCTAGTGAACATGACTCCTTTGAAAAGCATGCACGATCAGAGTTATGAGGATGTTAGTTACTATCATTTGAGGACCTACTCATGAGGGTCATGGGTGGATGGGGAAACAACTGTGTCCACAACTACTGTAGAAGGGCAACCCCTACCAAGCAGAAAAGGGAAAATGTATTCACCTCATTCAACCAATCCTGCCTGCTAACTAGTTATGACAAGAAGGATTCAAATATTAAAGCACTCACTAGTCCATGACAAACTATGGGTAATAAAGGCAAAAACTTTCAAATGCAGCTACTATGGGTGGAATGGGGAAACAACTGTGTCCACGACTATTGTCAGCCCCTACCAAGCAGAAGAGGGAACATTTATTCACCTCATTCAACCAATCCTGCCTGCTGACTAGTCATGACAAGAAGGATTCAAATATTAAAGCACTCACTAGTCCATGACAAACTATTAAAGCACTCACTAGTCCGTGACAGACTATCGGTAATAATGACATAAAAACTTTCAAATGCACTACTGGAGGTCTCTATGACACACCCCAACTTGTAATGCATGTTATGTTTACACTAACACTATTGATATCTTTAAGAACTACAAAGCTATCACTTCACAACAACTCAAGCACCTCAAAGAAATGATAAGAGTTTGTGGCTTGGACTTTGCCTGTTTGAACTGCATTTTCCAAAAGCAAGCACTATGCAGAATTGGTGTACTGTTACAACACATTAATAGCGAACACCTTTTCACAAAAGCTACAAGGTTTGGCTTGGATTGGAGATTCAAACCAATGGAGAAACTTGGTTACTTTAGCATAGATAACTCTTCACAATGGTACAGATCCAGCAATCGATACCTTATCAAACATGGATGTCCCTTTCTTAGTCTCCTTTTTCTCTAATCTGCCTTGCGCATTTAGCTTCTGGATCACCAAATGATCAAGAACCTGTAAACATGATAACCATTAAAACTCATGAGATGCCATCGCCAAATGATCAAGAGCCTGTAAACATGATAACCATTAAAACTCATGAGATGCCATTATGCACTTGATCTTCAAGCAAAGGTTTCCAATCAAGCTTTTGCAAGTAAACCTTTCAGGGTACAGAATCTGCTAAATGAGCCTGCAACTTTAGTATTTCCTACAGGTAAGCCTCAGCCCTTTTTTACACCCTCAGGTTCATTAGAATAGTTACGTATGTTAAGTTACCATCTTCTTCTTCGCACGCTCAAGTATGTCTTCCTCCACACTCTTGCTCATCACAAATCTGTAAATGTTTACAACTTCTTGCTGCCCGATACGATGAGCTCGACTCATTGCCTGCAAACCACACCATCATATATCACATTCCTCTGTTTGTTCCTGTAATTTTTGACAGATCTAACTACCTAAATGAGATAACCATTAGCTTCACCCTTAAAGATTGAAGACAATACAACCGCACAAAAACAATTCAGAAACAAGAGATACACACAATTACATGTTTGGGTGACAAGAGAAAAAAGGGAATGAGCCTTATTACTGCTATGGCCAGTAATCACTAAAAGATTCTTACCTGCAGGTCGTTCTGAGGGTTCCAATCAGAATCAAAAATGATAACAGTATCAGCAGTGGCTAGGTTGATGCCCAACCCACCAGCACGAGTAGATAAAAGAAAGCAAAAATCATCACTTCCTGGTGCATTGAAATGCTCCATAGCTTGGTGCCGTAAATCAGCGCGTGTACTGCCATCCAGTCGTTGAAATTGAAACCCTCTTAAGCTCAGATAGTCGGCTAGAATGTCCAGCATTTTAACCATCTGAACTACAAAGGTGTCTCATAAGATACCCAAGAATGCAATATAATATTGCCTGAAAATTTTGGCATTTCTGTGAAAAGAAAGAAAACTGTGTACCTGTGAAAAGATAAGCACTCGATGCCCAGTCTCCCGAAGCCTTGACAGTAACTTGTCAAGAATCACTAGCTTTCCACTACTCAGCACCAAACGCTGTACTTTGCTATTGTCATTCATCGTTGCATCGCCTCCATAGCCATGGTCAGCACTTTCAAAAAGGAAAGGGTGATTGCAGCATTTCTTCAGCTCGACGACAATATTTAAAAGAGAGACCTGCAACAAGAAAGAAAATACTCAGTATCTGAGAAAGGTACACAAGCAACCTGGCTGCAAGGAAGGAAAAAGTTGGATTGGAGATGAAACATGACGTTGCCAATAGATGAATGATAAAGAAACAGCAAAGTACATGGCATTACCTTGAAGACAAAGAGCAGCTGATGTTACATAACAGATCTCACACTTTCAAGAAATGTGAAATACCAACCCAAATGTTCACGATATTACCCGAACTTAACAAAAACCAAAGTGCAATCTTAACTCTACTCACAAAGCCTCAAACCATCAAATAGCATAGACTACATCCTACAACATCCCTGCATACGTCATAAGCACCCAAGAGTGGATGCAAGTGCATGAAATGTGATGTCCAGACTGATGAGAACATGAACTACTATAATGCATAACCACACAAATCCACCTCTTTTTTTTTTTGGGGAGAGAGAGAGAGAGAGAGAGAGAGAGAGAGAGAGAGAGAGAGCTCTACTAAAAATGCACAACCCCAAAAATGCCACTCAGCCAGGGCTATTCCCAGAAGAAACCATTTTCAAAGAAACAACATATGGAAGAGAAATTTTTGGGCATGCAAACCATCTAAATTGATGTGCAAGTCTTCTCCAAAACTACATTTGGCTGGTGTTGTCCAACTGCACAGCCAATGGTGGCAAAATACTTTTAATAAAGTGTATATGACCCAAAATTGCGCCAAAAGTGTGGGCTGACAAGAAGTTGACAAATGAAACTGGTTGGAAGAAATTTCTTGTAGATGCTTATAGTCACGATTATCAATTTTTCAAATAAGCAGTTCCAATTCTAGATACATTTGTCATGATAGGGCTACAAGTTATGTTCAGGGTTGTTGGGTATTCGAAGCTTCGTGTGTGAACCAGTCCTTGTATGTGTCCATGTGTGTGTGACCCCACTCTTATGAGTGAATAAAATAAGTGTGCTATGTGGAACTTGCTTATTAGTGTATGTGATTTGTATGGGTTAAAAGATAAGGCTGCAAGCCTACAAAAAGCATTGTACTTGGTGAACTTCCATCAATCATATCAATCGTAATCATTGAGTCGTGCATTCTCTGGATGCCCCAGACCCCATGGCCTCGCCCACGGCCACGCCACCACAGGAGGATCCGGGCCATCATCTCCCATCAACGCAGGACCTTCTCGCACCAGCTCAGTTTTACCACCTTGAGCACCATGTCACAACGGCCCATAAGGGATGTATTAGGGTGATATGAGAGCTCTCTGCTCATGTACCTAGATCAGATTTTATAGTTCTAGATTTTTGTTATCTTTCTTTATTACTATTTTGTACCCAGGATGATGTGATATGATGTAACCTTTTGGTCTCATAGGTCATTTTGGCTTTTTGAAGACATTAATACAACTCTCTCTCTCTCTCTCTCTCTCTCTCTCTCTCTCAAACGGCAGTACTACATGGATACTTTCATGAGGCTTACAGAGGACGGTTTTATACTGAAGGTCAAATATCTTGACATATACATGTCACATGCCATGCGCATTGCAATGGGCCAGTTGCGGGTGTCATCGCACCGTCTGAGGATAAAGACAGGGAGCCATGCAGATACCTCCTGAGGAGAGGATATGCACTATGTGCCAACAGGAGGTCAAGTCAGAGGAGCACTTCATTTGCAGATGCACTGTATATTATGAGATTCGAGGGAGGTTCCACTGTCTCTTCAGAGAAGGGTTTGGACCCTTATCTAGGATCATGGATTATCCAAATCAGCAATGTCTGGGCCTCTTCCTACTAGAGCTTCATCGCCACAGAGACTCATTGCTTGTGGAGTTGAGACCCCATGGGAGACATCAACCTCGGCCCTAGGCAATTCTTCCAACCACGAGAGGACGCCCCAGCAGCCATGGATGACATACTCACAGCCTCATCGAGCCACACATTCTTGAGTGCCTAACCCCCCACCAGACCCCAATCTCACCTGACTCTAGACCAGGCCACGGCACTACAGCGAGCCTGGCGCCCCAAACTCCTTGGACCTCGCCAGCAACACTGACATCAGCCCCAGCTTGAGGAGATCTTGGGGAGGCACAGAACCACCATCCCGTGCCTAGCGGATCTGTAGAGCCTTGTTCAGGCTAACCCCATGCTCAATATCCATGACGGCCCCCTCCCCCTACCAGGGGGTTAGCTCCATAGGTTGTATGATGATGATGTTCCCACTTTGTATCATATGGCTCGGATTTGACATTCCACACTTATAGCTCTAGTCTTTGTTTTCTTTTGTACCATGATGAGATTACATGGACACTATTGTATCACTTTTGGTCTCATAGACCCATTGGATCTTTTGAAGGCGTTTAATATCTCTCTCTCTCTCTCTCTCTCTCTCTCTCTCTCTCTCTCTCTCTCTCTCTCCCACACACATGCACACTATGGAGCGATTTCATCCGCCTTAACTCCAACCTATGAGACATTGTCAAAACTGTAACACTTGAGCTACCTCTATCTACGCGCCTAATCTCGCATTCGCCAGCCCTGCCTTTGCCCTCCGCCTCGCACTGGCCTCATCATCGCCAACCTTCACATGTTCCCTCTGGCCGTCGCCCTGCTCCCCCGTTCCGCCTGGTATCGCACCAGCTCCCACTTTCGTCTCTTAAGGCCCCCTTAGTGCAGCCCACATTGTCTTCGGCCGCTTCCCCTGGCATGCTGAGCTGCTGCCCCACCTCCTATTTTGGCCCCCTTTCTGCCAACCCTTCTTCCTCGCCTTTGCCCCTTTCAACAACACCCTCCCCCCGCGCGGCGTCACCCTAGCTCTTTTCCAAGGTGTTTGCACTTTCAGATTGTTCTTTCTCTTTGGTAAGTGTCGGAATCTTCTCGTCTTCACACCTCCGGGAGGACTCCATGGCAGTCGCTCCGTCATCCCTAAGCGAGGCCACCGCCCCTTGCCTTGCCTTTCCTTCTCAGAAGCAGGCCTCTAGCTCCTCACTTCGACAATCGCATCCATGGAGGCGTCCACCTTGGTCTGAAGATTGTGGGTAGCCGCCCATCACGTGGATAGCTTATGGACCTTTTGTAGGCAAGCCGTATTGGCGAGCATATTGATATTCATCCTTTAGGTCGTGGATACTACTAGGTTGAGTTTGATTCGCCTGTAGTATCAGACAATCATGCACCAAATCCCCGTCCCACTACGTACGGTCCACGCCTTCTTTCTGAGGTGGCAGCAATGCTTCGACCCAACGTCCAACCCTTTGCCCGGCGTCTCAAGCTTTCTCGTGATAGTTTGCTTTCCTAGACTCAAGAAGGAATACCTTCCACTCTTCTAAGTGATAGGTGGTGTTATCCAGTGATGGAATCTCCCCCCCCCCCCAACTGCCGCTTCCGTTCTAGCTCAGACAGCCTAGATTCCATCTCTTCATGTCTGGATAGCCTCTCCGGAGTCGGTTCCTCATGTCATATCGCTTCCTTGCCTCCAGGGAGCTCCTATACTGCAGAGAGTTGAGTAACTCTGGCCTCCCAGGCCCATGCCGGCAGATGGGACACCTTGTTATAACTTGTCCTCCCCCCTTCAAGTCCACAAGGACACCTCCAGTGGCCCCCCCCGCACGCCGCCCCCTCTCCCCCCCCCGTCACCATTTGGCCACCCAATTGGTCCACCCGTGCTTTCTTATCGTGTATGTACATTGGACTGGTGTCCATGGCAGTTGTTTATGCCGGGGATTGATGCCACTCATGTGATACTGTAGACTTGGCTTTCCGTTGGGACTTGTGCCTCCGTGTACATGCCCAGAAATGCTTGGTGGATTGGTGTTCCATTGGGTCTGGTACCTCGTGTACTTGCCTGGAGCACGTCTATTTTGGTATAGTCTCATGAACGGGGATTGTCCATACCAATGCTGCATTGCATAGCATCTTTTTGTGCTTGCTTGCAATTGAAATTGCATGCTGTTTTCATGCCCGCATGACCTATGTGTAGTTCCGGGCTAGGGGACGCCCGCCCGTGAACCGTGCGTGTGAAATTGTCTACTGACATGGTTGTGTGGCATGTGAACAGGTGGTAAGTATTACCCAATCTAGGCTCAAATAGCCCTCAGGACTTGGCCAATATTTATAAGTGAGTGCCTTCCTACTTCATTAAAGTTTGGGCGCCCAAAAGTCACTTATAAATTATGACCGCTTCCAAGTTCACACTCACTGAAGTCCCGAGGCGGACAAGACTCAATGTCCAGGACCTGATCCTCCCCTTTTACTCATAAATGGACATCTCCCCATGTCCCTTCACCTGATTGGACCCCAATTCACTTACTTATTAGAAGAAAATTCGTGTTTTCTCTTCATGAAGATTTTTGGAGGCTGAAAACTCTGTTTTTCCACCATTTCTCTCCATTTCCAAGCTCTCCATAGCCATATCCAACTTGCTAGGGTGTTTTCCAAGCTTCCAAGAGTGTTTCCAAGTACTAATCACTCTCCTACTCACTCCCAATGACTGAAATTCAGTAAAACAGCTCTCATTTTTGCTGTAATTTCTGGTCTTTTTGCTGAAAACCCTAATTTCAGCTCTCCTTTCTCAAGTTGAACCATAGGGGAAGCTTTCCCAAGGTTCCCTTTATCCTCTTGAAGACTTTTGTCACGAAGAAAGGCGACAAATCAAAGATCTCAACACTCCAAGGACTTCCATCGCGAAGACTTCTGCTGTCGTCGACTCTACTTGCTATTGGTAAGCTTTTATGCTTAAATATGGGAGCAAGTAGCAGGAGGGAGGAACTGGATTGCAAGATCACATACCCTGTGTAGTGTTCTCTTGTCCTACGTGCTCTCTTGCAGATTGTTGCTACCATGTGTTGGTGGAACAATAGAGAGCAGATCGTAGGGAACATGGGCACTTGAGAGGGTAGTGTGGGTTGCAAGTCTACATCGACAACCACTTGTTTGCAATACTGTTTTCATATGCATTGGTATGGAAATGTGGTCAGAAATGCCCATGACACGATGTACTTGATTCTCCCAAGATCAATATACTTTATTTGAGGGAGGGTCGGCCGTTCCGGCTCATTGTGTGTCTCTTGTCAATTCAGCAATTTACTTCTTGTATTTTGAGCAAGTGTCCATCAAATCTTAGTGTATTTAAGTGTATTGATTAGCATTGTGTTCAACCAAGTTACACCGCCCCTTCCAGTTTAGATCCTTACCCGCGGGGAGAGGGGCACACCCAACGTCAAAGCACCAAGGCCTAGCCTCGCAGGATCCTAGTGTATGAGAGTGGCAGACCCCTAGTCCGGGGCGAAACCATTATCGGACTTCCATAGCAGAGCGGCACCGCTAGGTGCATACGGCTTTGTCACGGAACTATTACGAGCACTCATCTCAGCAGTAGCACACCCCCCCCCCCAAAACCAAAAAAAAAAAGGAAAAAAAAAACAAAAAAGTACCTTCTAGGAACCCGCGCTGAACCCTCCTTTCTAGGAGGGCTAGTTGACTACAACTTCTTCCGATGCCTCCTCGTCGAGGGAGCCGGTGTTTTCGAGGAGACGATTGCCCCCATTTGTATTTGTGTGGTTTTGGATCACTCCAAACCTTCCACGCCAAAGAGCAACGCGATGATCTTCTCCTTCCCCCTGAATGCAGCACTAGGGACGGATTGGAGCACAAAGTCGTCTACCGCTATCTACCGGGGCAAGCCATAGAGAGCTCACATCGTTTGCATGATCTGCGTCACTGGGAACATTCAGGGTTTGAGAGGACTGTAGTGCTTTTGAAGGCGCGGGGTCCTTAGAGAGGAGTTTCACAGAGCTATAGTTGGTCGGCCCATAGACATTCTCCTCCTCCAAGAACATCATCTTTCCGAGGGGGGCGTTACCCGCCACCCTCCGGGAAGATCCTTCAAGGCAAGAGTCTCACCTTTTGGTCCCATGCTTTTGACCCCTTCAAGACTGAGGATGGTGTATGCATTCCCGTCAGCGAGCAGCTATTACCTACAGAGGGTTGACTATGGCACCATTGTCACTCGGAGAGCTCAATGGGTGACCTTCAAGATTGGAGAGGACAGAGTGGGCTTTTTGAACATATATGCGCCGAATACCGCAACAGGCAGAGCCACTTTCTGGAGTTCAGTTCATCAGTCCCGACTCCCTCCCACAGGTTAAGAGTCGGGAGAGGACAGACTCGTAGGGGGCATGGCTATAGTTTCAAGCACAAAGTACTCCGCCTCGGAGGAGTTGGTTCTGGCTTTGAGGGGACAGGACCCTTAGCATTTACCGGAGTTTAGACGCAAACCTGAGAGTCTATGCTTCTCGAGATCCGACAAGAGGAGTACAGGCCCTAACTTGTCCAAATTAGACAGGTTTTATGTAGATGAGTGGGCTTGTGGACGTAGTGGCATGATTAGCATTTTGGCAAGCACTACTTTCTATGATCATGCACCCGTCATAGGACCCTCAAGGCAAGACAGACGTTTGAGCACCTGGAGCCCAGCCATCCTCATTCACGACTTCGAGATATGCAACAGGATAGAGCAACATACCTTTCCGGAGATGAGGGGAACCTCCAAAGATTTGTTGAGGCAATAGAGATCTTATGCCATGCATTTGAAGTGCAGATCAACTAGCACAAGTCATGTGGATTCTAGATTGGCTCATCACGCGCCCCGACTTGGAGTCGGGTTGAGGCTTTTCAGTGGATCCCAAGTGGCACTCCAGTTTGTTATCTTGGATGCCAGGTGGGGATCGATATCTCCCCAGAGCAACAGCTATCCCCTCTTCTTCTGAGCATTCAAAAAAAGCTATTATATTGGAATTTGGAGTTCAGCCAAGCTTTCCTTAGCTGGCCAGATCGTGGTGGCGAACCAAGTTCTTCTTGCCACCATGTGGTACATCACATCCTGTTGGGCCTTCTCTCGGGCTTGCATTGGTCAAGATCAATGATTGATCTACAACTTTCTTTGGGCTAGCAAAGACGGAAGGCGTGCCCGAGCCAAGGTGGCCTAGACAGTGATCATTCAACCGCCACAATCGCGAAGGGGGGGGGGGGGGGGGCGGATGTGGAGAGCATCATCTGCCCCTCTAATCAGAGCCGCACCCTTCTCGGCAAGTTGATAGTTCGTGGCCTTCTTCCAGGCGGCGAGCCCTAGAAGGACTTCCTCCTGGCTAGAATTTCCACCCGCATCCCAGTTTTGGGAGGCCCTTGGCCCCAAAGTACGAGATGGATCTTCACAGATATGCGGGCTCGTGGCTTTAGCCTTGCATTTGAAGACAGATTTGCAGCCAGCCTCTTGCGTACTTAGGATCATCTCACGCCGACCCTTCAACAGTCCGCTCCAGTTGCATCCGAAAAGCGTCTCTGACATCCTTTGATCTGAAACCCCCTGGTCCGTTTGCCTAATGGTCACATGCTGGGGTCGCCCGCACGTATCCTGGGGAGCTTTGAGTATGGGTCCTCAGTCACTTGAAGATTGGCTTAGTTTCAAGCAGCTGCCCTCAGAGGCCCAAGAAAGGAGCCTCACTCAAATACGGGGTAGGGACAGACTTAGCCTCGACATTGACTTTTTCATCCTTGCAAGTGGCTGGCCCCGATCCTGGACACAACCCCCCTCCCTCCCCCCCCCCCTTTGCAGTGGTTGGGAGTGTTCATCAATCACGACATACTTTAGGCCGTCCATGAAGCTAATGAGAGCTCCGCCTTACTCACCTTCTCTATCGGACCTCATGGCAAACTTCACAAACCATAGTTTGCAACGTTACACTCACTTGCCGGGGACAGTTGGTGGCGTAGGCCTAGGCATTGTTGACGGTGGGGTTAGTGAGGTGGTCAGACAGCAATGGAACTTGCACACAGCATCTGAGACGTAAAGGCGATGGAAGGTGGGTGACAACAGCTTGACGTGCAGATGCACAAGTCAACGCAGGTTGGCTGGCTTTGATACCATTTTTAGGTACTATGTTTATGCAGCCCCTGGAAAGATATCCTTCTATTAGTTACCAAGCAAAACAACCATGATGTCTAAGTACAAACTCAGCTCCACTTATGGAAGCGAGAGTCCAGAAACATAAAAAAAGGGGAGGATGCTCTTCTCCTTTGGCTGGCCGCTTTAGGAGGAGAAGGCTATCTCATACAACAGGGGGAGGGGAAAACAACCACATAGGTGGTCTATAGTGCCACATCACCACTGTCATTGAGAAAGGGACTCTGATGCCAAATCCTCAGGAAGGCCTCGCGGCACTTCTGTATGTGGTCAGAGTATGAATGATATCAATCCACATGCTTTGGATGGACTTCGCTGGCTGGGTGAGGGTGCCCTCCATCACAATGGCCTGGCTGCATCGGGCTCTCCAGATGTGCCACACAACAATACTGCTGCAAATCTCCCATCTTTGGCTAGAACCTGGAGTCCAATGACCAGTGGACGGAGTTGGGACAGCACTGCAAAAATACGAAGGTGAGAGACCTGAAGGGCAAGTCTCCCACCCACCTCCTTATATGCCATGATGGTATCAGCCTCAGTGGCCCAAGCAACTGTGCCCCACGTAACTGTGCGGAAGGGGGCTGGTCCATAGTGAAAATGAGGAGAATTCATTGCCAAACTTGTTGAGCCTTCAGGTGATCCCAAAGACGATGACACTTGGACTCTTGGGGATGGCTACACATCGAATGTAGTGCTGGCCTACTTCCTATGGCTAGCCAAGTGCCAACCGCTCGGTTCCAATGTGCCAGCTGTCCCAGAACCTCTTCCAAAAATCTGAGAGAAAGTGAGGAGGGAGGCCGGGAGGCTGCCACAATGTTCTGCTGTTGCTAGAGTGCCCTCAATCCATGGCATCTGAATCTTGCGGCTGAGCTGTGCGGTGTAGGCAAAGAAGTAGTACCGGGAGTCTCCTCACCATCATCTCGATCTTGCCATGTCCACTCCCCGGGTCCTAGTGGAGTTGCGTGAGAGGCCGATCCTCCCAAATCCACTAACGCTAGAATCTCTCCCTTGCCACCTTGGCTGGTGGAGCGTCTATGTGCCACTCATGCACATGGAAACCAATCACCCTCACGCTCTGCAAGGTGCATCCATTGAAGTCCTCCATAGTGGGCTCTACTCTTTGTGTAGGACTGGCTGCTCGCACATCTTTTGGCGCACCCATCTCCAAGCCTGGGGTGGACGAATTGGCGCCTTGCCGGCTGTTCCTCTCCAGATCTCCCCACGCGCAGCCTCTTCCATGATGCAGCCACCAATGTTCCTCTTTCACTGCCGCACTGACTCGGCTTTCAGTGCCACATGAGCAAAAATTGAGACTTTTCCAAAATCAGGTGATGGAAGCTTCTACAACCTCTACAATTTGGGGCCTTTCTGCAAATCAGCTCTCTCCACCACATTGAAGCCTCTGTAACACTCAAAATTTGGAGGTTTTTCAAAAATTGAACAATTTGCATAAAATTAAGGCTTTAGCAATATCAAAAATTTGGGGCTTTTTTTATTTGACCCCTCCTCCATCGAATTGAAGAATGGAGTCATGGCAACGCCTCTGTAAAAAGTCTGAATCAACATTCCATCTGCATGCAGGTAGATAAAAGTCTCCAAAAATACTTAATTTTCGTGTTTTTATTTGTAAGAGTCGAGGGTTCTCTGCCCATGATGTCCCCCCAAAGGTAAGTTAAATATTCTCGTGTGTTTCTCCGTGAGAGTTTTTATATTTGTAAAAAGGGCCTTGATCATATTACATAAGGTTCCTTTCCAATGACAATCCCTGTTAGGAGCTAGGGGGCTGACAAAGAGTTGGCCTTGCTACTTCAGTCTCTTGCTGATTGGAGGATTAACATGGCATGAGAGGTGCACATGGCTAGATCGCTCCCTTGCAACATGTGATGGAGTTAGAAGGTAGCTACGTCCTTTGCATGTTGGGTTTCAACACCTTCGATTTGAAGGGGGGAACAGGTCACAGTATCACCTACCAAAAAATCTCGCGGGTAAATACAACTAACGCAAATTGATACAACTTGACCAACCACTTTTAAGGTTTGTAAACAGAGAAAGCTCCCCTCTCTCAAAATAACGTCTTCCCTCTTCTCTACACAACTTCTACAGATCAAGGAAAAAAAAAAGGAACAGGTGTTCTTTTATAAGAACCAGCCCAAAAAAAACATCTCAGAAGCAGCCCAAACAGCAAAAATCACAAGATCAATCCAAGGCTTTCTTTTTTTCCTGGAAATTATTTTTGGGTTCGTCAACCCTGGGTATTTCAACCCTTATTTATGCACACTTATGAGTGGGTCCTCTGCCCACTCCCTTACAATGTCGTTCCCGGCCGTAGGTGGCATGATTTGAACCCGCTTGAGACTTCAAAGCTCTAACCACTACAATCCAAGGCTGTCTACTACAGCGGACTCCAAAAAGTGGGAAGAATTATTCCTTGCTCTTTTCACAGCCCCAGATCTCTGACAGCACAAAAACTTGGCATAAGGCTCATTAGTTTAGGTTGAGATCATCTCTTCCCCTATCATCACCCTTTCTCTCTTCTTTATCTCTATGTATTCTCATTTTTATGCTTTAAACAACTGAGAACCTTTAGGCCTTGCTTTATAACAATTTCGACCATATTACAATCAATGTTGCTAAGAAGGTTTTTTATTCAAATCTTACTTGCACACTTTTACAAGTAGCTTACCTTTGAGGTAAGTTTGATAGCACATGCCTTGTACAAGAAATAATACTACTACTGCTACCACCATCACCACCACCACTACCAGTACTACGAAGAATCACAACTAACTCCTAGCCTTGAGAGGAAAACTTTCCATACCTGATTGCCACGGACCCCCTTGTTAAGGTCCTGAAAATTTCTTTCTAAAATCCACTTATAATACCTTCATAAACAACAACGATTTTCAATTTAGACTTCAACGAAAGACTACGAAACCTGAAGCACATCTTTTCAGTACCAACAGAACAGATGGAAGATAGATGGAGGATAAAACAAGATGGACAGCTACAATGGAAACGGACTTTCATTCGCACATAATAATTCAATGAGCTTAACTGTTTTTGGAGTGGGGACATTTCGACTCGTAAAATACGTTCTATCTTTGGGGGCAAGGATTTTTCTACATCCTTAATGACCCTTCGCAGAAGATGGGGGCGGAGCTCCTTGTGCAAGTCTGCAAGCTGCAAAATCACAGAGGCATGCACGTGCTCAGCAGGAAGCACCTAAGCATCAAGTATACTCCTCCCTATAAAGTACTCAAAAATGGGTCAAAAGTAAACCTCCACTTCATTGAAAGAATTCAAATTCTTGTATCTTTCCACAAATTCTTCCTTGCTCCTAAACTTCTCACCATCAAGAAAATGCAAGAGAGCCCTAAAGAAACAAGAAATCAAAGTCAGCTGACTGAGCAGCCATGTTGATAGCCAGAACCTTCAGCTGCTAAAAGTACAAGAAGAAGTCTGACCAGAGTTCTTCAACACTATTCTGTAAAGGTGTTCCAGTGATAAGAAGTTTGTTCTTTGTACTAAACTCCTGCAAAAATAGCCCACCATTTGAATGAGTGAAACTTATAGCGGATACCATGAAGGTGTTGCATCCAAAAAGCAGACCATTTCTAATAGATACCATTTGAGCAGCATTTGCACTTACAGAAAGCGTTGTGTACAAAGATGCTTCACTGTTTTTTAGTCGATGTGCCTCATCAACCATCAAATAGATCCACTTTATCTTTGATAGAACTGTTTTATCCTTCAACACGACCTCATATGTAGTCAATAATGTGTTGAATTTGATCGGACGACCAGTTTTTTTGTTTGTGTAGAACTCATAATTCTGGCATACCTGCTCCACCACAGAAAATGCATAGAAGACATTAGAGAGGAGACCCCAGGACATGTCACAAATCAAGACAGTCTTTAAAACTGTATAGACATAATAAAGACAAATAGAGTGCACTGTTTGACCCTGTTCTCATGCTATCACAGAAGCCTTATCAAGCAGAAATGCCATCAGCACATATCCTTTTAACAAATGAACATAAACAGTGATCGTGCTGCCCTCTCAAAATGAAGACAGAATTGCAAGCAACTTCTACAAAAGGCAATACTCTTTTTAAAGAAATGCAGTGAAGTTATCTACTAAAAGGTTGAAACAACAAACAGAGAAGATTCATACATGATTCACTTTACCAATAAAACTACCTCACTTATGTACCTCACGACTCGCACGGTTACCAACATACACCACTACATTCATGTCTGGAAGCCACTTTCGAAACTCTTTTGCCCAATTTGTGATGGTAGAAAGAGGAACAACCACAAGAAAAGGACCAGGTATTTGTTGTGCATTCTGGAAAGCACCAGAATTAAAATTAGATCCTTGCAATTTTGCACCTTGAACAATAGCTGCCAATGCCATAATAAGAATGATAAAAAAAAAAACGATCAAACGTGACCAAAATTCTGGCACTAGCACAGAGCCTTATCATAGCATTGCATGCAAACGTTCACTAAAGCCATGTTCCTTGATTCTAGCATGATTGGTTCAGAATGACCATTCAAACTGTCCTAATCATCATAAGCTAGTAGCAATGATTTGTTCTGATTTTGTGTTCCTTAATCTGACAGAAATAGTTCATTCTTGAAGAAACCAAAAAACAGCAGTTTTATTATAAACTATGATCTACCTGCAAAAATCCAACCATAGAAACAGACTGGACAGTCTTTCCAAGGCCCATTTCATCAGCAAGGATAACATTGGTGTCATTTTTCCAACTGGTAGAAGAGACATACAGAATACATTAAGACACTGTTGTTTTGAAAATAGGGAAGACTGATTTGAAAATTTAGTCCCTGCAAACTGTAGACCTGTTCATCAAGAAATTCAATCCCTCGAGTTGATAATCGCGTAGCTTGCCACCTTTCAACCACTCAGGCTGATCTTCAAACTTCCTCAGCGTGGCTGCAATCCAAATCCCAAGCTCAGAACATAACTGACAGACCAGACTGTTAAAATGATTTTTTCATAATTCAAAACAGAGCAGACCACCTTTGCCTTTCTTTCTTTGAGATTCAACCAGCTTTCCTTGAACAGTAACTGCAGCTTCCCGTGTCTGTACAAACACAACACACAATATACTCATGATTTTCTCAAGACCTCATTAACAGAAAATATTTCTGCTTTGACAAGAGAACATACTTAGTAGTACAAAATACCTTATATTCATCTATTGCAACTTGAGCAAAAGAAATATCAACATCTTTTTCCCTGTGATAAAACGATGAAACTTTGTAAGTATAGACAACCATACAGATTTTCCAAACTCAAAAGAACTTAACTTCATGAGAAAAGCTTTACTAAAAAAACTCCATCAAGCATCACATGCTATGACAACAGATAGTAACTACAAATATAGATCATATAAGACCAGATGGCAAAAATGTGTACAGCTTTTTTATTTTATTTTTTTAAAGCACAAAAAAAAGAGTGGGCTGCTGTCCCAAGATAGGTACTGATGATAAAACGCTGAAGTGATGTACTGTGTAGCAGAGAGTGGGCTGCTGTCCCAAAGTGTGGCCTGATATAAAACGCTGATGTACTGACTGTAGCAGAGAGTGGGCTGCTGTCCCAAGGTGTGGCCTGATGTAAAACGCTGATGTGCTGACCTGAAGAGCCGATGATGATAAAGCAGATGATGTGCAGTCCCCGGCAGCAGCAACAGCAGTAGAAGTGGTACCAAATAAGTCTATGAAGTGGTACACTCTGATGAATGATGAGGCTAACCTATATATACTGTGTGGGAGTGCTGGTCGGCCAGCCTAAAGGCTGCCGCCCAGCAGCAAAGACCAAAAAAACCCAAATAAAACCAAAAAGCCCAGAAAAATCCCCTTTTTAGGGCTGGGAAAAATGCTGTTTTCACACAGTGCATCCATGCCATCCAGTTCTACAATGTCATACAAATGATATGACATGATACACCTATCAAAGATGCCCATTTCTGTCACCACCTTGGTAAGAATTCAGCTATAGATCAGCTATGAGATACTAGGATTGATTAGGAGCTCGCAAATACTAATAGCCCTAAAAAGCAGGCTTGAATTGGAAACTGGCCAAGGGAGCACACTAGAATCTCAGTGTGGGGTCTTGACCTAGTCTAGCTTATGAGGTAGTTCTGAGGTTTCTGAACATGTCAGAGGCCTTACTCATGGAATCGGGGGTGTTGTGTAATCATTGTCACCCCCACGCATTTAGATACTCCCCCCGAACCCCTTTTGCTTTAGTAGTGAGGTGTTGACAGCCCCTTCCTATGTCTTCCAAATTGACATCGTCTCCTGCTGAACATTGATGATAGCTAGACAACATGTATTAACCATGTTTCGCATGAAGCCTTCAACATCAGGCGTGACAGTCAGCTAACTTCTACCACTGCATAAGACAACCAAGATAAGTTCCCCCCCTGATTGCACAGTCTACAAAATCAGAGAAGAATGACTGGAACCCAAAGATAAAATGTCATCCCCAAAGGTTGCTGGCTGATTGAGATGAAAACAAAAGGACTACTGGTTTCTATCTGCACATCCATCCTTTAAAATCAAATACTATGTCCAATAATGCTTCCCAAATAAACAGAGGATTCATGGCAGAGCAAAGCTCAATTCAGCCTGGTACTAGGCTCATCTTTCATTTTTAAGGCAAGGAAGAGAAAAGAATCCACAGGAAAAATAACCGCTGTTATACTTCATGAAAACTCTCAATCATAAACATAGGTATGCAGCCCAATCAACCCTAATTTCTTCTTGATTGCTTCAATTGCTCAAATCCCCAAATCGAGACTTCACAGGAGTTTATTGAATATTCTCTATTTACATCCCATCCATGACCTACACCAGCACAATTACCTTATCACCTTTTGGCATTTCCAACTAAGGACATTTGCCCGTCTTCAGAATTCTGAAGAATCGTGTATCTTCAAAAAAAAATCATCTTTAGTAAACTCTACCCTTCTTTGATGTGTGTACAAAAAATCTTGCTCTCTTTTGAGCCTTCTGTCTGAATATCTCCAGCCAGCTTAGCCATTATACATAATAGATGGACTAAAGCCTGTATATGAGGGCTTTGCACTATTATAGGTAAACTCTATTATTTGCATTTACCCCTCCCAATTGGTTTGCCTTGTTAACATATGCACAAAACATATGCTCAATGACCAAATTGATCCTCTTTATCTCACCATCATAGTCACAAGAAACATTCCAAGGTTTTGAAGGTTTTTATTCAAAAGGTTCTGTCCCTCACTTAAAAAAAACGCAGGTTTCAAAATTGCGCGCGCGCGCACACACACACACACATATTTCAGAAACCACTAGAATATGGTGTCATCTCACACATTTTAGGTATTCTCATTTTGTTGCGGGCGAGGCATTGTAGAATTTGGGATTCTAATTATGTGATTAAGGACATGAAGAAGAGACGGAATTGGGATTAGAAACAAAAAGAGATGGAGAAGAAGGGGGAGGAGGAGAAGACTAAGACTAAGAAAAAAGGGGAAAAGGAGAGGAAGTGGCAGGAGAGAGGGAAGAAGGAGAAGAAGAGGGGAAGGAAGGAGAAGGAATGAGGAGGAGAGGGGCCATGGGCACTCAAGTTGCTACTACATAAGGATCTACTCAAAGGGGGGGGGGGGGGGGTGATGATCAGGGGGGAAAATTTTGAAACGCAATTGGCCAAGAGGTTTTGAGTTTTTTAAGAAACGTTTCGCTTCAAAACGTTTCAAAGGTTTCCAGACGACAAAACGCGTTTTTTGTAACCATGCTCACCATCCATATGTGAACTTTCAGCTATGCTCATATACAACCTCACATTTAACCCTTAAAAGATGGCCCTTCAAAAGTGATTTTCAAATTTACTATCCTAATCACTAGTAATACCAATGTGTCGTCAATAATCACTAGTAATGCTCTCCACGAAAAATCTAGCAAACTCAAGAGTCTACATCCTTCTTGGTTGGAAAGAAAACCCACACATAGTCATGTCCTCTCTAAATCTTAGATAGTCATGTAATAAAATCCATTAGACTAGACTAAATTAAATTATAACAAACCACCTTCTTTCAGACGTTCTGCTTTCATCACTAAACAATTCAGGCACTTTTAACAACATAGTCTTGGATGAGTTTATATATACTTGAACAAAACATCCTCTCTCCAAAAGTATGTAGGTCTTCTATGTTCTCACATGGTGTCTAGCACTAGGACTACCATAACATTCATAAAGAATTTTGGCGCCTAGGATGCATACTCTACCTTTATAGGGCACATAACCATCCTCTACCTTATAATTTCTTCACTTGAGACCTTTAGCTAACCTTGATAAATCCTCGTGAAAATCTTCTTCATTTGCATCTTGCAATGCAACTACATTAAGACTGGCATTCATCCTCGATGCTTCACTTACAAGACGCTCATCATGATTACTTTCCAAACCTCACATCGACACTTTATGGACTCTAGGAAGACATTCTTAAAGTG
The DNA here is from genome assembly GCF_041138505.1 of Cibotium barometz. Classification (NCBI taxonomy): domain Eukaryota; kingdom Viridiplantae; phylum Streptophyta; class Polypodiopsida; order Cyatheales; family Cibotiaceae; genus Cibotium; species Cibotium barometz. The sequence continues at coordinate 31,185,142 of NC_141068.1, forward strand.
AGTAAAACAACACGTTACATTCAACGAAGAAGTCGGCTACCACATTACACTTCCTTTTCCGCGATAACTCAATTTAAATTAGACTCTTGCAAAATCTCAGCCCAACAAGCCTTACTACCATGAAAATCTAGAAAGTACGAAGATTGTTTATACCCTTTAGCTTCCACCTCAATAGAGTATCCCACACCTTATCACTACTCTTTACCAAAGACACCACATGCTTGTGAGCATTTAGTGTTTCTAGCAGCTTAACCTTCTTTACCAAATTTGTAAATATATCCATTCTCCTTTCGCTTTTCAAGTGAAAGAGTTTTTGAAGAAATTAGCTCAAAATAATTATTTGTACATCTATTGGGGACGGGGAGGGGGGGAGGGGGAGGGGGAGGGGATAGCCTGCAAAGTAAAGGGTTGCAAAAACTAACTTAAAATAATCACACATATAAGGATAAAGAGGCTCATATCATTTTCCTAGTCATATTACCGAAAAGCTTCCAAACCATATAGCTCAAGTTAAACAATCCAATGTATATTACACGTGTATTCACAGGAATATAACAGCTTAGTTGTCATTTACAAAATGCAGATTGCAGTTTTTTAAAAACGCCTACAAAAGATTACCATGTTGATTCTGAATACGAAAGACCCTTCCACTTCACAAGGTATTCTTGAAACTCCTCCCCCATGTCATTATGTGAGGTTCTGTCAGCAAACACCCTTTCTACCTAAAAAAGACCAGCATAGACTATTAACCTCCCAAAGACACAAATTTCCATATTTTCAGTTACCATAAAGTGGTTAATTTCTGGTCCATGAAGCACCCAATCATGCGTTTGAACATGTCACTATTCAGATAGTAAGAAAAAATCTATTGCTTTACATCATCATGGGACAGTTTATCACACCTGACGATACTGCTTCAGTAGATCTAGCTCCATTTCCTTGCTAACATCATGCAATTCTGCCTGTGAAACCATCAAGCAATCTGTCATACAACATATAATTTGAAATTGTGACCCCAATGACGTGTGAAATTTTCCATACATAACCACTCCCTTAAGAGACAAATCCCATAATTGATTGGACTGAGCCATGACACCAAGAATAAACCTAGATCTTTTGAGTAGTCGAGCATGCTGAGAAGCCCTACAACTTAGATTGCAAAAATGCACCTATTAAATGTATCTGCATTCTGCTGGAAGTTCTAAAGTTTTTATTCCCAGCTTAATCAAAGTAAAAAGATGTCAAACATGCAAACATGAGAAACTTTGTGTAAAACAAAGCTTCTGATGGTTATCATCGCAAACTAGAAACATGATCTGAATATCATCTCCAAGTATCCCATCCATAAATTAGTGTGATGATCTCACCTCTTCGCGTGACAGGACTCGCCTCTTGTTCCTTTCTTCCTCAACCCTCTTTGTATAATTAAGAACCTTTTTGAACCCACTTAGCTGCAAAGAAAGACCAATTGTAAGTCTCTCTCTCTCTCTCTCTCTCTCTCTCTCTCTCTCTCATATTAAGGATTTCCGCAAGCCCAAACCAAAACCCCAAGTAGAACCAGATATAGATTGTTGGTGAATGTATCTAATGCTTGGCATCATAGCTCTTCTAGCTGATTAGATAGTTTTTTCACTTTGTTTTTCTTTTGCTGGACCACAGATTTATCTCTACCTCTATGGTATATTATGTAACTGTCTCATGGGCGATTTTGGCTTTCAATAGACGTTAATATAACTTGCTTTCTCTCTCTTTCGACGACATGGCGAGCATGGGTGATTTGCATTCTATTCTGGAGAAGGATGCTATCACTGTATGACCACACATTGTCACCATGTAGCATCACATGGATACTTTTGCTTATGAAGCTGGTTTCGCACAGTATTTTCTTTTCCATGGTTAAGAACTCATCATGGATACATTGTACTTTCTTTTTTGGTCTCATAGACCCTCTAGATCTTTCGAAGACGTCTCTCTCTCTCTCTCTCTCAGAGTGACACTACTACAGATACAGATGACACAGGGAGGTAGGCAGCAGTCCCAGATTACAGATTTCTTTCTTCAGAGATTGACGCCACCACCCCCACAACAGGGGGTCACACTTCAGCGCGCAGAGGATCTCCGAGCTCGACGGAGACAGAGAACACTAGGCTACCAGACCCCCAGACTCCATCAGAGAGAGATCACTCAGATCCGGTCTCGCCACCAGCTTTATGTCCAGGAGAGGCTCACACATTTTCGTTCTGATCTAGGGAGGATCCTACAGGAGGTCTTTGCCCCTCTTCTTTGCCCCTCCCCCACTGATGTACACCATCCTACATCCCCAGTATGGTACTGGATGGAGCTAGCTAGATTTGCATAGCATGATTGTATACCTGCTGCATACAGTACTGCACATTGAGCCCCTAGTGATAGAGCTCCATCCATCCCTTGTCAGTTTTGATGGTCCACTCTCCCATCAATCCTTAGCTTTTCAGTTTTTAGCTTTTCAGCTTTGTACCTTGTACCTTTTTCTATTATCTGGATACCCAAAGGACATTGACAGTTGTATATTGTTTTGTCTCATAGGCCGACTTCGGCCTCTAGTAAACGTTAATAAAGCTTTCTTTCTCTCTCTCTCTCATGATGATCTCACCGCCTTCCAGGTGGGAGACACAAAAATTGGGATTGGTCAAGTCATGGAGCCAAGGAAGGCTGAGAAATGGGCCGTCTAAAGAGAGATCATGGGGGTGTAATATGTGATACATAGGCGATGGTGAGCAAAAATACCTCGGAGCATGATCTTCGGGTGTGAGTGTAAGTGAGCTAGCTGCTCCTGGATATGGTGCTGATGTCGAGCCTGTATCTCTGTGATCTCCCTCTGATGTAGTCTGGGAGTCTGGTGCTCTCGATCTCCGTCTGGCTCGGAGGTCCGCAGCGCGCTAAAGCGTCACCCCCTCCCATGTCAGGGTAGGCACTGGGATAGATCTCTGAAAGAAATCAGTGAGCTGGAGCTGTCGCCCACCTCTCCTTGTGGTATGAGTCCGTATCAGTGTCTCTCTCTGGCACTGTGTCTCTAACAAGAACTGGCCAAATCTGCGCTGGTCTGCGGACTCCATGATCTGGCGGAGTGAGGGATGTCCACTGAAGAAGGTGGTGTATCTCTCCCTAATGACACTATATGCTTTGCATCTGCATACATAATGTTCCTCACTCTCAACCTCCTCCTGGCATAGTCTGCATATCCTCTCTGCTCTGGGGATCTGTGCTACCCTACCTGCCTCAATCTCAAGCTGGTGTGATGACACTCTGAGCTGACCAATCCCCACTCGGGCACTCTGAGGCATGTACACATCCATGTATCCAGGTCTCTGTATGAATCCATCCGCTGAGATACGCAAAAACTGATCTCTGTAGTATAGCATCTTCGGCGGTAGAGGCTGACTGGGTGTAATCCAACTCTCTTGAGTGTATCGTTGCCATAAATCTTGCTGAAGGACTCTGTTCCTCTCACTGTGAGAGAGCTGGATGTGTGGTGCATGTATATCATACTGGAAAGGTGGCAGGTGATCTATGTCGAGACCATGCTAAGTGAGCCATTGTATCATCTGTGAATACCACGATCTCCTATCTCTACTCTCTGCGAGCTGCCTGGACGCCTCAAAAGCTCTATGTGAGAGTCGATCTGATGGCATATCTCTGATCCTCTGTATGAAGCAGATCGTCTGGAAGAGGGCCTCTACTAGGATAGGAGGTGCAACCAACTCCGTCCGGACAATGTCATGTGGGACGGAGGGTTTGCTGCGGATCATCCGTGAGAGCATGAGAATCTGAGGCCTCTCTATCTGAGACCATGTGGAGGTGGTGAGCCTAGGTGCCCATACTGCTGCAGCATACATCAAAGCAGGGGTGACTAGTGTGTCAAACAACCACCCCTTCGTGCGGGGCTCCTGGAAGTGTGCCTGGTGACACTCTCCCTCTAGCATGACCAGAGCTGCATACCCTCGTGTGAGTCTATCCCTGGCTGCCTGTGCCATAGTAAATATTCCTAGCGGAGTCGTAAATGTAATCCCTAAGTACACACACGAGTCTACCACCTCTACTTGTCCTCCTGCTAGTGTGAAGATGGCCTGTCATCGAACCGGCCCTGAGGTGTGGAAAATCATGGCCTTGGTTTTCCCAAGGTTCACTGTAAGCCCCCTCTGTGTGCAGAATTCATCGAGTGCATGGAGATGGTGCTGTAGTCCCATCCGCGACTCAGAGACCAGAATAATATCATCTGCATATAGCATAATGTGGACTGTGGTACATGAGATGTCTACCCCATCCCCACCACCGTGACCAATAAAGTCAACAACCTCATCGATGTAGAGCCCAAATAGTGTAGGAGAGAGTGGGCATCCTTGCTTCACACCTATGGTGCTAGCAATAACATAAGATAGCCCCCCGGGGCATCATATGCGCCTAAGGACCTGCTCATATAAAGCATAGATGCCCCAAACCATCTCTGATGGGATCCCCAATGACTGTAGGCACTGGAAGAGTCTCTCTCGTGGCACTGTGTCATATAAAGCATAGATGCCCCAAACCATCTCTGATGGGATCCCCAATGACTGTAGGCACTGGAAGAGTCTCTCTCGTGGCACCGTGTCAAATGCTTTGCGGAAATCCACAAAGCAACAATATAATCTCTTCTCCCGCGCCCTAGCTTGGTCAATCAGACATCTCAGAGTGAATATATGGTCAATGGTGGAGAAAGCTCGTCGAAATCCAGCCTGCCCTGGTGCTCGTAGTCCCTCCTTCTCTGCATATGAGATCAACTCTACCTCGAGCACTGTGCCATAAAGTTTGGCCAATGTATAACCAATCATGATAGTCCTGTAGTTGCTGGGGTCTAGCATGTCTCCCGCTTTGTGGAGAGGCACAATGGTGTGCATAGTCCACTCAGCTGGTAGGCCCTCCACTAGTGCCCTATTAAAGAGGTGAGCAACAAAGGGTCCCAGTGTGTCAGTTGCATAAATAAGATGCTCACTCTGTATACCTGTGTGGTCAGCCGATCTCCCATGCTGTAACCGGCGGATAGCTCTCTCTACCATCGAGGCGGTAAAGAAAGTAGCGGTGGTAAGGCGGGACTCCTGTGGCTGTGGTATGGGCGACTGCTGAGGGATATGGTAGAGGCTCTTTGCATATGTGTGCCATGTGTGTGGATCCTCGATCGGGGTACGAGGGCGAGGCTCTCTCATCTTGCGCCATGCAGTGGCTGCATCTCTGCTCATGAGTAGGTGGTATATATCCCAGTACTGTGCCTCCTCATATGCACGCCTCTGTCAGCGTGAGGGTCCTCATCTGTCGGCTCGCCTGTCTCTGTGTAATGGTCCCCAGTGCTCTCTCGGCACGGAGGTCTATATAGCTCTCAACACTCATCATCATACCATCGATTCTGGGGCACGCTCCCAGATCTATCTGTGTGTGCAATGTGTGTATGATGGAAGAAGCTGCAGGTGGCGGCCGTATGTAGTAGAGATGACAACTGGGTGGTGAGTGTGTCTAGAGGTGACACAGGATCCATCTGAAATAGCCCGTCATATACATGATGCTCATATATGTCTGCCAAGTCATGGGTGAAGTAGAAAGTTGTATGCGATGCCTGTGTGGGCTGTGTGGGTGCTGGTGTGGAGCTAATCGGTGTCCCATAGGCCGCTTGACGCTAATCGATGGCCTTGCCATCGATGATGACACGGCCATCGCGATAGAATGCTCTCTTGCCCTCTTTCCGGGCCTGTAGGACTCTCGGCATGCATGTTTTCATGTGTTCTATCTGCATCCTTGTAAGGTCGTCATCCAAATAGATGGGATCTCCCTGTAATCCTCGTAGAATCACCCTCTTCCTTATGAAGGTGACCCTCTCCGTCTCTCCTGCAAACTGTAGGATGAGGGCTCGCTTGCGTGTTAAGTCTTTCCCGACTCTCCATGCTTTGGTGAAGGGGAGAGGGTCCTCTTCCCTGTGACTCAAATGTTGAGGCGGCGGGCATGCCTCATCTTCTCCTTCTCAATGGTGGTGTGAATGATTTGGTGTTCTTCCCTTTGAGTCTCCTCCCTCACGTCTTTACGGATGTTCTTCTTCACCACTTCAACCCATCCTGACTGCTTGGCTTCGAGTTTTCCCTCCATGTCCTTTGTGATCTCCTTGGAGATCTCTTCTTTGATGGTGGTGAGAGTGTTGTCATTGATCTCCCCTTCTTCCTTCTCGGTGTTCTTGATGGCTACCAGTTCCACTTTCAATGCACTCACCTCCTCCTTGAGTGCCGTGTTCTCTTGTTCAAGGTCCGTGACCCGTGCTTCGAGGGCCATGATGTGCCGGTGTAATTTGTTCTCCACCTCACTGAGGCTGGGAATCGGATGTCTTCTTGGTCTCCTTGATTAGTGCCTTCATTGCCGTCTCGAGGGCCTCGAGCTTCTCTTGGAGACTCGGAGCCATTCCTCGAGATTACTCTGCAGCGCTTCCCACAGGCAAGGAGTAGCAAGGGAGAGAGAGAGAGAGAGAGAGAGAGAGAGAGAGAGAGTTATGTTGCTGCCTTGGGGACCTGAGGAAGGGTGGGTGGGATTAGGGAGGCGAACAGAGAAGACAAGGGCGAATGGAGGCGAACAGAGGCGAACATGGGTGAATGCAGGCAGGCGGACGGGGAGACGGGCAGGGTGCACGCGCGCGCGCACGCGAGAGAGAGAGAGAGAGAGAGAGAGAGAGAGAGAGAGAGAGAGAGAGTATTTCTGGCAACGCAAGCAGGCTGGCATAGCAGCACAGCGCAGCACAAGCAAGGCAGCTCGAGCGGGGATAGGCGTAGCACAGTGCGAACAAGGCAACGCCAGGCGCAGCAGAGCCAGGGTGCACAGGGCGAGCAGGGCAGGACCACCAGCGCATAGCATGAGCAGGGAGAGCTTGCGCGATGTCACGCCATGGACCTTGCAAGAGAGAGAGAGAGAGAGAGACTTATATTAAACGTCTTCAGAAGTCCCAATGGGTCTATGAGACAAAAAGTGATACAATAGTGTCCATGTAATCTCATCATGGTACAAAAAAAAAACAAAGACGAGAGTATGAGCTGAAAATGTCAAATCCAAGCCATATGATACAAAGTGGGACGATCATCATACAACCTATGGAGGTAACCCCCCGGTAGGGAGAGGGGACCGTCGAGGATGTCGAGCTTGGGGTTAGCCTATAGAAGGCTCTGCAGATCCGCCGAGCGTGGGAAGGTGGTGTGCCTATCCAAGACCTCCTCAAGCTGGGGCTGATGTCTATGTTGTTGGCGAGGTCCAGGGAGTCTGGGGCGTCGGGCTCCGTGGCCCGGTCTAGAGTCAGACTAGAGTGGGGTCTGGTGGTGGGTCGGGCACTCAAGAATGTGTGGCTTGATGAGGCTGTGGGTATGTCATCCATAGCTGGTGGGGTATCCTCTCATGGTCGGAAGAACTGAATGATGGTCTCCTAGGACTGGGATGGGCGTCTCCCATGGGGTCTCGACTCCCTAATCACTGAGTCTGTAACTTGGTTGAACACAATGCTAATCAATACACTTAAATACACCAAGATTTAATGGACCAAAATAGGCGTGCTCCAGGCAAGTACACGAGGTACCAGATCCAATGGAACACCAATCCTCTAGGCATTTTTGGGCATGTACACACACGCACAAGTCCCAGCGGAAAGCCAAGTCCACAGTATCACATGAGTGGCATCAATCCTCAGCATATGCAACTGCCATGGACGCCAATACAATGCAAATACATAATGAGAAAGCTTGGGTGGCCAAATGGTGACAGAGTCTCTGTGGCGGTGAAGTTCTAGTAGGAAGAGGCCCAAGCACCGTTGATCTCGGTAATCCATGATCCTAGATAAGGGTGCAAACCCCTCTCTGAAGAGAGTGGAACCTCCCTCGAATATCATAGTATACAGTGCATCTGCATATGAAGTGCTCCTCTAACTCGACCTCTTGCTAGCAAATAGTGCATATCCTCTCCTCACGAGGTATCTGCATGGCTCTCCCTATCTCTATCCTCAGGCAGTGTGATGACTCCCGCAACTAGCCCCCTACAATCCACACGGCATGTGACATGTATATGTCAAGATACCTGGCTCTCAGTATGAAACCATCCCCTGTAGGCCTCATGAAAGTATCCATGTAGTACTATCGTTTGTGTGAGAGTGGCTCATGGGTTGTGATCCAAGTATCCTTATGTATAGTCCCAATGAATCATATCTAATCACCTGGTTCTTGTCATCCTGAGAGAGCCTGATAAATGGGGAGCCGGAGTCATACTAGAGTGGGGGGAGGCGATCCATCCTGAGTCCCTACCTCGTGAACCAGGTGCATACGCAGCTATGCCATGACTCGTGCCCATCTGTTGCTAGCTGCTAGGAGGACTGTAGGGCGAGCCTCGAGAGCATTGATCGTGTGAATGTATGTGACTGTCTGGAAGAGTGCCTGTACTACCATGGGTGCTGCAGCAAACTCTGCCAGGATAATATCATGTGGGACCGATGGTTTGCTGCATATCATACAGGAGAGCATCATGACCTGAGGCCTCTCTATCCTCAGTCATTTGGCCGCTGTCAAATCAGGTGCCAGAAGGGTGCTCCATACATCAATGCCGGAGTGACCAAGGTGTCAAATAGCCACATCTTGGTCCTCGGCTCTTGGAAGTGGGCCTGGATTCTGGAAGCACTCTCTCTCCATGAGAGTAAGAGAAACATACCCTCACATCTGCAGCATGGCTCATCAAGAAGATCGGTCCTATTAAAGTGACTCCCAAGTACACATACGAGTACGTAATCTCCACAGGGCTGCCCATGTAGGTGAAACTCAATCGATATGTGAAAAGAGTGGATGTGTTGAAGACCATAACCTTGGTTTTCCCAAGGTTTACTATGAGATCCCACTGTGCACAACAAAAGCCCTGTAATGTGTCAAGATGCCTCTAGAGAGCCTCTAGAGAATCTGCAATAAGCACAATGTCATCAGCATAAAGTAGTATGGAAACAAGGATGCCTGCAAGTGATACGCAGCCTCCCCCTCCTGTATCAATGAAGGCCGAAATCTCCCGAGTGGGCATCCTTGCTTCACTCCAATGGTACTCAAGATCTCCTCTAATAATCCTCCTGGCATCTCACCCGCCCTATGACCGACTCATATAATGCCATGATCCCCCAAATCATGTCTGATGGTACCCTCAAATCCTGGAGTCTCTGCAGTAGTCTAGCTCGAGGTACTGTATCAAATGCTTTGCGGAAATCCACAAAGCAACAGTAAACACGTTGGTGTGGTGCTTTAGCCTCCTCTATGATGGCTCGGAGGGTGAAGATGTGATCCAAAGTAGAGAATGACCTACGGAAGCCCACCTACCCTGATGCTTTGTGCCCATGTCTCTCTGCTAGTGTGTTGAGCTCAAGCTCAAGTACTGACCCATAAAGTTTGGCAAGTGTGTGGCCAATCATAATAGTCCTGTAGTTGTTGGGGTCCATGGGATCTCCGGCTTTATAGATGGGTGTGATGATATGGGCTTCCAGGTGGGTGGGAAGCCTTCCAAAAGAGCCCAATTGAACATATGGGCCACAAGGGGTGCCAGAGTCTCCCCTGCATGGGAGATGTGCTCTGCCAAGAGGCCTTCGTGGTCCTGTGATCTATCGTTTTTGAGTCTCCGAATGGCTCGGGCTACCATGTCGGATGTGAAGAAGGTGGATGTGATGGGACGTGGATGTGGATGTGATGGTGGTGAAATGGGGGCCTAATCTCGTACTTCGTATATGATGGGTGTGGGTGGGCGTTTCTCCCGGATTTTCTTCTAGCCCTCAGTACAGTTCACCTTTGAGAGATTGGTATAATTCCTTGTATTGGCCCTTAACATGTGCTCGTTTCTTGCGTCTGGTTGTGTATTAGTTAATCCTTTGAGCATCTCACTCTCAGATTTGGCGAGTTGCAACCTCGCGTAAGAGATGCTCACCTGTTGTGCAGCATTCCTCGTCATACCAATCGTTCTAGGGCATGGTGCCGGTAGGAAAACGGCTATGGCAAAGGTGTGTAAGATTGTGATGAGCTGAGAGGTGAGGTCGGCTAGTGGGAAATTGGGGTCTACAGATGTTAGATGTCCGTAGAGATGGTCGGAGTAAGTGGAGTCCCCATCATGGTGAAAGTGAATCTGGGTGTAGTGGGAGATGGGTGGTGGTGGTGAGGATGGTCGAGAAAAGCTGAGGTTTAAGGAGAGATAGGCATGGTCGGCTCCAAGTGGACGGGTGGGAATGGTGAAGGTATGATGGAAGTGGCTAAAGCCAGAGATCCCATCAAGTACTCCACTGTACTCAAGCCTCTAGCATGTGGGAAGCATGTGAGCTCTCCAGAAGAAGGCCAACGGGACATCCAATTGAAGATGGCTAAGCCATGTGTGGTCCCCAACATAAGGAACTCTTTCCCTGATGCTGTAATGTCCCCTCTATCATGTGATGCTCGCAGAATACCAATCTCCTCCAAATCTCTCTTGCATGGTCGGCTCCTCCTGGACATATACAGATGCCTGCTCGCTCCGAGTCCTAGCATTGAAGTCCCCTAAAAGGAGAACTTCGCCCAAGCATGAGAACTCAATGATGTCTGCTCTCTAAGCCAACACTGTAGCTCAAATCTGGCCTGCTAATCATGACATAGATCAAACTCCCCACAATCTTCCTGTACATAGTGGGATCCTCCAGCACATAACCTTCATCCATACTACTAAGCTTGCCATTTTGATCTAATGGCACGAAGATTGGCTTACAATTAGCCATCCCATACTTGACAACATGTCCAATGCATACTGTCTCTGTGACAGCTAAATACGCTCAGGTGTGCGAATGACCTCAATTCCTAAAAAGTAGCACAGATCTCCCAAATCCTTCATCTCAAACTTCCTTTTCAGAAGACTTTTCACATGCTCATCTCTTCCAAGTTGTCAACCCGAACAATAAGATCATCTACATAAATGGTGACGATCCTAATACCCTTATCACTCTTGCGCACATACAAAGAGTGATCTGCATCTGCCATATGAAAACCAATAGTGACAAAATACTCAGCAATCTTGTCATGCCATGCTTGTGGAGCTTGCTTCAACCCATACAAGGCCTTATGAAGCTTACACACATACTCTTTTGATGTAAAAAAACCAGCCTTTAGCTGTAGCCACCGCAACTCTCACAGTTGCCATCTTTGGAGGGGATAAAACTGCTCTCCCTCCTCCAGAATAGCATATGGGGACTTCCTAGGTGGGAAGTAACATACTGCAATGTGTATATATCTCTCCAGTGTGACCTGTAACCTCACCCACATAAAGCGTGCCTCTGCGTCCTTGCGGACTATGGTGATCATGGGGTATAGATGTGTCCTAAATAGTACCGCCACCCCGCCAGACCCACGTACCCCACCACATGTGCGTGTTGCCTCTCGGTATGTGGATGCCCACTCATAGCCTGAAATGCATGGTAGCCCTCTTCGGGCTCTGGTGGGTCTCTGTGAAGAAGCTAATGTCCCTCTCTGTAAAAACTTCTCTAAGTCCCCTAATGTGTCCCATTGCAATTCCAAACTGCCCCACAGACCCCACGTACCTATTTGGGACCCCACGTCCCTATTCGGTACGCCGCTCTGTGATCATGACTTGCCCGTCCCTGTATACTGCCCACTTCCTTGCCTTGCGGGCCTTGTGCACCTTGGGCATGTTCGCCCGTCTATGCTCTACCTGGGTTTGGGTGAGATCATCCCCTAGGTATACCTTCTTCCCTCAGAGAGCTGTCCGTGTGTCCACGAAGGCGTCTCGGCTAGCAAGGTCCTAGAATTTCAAGATGAGGGGGCGCACCCATGAGGTGTCTCGTCCCACATGCCATGTGTCCATGTAAGGGGTCCCTTTCACTTTGAGTTTCTTGCATAGGGCTAGAGCGTCAGCCTTGGGAGATTCCCCCTCCTTTAGGCCTGTCACCCTCACACGAAGAGCGCGGACCTTCCTCCTCTTCTCTTCTTCCAGCGTATCATATACGATGGGCATGGGTGTGGGGTGTTTTCTCACCACTTTTGTCCATTCTTTCTCTACTTCTTCTTAACCACCCTTTCTCCATCTCCTTCTTTGTGGCTATTAAGCATTCCTGCAGTTTGCATAACCATCCTCTGGAGACCCAAGATATGGTCTATGGGACCTGTTCAGCAAATACACATGCCATGCAGGCATGCACAGGCCAGGATCGGAGGCTCACCTGCCTGCGCACAGACCCATAAAAGTGACAACAAAGAGAACAAACAACATGCAACAAATACCAAATACTTTATCGCGAATTCACAACACAAAACCCCCCAAATTAGTATATTTCCCTGCATTGTCTATCAAAGCCAGATGGGGGCAAAAATAATCAAAGGTATTGTAAGCACCTGTGAAAGTTCTGAAAGTGTCTGCCATTGGCAGTGAAGATAAGATTGGCCCTTCCATTTTATATAAAACTCCTGATCTTCCCACCTCAGATCTGCAAAGGAGTCCATATCCAGCACTGGTTGTCTGCCTTCATCCAGCTCTACATTGGATGTTCCCTTACGCTGATGCCACAGAACCCTTTCTATTGCGTCTCCATCTTCTTCTTCAGCATCCTCAAACTGCATCAACTCAAAAAAAAAAAGCGTATTACTGTAAAAGGTTAAAGGAAATTTCAAATAATTGAAATATACGTCTAAAGTTTAGGTTATTTCCCAATTCTTGAGCCCTTGTAATGTTTGACTTCATGAGAGCCCAATCAAACCGTCCGTGTTGCTTAAAACACAGCTGAATCAGATCAAAAGTTCTTAAACTTTGAAAGTGGCATGCATTATAATTCCACGTGATGCGCACACGCACGCACACACACACACACAAAGAAAGAAAGAAAGAAGGATATATTTACGTCTTCAAAAGACCCAATGGATCTATGAGACCAACAAAGTCGGACAATTTCTTCATGAGAAATGCTTTGTCATGAAGGGGGGGGGGGGGAAGAGACTAGCTACTATGCTGAAAACATTTGTCAACGAGGGGTAAGTACAAGTAGCTCTGTGGCTGATACAAGCTGCCAGTGTACCACGTGTACAATGAGGAAAGGTAAGTGCAAGAATCATATGATGATACCATCCTCCCCCAAAACGTGGTAAGTACAAGTAAATCTGTAGCTGATACAAGGTGCCAGTGTGTACAATGAGGAAAAGGTACCGCAAGAATCATATGACGATACCATCCTCCCAGGGCAGCCAGCGAAGTCTCCCGCTAGTGGTGAGAGCTGTCCAAGTCCCCTAAGGATATCCTGGAGCAGCATGGATGTGCAGCTGACGAGTGGAAAGCTGGGAACTTTAGGGTCAAGGGCGTCTGGCTCTCAGAAGGGATCACACTCTCTCTAGTGACTCCACGGGTGCGTGGTGCGTTCCATGATCTGCTATGTAGTCAGTGGCCTGTGCGATCCCTCTGTTCCTGCGAAGCCTGGATAATGCCCTCCGTCTCGTAGGGGGGTGTAACTTGAAGAAGTCTGTAATGGTGGTCTGAGAAGCATCTCGCTAGCTCTGACTCCCTAGGTATTGTCTCAAGATGACCTCTCGATGGCGACGAAGCTACGAAGCTCTAGTAGGTAGAGACCCAAGCATCGATGATGCTAATAATGCATAACCTATGAGAGGGGGGGAAATCCAGCTTGAAAAAGACAGTAGAAGTTCCCACGACTCTCATAATAGTGTGGTCGTATCAACATATAGTGCACCTTTGACACAGCAAATCTTGGTACTCATGAGTGGTTAGTCAGTTTGACCCGCACGGCCTTCAGCTGGACTGCCTCCCCCCTTCCAGTACAGCCTTGACTCCCCATTTTTGGATCTCTCCCGGCAAGAGATCAACCGTCTCATCCATCTGGATTTGACAGGGCTGCACTTGGTTGTCCCCACGAGAACTCCCCAAAAAACTCCAATTCCACAGAACTTTTTGTAAGTTTCCAAGGATGGATGTGGCTCCCAATTGGTCAGCTGAGGGTATCATCTCGCCATCTATGGATTGAATTTTGCAGAGAAGAGGGCATTCCTTGCGAGGCATGGATATGCAAGGTATGCACAACTTGGGAGGTGGAGACCCCCTCGCGTAAGCTGCATAGAGGACTCCAGGGTTCAGTGCCAAAGGCGGTCCACAACCAAATTTATGCATGTGATGTATATAGGTGATTGTTTGGAAAAGTGCTCTATGATGGAGGAGATGCTCCAAACTAAGCTAAAATAATCTCATGTGGCACTGATGGCTTACTGCCGATCATCCCTGAAAGCATCATCACCTATATCGTCTCTCTGTCCTCCAAGCCTCCTCTCATTAAAATACCAGCTGCCCAAGACCACCTTAAACAAGGGTGTGCAGCTCTAGCTCGTCTGGAGAGTGTTTCAAAGCCACTTCATGGAGCCTCAAGTGTTGGCTCTTTGACACTTTGGTGCGTCTTTTAGCAACGTACGGTGCCTCTTTCTGGGACCAGATCTCATCGAAAAGATCGGGCCTGTAAAGGTCACTCCAAGGTAACCCTAAGATGAGATGCTCTCCACCTAGGCTCCTCAGTATAGAAAAAACTAGCCAGCTCTCACTCAATAAGAAGTGTTAAAGATCATGATGCTGGTTTTGAAAAGAGGTCTCTCTCGTCACAAACCTCTGCAATGCATTCAGATGTCCCTGTAAACCCTCTGTGGAATCAAAGATAAGGAATTTGTCATCCACATAAACTGTCCAAGCTACCCGTAAGCCTATCCCCCCCAAACCTGTCCACAAATGACGAGATCTCATCTACATATAGCACAAAGATAGCACGGACCCCTATTTGACCCCAATAGTATTAATGATGGCCTCAGAGTGGCCTCTTGGTTCCCGGACCTATCAATCACGGCTGGCATGGGGCTGTCCGTCCCTGTCTCTCCCCCAAAAATAATCTCAGCTCCGCTCTGAAAGGATAGACAAGGCCAACTCAGTACATAGGCCCTGTTCAATGTTGTGTACAATAAAGTAGGTGGCAAAAGAACCTCGTGTTTGAAATCATAATGTGATGTCCTAATAAACCATGCACATGGCCTCAATCCACCACGTGTGGGTGCATGTGCGGGTGCACCTGCACCATAAGGGGGACTAGATTTGACACCTTGTTGTATACAAGGTGGTTAGAAACTTTAGGTACGATGCGTACAACATGTGTTCAATAAACGTAAGGAAAGTACTAATAAGATAAGGTACATTAAGTACATCAGCCTTTTGAATAGTATTAAACAAAAAATATGGTATATTGAAAACAACCATACACACACAATGTGTGCATGCATTACGGAAAAGCATATGGGATGCATGGATGAGGAATAGCGGCCATCTAATAAGATCCAGGACAAACAAGAACTTCAAAATCGATATAGAAGCTTGTGCATTTTGTATGGCGTATGGAACGCCCGTACGATACACGTGTGGTACACAAAGTACTGTACGGATCATGACGTTATGTACGAGTACGGAATGCAACTAAGCCTTGCTAGATGCCTAAGCGATGCTCTAATAACCTATCGTTGGTTTGGGAATTATATGACTCAAGCAAAAAAGAGAAAGAAGCTACTTATAGGCTAATCGGCCATCTCCATGTAGGTCGTGGACAAGTTGGCAGCAAAAGACTTGACTTTTGTTCGCAGTCATCTCCTATCTGTACCATATTACACTGTAGGGAGTGAGGGCCAATGATGTGGGTATGCCCGCCTGTGTGAGGTTTTCTCCATTGTGCATTTTCCTAGTTTTTTCCAATCGTGGGGGTGCTGTTTTTTCTCCGTCAACCTGTACACTGTACAGAAGCTCTACTGAAGCTGTGAAGATTCTCACACATTGTGTGGGAACACTAAGACCCCGATAGTCTGTTATGAGGAGTTATTTTGGTTGTACCAATACTTTCCATCGTATGGGTTGTTGTACCAAAGACTAGAGTAAAGCTTTCTTTTTGCTACAAGGAAAATCAAGTCAAAGTGGAAAAAAAAAATCACTCCTAATCTCTAAAAGTTATGGAAGATCAGGCAAACTCTTTCCACTTGGTGAGACTGGGGATTCTAGTGTCTATGAGATCCACTCTTGTGAGGCTTGAGTGAGGTGGGACCTAGACCTTGTGAGATCCACCAAGAGGCTTGAGAAGTTGGAAGCACCCCTTGCCTTGGGCTTGGGCGGAAGGTTTGTCTTTATTTTCATTGTTGCACTCGCTGGTGCAAAGCACCCTCATATTTGTACTATATAAATACTCCTTGGAATGAAGTTATTCCTTTGGGGGGGGGGGGGCGGGGTTCCGGCCCCAATGCTGTGTTGAGAGAGAGAATAGTTTTCATTTGATGTAAAGTTCTTCATTGTTTTGCAAGTGTATTCCTCCTAGGATTGGAGTGTTCAACCGGATGCCCGCGCTCATTACAGTGGTATCAGAGCCAAGGTTTCCAACATCAAATTTGAGGCAAAGGCATCCCCCATCCCTCTTGTACTATTTGTAACCCATGGAGAACTCTACATAGGAAATGAAAGCTATGGAAGAAAAATTCCAACAAGATATCAAGAGCCAAGAAGACTTCTACCTCCAACAGATTGAAGAGCTAAAAGAAGAGTTATTCCAAAAAGATAGCTTAATTGAAGAGCTTCAAGAAAACCAAGAAAAAGATTGTTCAGTCACAAATCTTCATGACAGGTTGGGAGATTGGGCCAACAAAGAAGGGCTAAATCCAAGGGAAGTGGCCATTGTTAGCAGAGGGATATCAGCTAGCTCGTACTTCATCAGGGATATTTATTGAAGAACCAAAGGAAGTAGGATTCATGGATCAAATTTCAAGCTCCTGCCAACTACCAAGTACACATTGAGGTGAATCAACCAGCAAATGTTTCAAAGAAGAAGACGTTTAGGAGCACAGGTGACTCTCAAGAAGTGGATGCTTTTGAAGACACAAGAACATCCAAGGGAAAAGCAAAGATAGCGGAAAAAAAGTCAGCTTACCAAAAGGCAATGCAAGAGAAGATGATTGCTCGACTTTCTCCTTCTTTGCAACCATTACAAGCTGGTGGTGAAGTGGATTACACTCCCAAGGGACCACCATATTTTCCTCAGGAAAGGCTTGGTAGCTCTTGAGGGCATGTTTACAAAGATTTATATAATCCAAAATATTGTATCCTTTTGAAAAGTTTTCAACTTCATCTAGTAGTCTAGAAAGTAGTTTAAATCTTTGGTTTTGGATAACCAACTAGTGTGACCAGTCACTAATGGATAATCTTTTTGGCTATTTTCCTTGTGCATGTCTATGCACGATTAATATTATCACAAGGGCTTAAAGCCAAGTGCTAAAGTATTATGAATCACTCTTTTGGAAGATTATTCTATCCAGATGAAACATTTATGCCAAGGATTTGCTTTATGGCCCAGTGGAGCTGTTTACTGTAGTCGCTTTCTTTTGAAACAGTTATTTTTCTATTATGTTGGCTATATCTTCAACATTTGTTTATATTATTTCCCTTGCTAAGTGGCTTGGGTATATTGTTATGAGATTGGATAAAATTGGCCTGAGAGCTCCACTCAAGCGAGGCTTGTGTGAGACAAGGTATTTATCCGAGAGGCTCCACAACCAAGGACATGCTTCCACTGATGAGATCAGTGAGTACTGATATGACCAGTACCTTTGACATATGACTTGAGCCCAGCTCTTTCTCTGCAGAGTGTGATAGATGTCCACCTGGGAGTTAACTAGTATATTGTCACTATTCATTTGGAACTCTATTATGACTAGATCCAACCTCCTCCTTTTGGATGAGGACAACCTTGTTTTCTCACAAGGGAGCTATCACAGTTGCAGTCAGCTATTTAAAAGGCCGGAAAGATGTCAACAAGTTGGACATGTTCTTATGGAAAAGGACTCTGGGAATTCTAGAGAGCCCAAAAATAGTACAAGTACTAAGAACGGGAGATTTTCATTGCATATGCATGTGCACAAATCATGGATGCATGTGAATGCATTAGAAGATTTTTGCTAGGGAATGACAAGTTTTTGTGTCTAGTCTGCTTGGATAGGTAGTACCTGGGATGCCTGGTACTGCTAGCTACTTATCTACAATGAATGCTCTTGTTTGCTAGCGTATTTTTGATATTTTACAAGCTTAAAGCATGTGAAAAGAGGCCCTACAAGAGATATTTTGTATAAAGGCCCATTTATAAGGTGCTGAGTTCACACTCATTTAAATATGGGTGGACATAATTATAAAGGCTGAGCATTACTTGTATTATGGGCACTTCATTTGGTAATATAGACTCATGGAGAGTTGGAAACATATAGACCTTGCCAAATGTTAACCCAATAGAGAAAATTTCCATTTTTATGTTGCTTTCTAAAAAATTTAATAAGCTTATTTGCCTAAAAGGTGGTGGACCGGTCACATTCGCCAGGGTGGAGAAAACACCCACGCAGGTTGATGTAAAGGTTCACCAGACGACAGCTGTTAGGCGAAGACCTTCATTCAAGATTCCTGGACGCCAGGCGACGGCTGTACTTGCTGCACCTGCTATACGTGCTGAAGTCTACCAACAGCACTTGCTGAAGTTGCTACCTTACGACAATACATACTGAAGGTTGCTACCCGCCAACATACTGTTTCTACCATTTGGTGTTGAACCGGCTGCCAGCATCTACTGTACCTTTGTGCTAGTCGTCAAGAGTTGTTCCAATCGTCAAGTGCTGGGACTGCATCTGATACCAGAACCTACCGTACCTGCTGTAAGTATTATACATGCTATACAAACTGAATCAGAACCTACCGTACCTGCTGTAAGTATTGTACATGCTGTACAAACCATACCAAAATCTGTCGTACTTGCTGCTGTTTATTTTTGTACCTGTTGTACAGATTGTACCTACTTGTATTGCACCTATTACACATGTTGTATGGTGTTATGCTACTCTTGACTGATTGTACGAAAGCTTTTGAGATGCTGTCATGATTTTGAGATGCTGTCATGATTTTGAAACACTGTAGAGAAGCTCTATTGAAGCTGTGAAGATTCTCATACATTGTGTGGGAACACTAAGACCCCGACTGTTTGTTATGGGGAGTTATTTTGGTTGTACCAAGACTTTCCATTGTATGAGTTGTTGTACCAAAGACTAGAGTAAAGATTTTTTTTTTGCTACAAGGAAAATCAGGTCAAAGTGGAAAAAAAAATCATTCCTAATCTCTAAGAGTTACGGAAGATCAAGCAAACTCTTTCCACTTGGTGAGACTGGGGATTCTAGTGCCTATGAGATCCACTCTTGCAAGGCTTGAGTAAGGTGGGGCCTAGACCTTGTGAGATGCACCAAGAGGCTTGAGAAGTTGGAAGCACCCCTTGCCTTGGGCTTGCGCGGAAGGTTTGTCTTTATTTTCATTGTTGCACTCGCTAGAAATATGGTGCAAAGCACCCACATACTTGTACTATATAAATACTCCTTGGAATGAAGTTATTCCTAAGGGGGGAAGGGGGGGGGCCGTTCCGGCCCCAATGCTGTGTTGAGAGAGAGAATAGTTCTAATTTGATGTAAAGCGCTTCATTGTTTTGCAAGTGTATTCATACTAGGATTGGAGTGTTTAACTGGATGCCGGTGCTCGTTACACAAGCACCTTGCTCTGATACCATTTGTGAAGTTTTTATGGTTCACAAAGGCGAGCTATGGAGGTTGATCGATCCCCATGGTGTGTGTGCAGAGAAGAGAGGGAGTGTCTGATGTAACAAGCTTAAATCAGATGCTTGCAATGCAATGTGATGCTTGTAATCATTGATATGAAGCTTACAAGTTACAATGCTTTTATAGGCAAAATGCCATATCTTTCTCAACAATCTATTCATTGGGGTAGTGACACTTGCTATATACCTAGTGACATCACTATTTACACACTCAAACACTTAAGTGGCTATAAGCCCTTGTTCACACACACTTGCAAACGTTCACCTCTACGAGGTGTTCACACATACACACTCATAAGGAGTGTTCACACAGTGAAGCTTCGAATATCCAACACCCAAGGGATTAGGGCCTCATTCACACTTTTGGTACAACTTTACCATGATGCCAATACATCTCAAGCTTTTAACACCGACCCAAATAACTAACATGTGAGAAAATTTCCAAGTCATGCCCCAAGATAACTTCTTGTCGGGAGTACTGATCTTCCCCTACCAGATGTGACATCAACTGTCAATCAGGCAGCAAGTACGTGTTCCGCATTCTAGAAACCTTCTTGCCCCAAGATAACTTCTTGTCGGGGCTACTGATCTTCCCCTACCAGATGTGACATCAACTGTCAATCATGCAGCTCTTCAACCACACGAGCATCATCAACTGGTACAGAGCAGCAATAAATACCATAGATATGGCCTGTATGTGCAAGAGGGTACCACCAGCAAGTACAAGAGAGTATGACCAGCAGATAATATATGGGATCAGCAGGTACACTTGTGTGGGTTCTGCAGGTCCTATACGCAAAGGTACAACTCAGCAAGACGTAAGGTGGCACGATGTCACCATTTGGTCCATCTCCATTTCTGGAGCCACTTCTATGGGATTGTCACTCCATAGGACGGCCAGATTTGTACCATGTTCACATGTGGCCAGGCCAGTGCCCCATGTGAAAGGATCAGTTATCTTATGTCACATGGACGGAACCAGTTTTGTACCACCCGTGTGTGACCAGTATTGTGCCATATGGACGAGAGCCTGTTTGTTGCCACCTGTGTATGACCAAGATTGCGTCTTATCCATGGGACTGTCACTCCATGGTAGGACTGATATTTGTGCCGACCTTGTCTATGGGATTATCACTCCATAGAAAGGCCCGTGCCAGGATGTATGTTTTGCCTATGGGACTGTCACTCCATAGGAAAACCAGGACTTCGCATTTCTGTCACATTAGTCTTGTGCCTGACAAGAAATCCTTGTACAAGTTTCATGAAAGGGAGATTTTGTCCATTACATGTGCACATGCATTTGTGTTTGTATGCATAAACTTGTTTCGCATGACTTGTTTTCGTGTGTTTGCCTGCTATGACGTGCCAGTACACCGAACGGGGACGCCCCAAGTGTACCGTGGGTGTGTTGTCTGCTGACGAGGGTAAGTATTGCCCTTTTTGGCCTTTTCAAACATAAAATCCATGAAGTAATGTAAACTTTAATGTTTATAGGGTTGAATGTTCACACATTTAAAATATTGTCCGAACACTTTCTAGTGTGAGTGCCCATGAGCTAACCTTTGAATAATATTTAATAATAATTAAAGTATGTATTGCATGGGAAAACAACCCCCCTACACACGTGCGTGTTGACAGAAGGGAGCGCCCATTGGATTGGAGAAGTGGACTGGATTTAGAAACCAGTCGGCTGCTCTTGTACTGCTCTTGTACTGGCCTGTATGCAGCTGCGTGGTACCCGCCTCCAACCTACCCGCCTGGCAGCTGCTGCAGAACCTGCCTCCAACCCACCCGCCTGAAGCTACTGCTATACCTGCCTTACAGTCATGCTGTACCTGCCTGAAGCTGCTGCTGTATCTGTATTTGTACCTACTTGCAGAGCTGTACACACCTATTGTACCTGCATCTGTACTTGCCTGCAGAGCTGTACACGCCTACTGTACCTGCATTTGTACCTGCCTACAGAGCTGTACCCGCTTGTTGTACCTACATCTGTACCTGGTGAACTGTACCTGCAATACTTGATGTACCTACATCCGTACTAGCAATACTAACCGTACTTGCATCTGTATCAACAGTACCTGCAGTACTTACTGTACCTGCACCTATACCAACAGTATCGACTGTACCTATTTGTACCTGTTGTTTGCACCCATTAGGAGTACAACAAAAAGGGAATGATCTTCTCTGTTGAGATTTGAATTAAAACCTTTGCCACGCAAGCTTCACCTCCAGCTACCTACACCTTAGAAGGCCATTGGGATAGTGATTTTTCCCAAGATTGCCCTGACCGCGCCTTCACCTTTAGAGGAGCCAGTGAAGGTCATGTGGGTATGAGGAAAAACAGGGAGCAAAGCTGACTTGGGAGCACTTGGTATTTCTCCCACCGCGGTGCTTCACCTTGCCAGGTGTTAGTACAGGCATGCTTGTTGGTGCACGGTCCCAAAAGACCAGTGAGGACAAGTGTTCACCGAGTGAAGATGGGAGATGTTAGGGCAAAAGGACGGAGATCAAAGTAAAACCACACAGCATGAAATATGTGAGTGAATATATATAAAAAGGTGAGTGCAAATATGTACAAGAGCCCTCATATGAGAGATGACTCTGAGCAAAAAGAAGACCAGTGCTAAAGCAGAGAAGGACGTCGAAGCTGAAGCACAGTCGATGACGAAGGCTCGCGTCGATGTGAGGCAAAGCACTCCGAGGTGATAGTGGCAACGGAAAAAGGTAACGTCAATGACGATGATGGTGGTGCAGTCTCTGATGACACGGGTGCTGCGTACCTGGAGCAAAGAGGGCTGCCGTCCCGAGTGGTGCAAGCTCTGGCGACACGGGTGCTGCGTACCTTAAGCACAGAGGGCTGCCGTCCCGATGTAGCAGAGGGGGCTGCTATCCCGATGTGTAGCAGAGAGGGTTGTTGTCCCGAAGTAGCAAAAAGGGCTGCGTTATAGTGCTGATGTATGCTGAAGCAAAACGCAGATGTCTGCCAAAGCAAAACGCTGATGTAAGCTGATGTATAAACGCTGATGCATGCTCTGATGTAGGCGCTGACAAGTGCTGAAGTAAAACGCAGATATGAGCAGAAGAAGGCCTGATGTAAGCACCAAGAAAACAGCCTGATGTTGGCTGATGTGAGCCCTGTAGAAGGCGGCCTAGACCAGCAGAGGAAAACGCAGATATGAGCCTCTGCTTGTACCCTTGGTTTGTTCCAAAACCGAACTCGGAAAAACTTACCTCGCCCAGAAAGCACGGGCGATTTCTCCAGGATATTTTTATTCTAACGTAGTCAAGAGCCTTAACTAACCCAATTGATCCAACCAAACTAGTAAGTCACATGGTCAGATCAAGGAAGAGACTTGCACTTGGATCATAGAGACCAACACTTTTTTCTGTGATGTAAATGGATGTAGATGTGGATGTGAAGAGATGTGGATGGGATGTGATGTTATGTAAATGGATGTGGATGTGAATATCATGAGATGAGATGTGGATGGGATGTGATGTTATGTAAATGGATGTGGATGTGAATATCATGAGATGAGATTGAGATGTGATGTAAATGGATGTGGATGTGAATGTGATGTGATGTGATGTGAATGGATGTGATGTGATGTGATGTGAATCGGGATAGATGTGAATGAATGAGATGTGAATCGGGATAGATGTGAATGAATGAGATGTGATGTGGAGAACTACCACCTGAGAGGCCCGAGGGTCATCGCATAGATCTTGTGCCAAGTAGTAGTTCCCCACCTAACAAACCCGCATATCGTGTGAGTGCCGCACAACAAGAGGAGATTATAAAGCCAAAAAAGGATTTGGTTCAGCCAAGCTCCTCACCCTTTTGTTCTCCCGTACTTCTTGTGCAGAAGAAGGATGGATCTTTCCGCATGTGCGTGGATTATCGAGCTCTAAACAAGCTCACCATCAAGAACAGGTTCCCAATCCCACGCATAGATGACATCTTGGATAAGCTTGATGGTACGGCTTGTTTCAGCCGTATAGATTTGAAGAGTGGTTACCACCAGATTCGTGTGGTACCTCAAGATGTCCATAAGATGGCATTCAGGATAGCTTTTGGATTGTATGAATTCTTGGTAATGCCTTTTGGCCTTACCAATGTCCCGGCAACATTCAACCGTATGATGGACAAGATATTTCAACCCAATCGTTAGTTCACAGGTGTATTCTTTGATGATAGCTTGGTTTTCTCCAAGAATAAGGAGGAGCATAAGACTCATTTGGCTACAGTGTTTGAAGAGTTGCGAAAGCATAAACTCTTCATAAATGCTAAGAAAAGTGAGTTCTTCCTCTCAGAGATACACTATTTGGGACACATCGTATCCATAGAGGGTGTAAGAACACATCCTGCTAAAATTGAAACCATTCGAAATTGGCCAGAGTTGCAAAATGTACATCAAGTGCAAAGCTTTCTTGGGTTATGTTCATTCTATAGGCGATTCATAAGGCATTTTGCCAAGATTGCCTCGCCATTGCATGATCTTACAAAGAAGAAAGCCACCTTCAAATGGACTTCGAATAAGCAAGATGCCTTCTTGCAACTCAAAAATGCTATCATTTGTGGGCCCGTGTTGATTGTTCCCAATTTGCAAAAGCCATTCACAGTGGAATGTGATGCATGTGGGAATTGTACAAGGGTTGTACTAAATCAAGAGGTCATGCAGTTGCTTATGAAAGCCGCCGATTGCATGATGCCGAGATCCATATGGACATTTATGAAAAAGAGCTCTTGGTTGTAATTCATGCCTTAAAAATATGGAAGCATTATCTTCTTGGGACTGAATTTGTAGTCAAGACAGATCACCAAAGCTTGAGATATTTTCTATCTCAAACAAAGCTTTTGGAGAAGCAAATGAGAATGGCAAACTTTCTTTCCATGTTTCATTTTCAGATTGTACACTCCGAAAAAGAAGAATTTGGTGGCAGATGCTTTGTCCAGGAAGCCTTATATAGTTGCAGTTTCAATGGCCTGGGGATTTATCTGCCATGCGCGATTTGTATCATTTGGATGCTGATTTTTTCCAAATATGGACTGATTTGATGGCTGGTCACTCACATGCCCCTTATGTGATTAAAGGGGGTCATCTTATGAAGGATAACTGCTTATGTGTGGTGAAGGATATGCGTCCAAAGGATTGGGTATTGCTGAAATTTGAGAAAGCTAGGCTTCGCAAGAGGCCAGGACGAGAGGGATCATATCCAAAGCTCTCTACTCGATATTATGGACCCTTCAAAGTGGTGGACAAGATCAATGAAGTGTCCTACAAGCTTGCTTTACCCAGTCATTGGAAGATTCACAATGCTTTTCACGTGAGTCTTTTGCGGAAGTATGTGGGGCCAGATTCAGAAAAGCCTATCATAGAAGATCCGCCCGAGATTGATGAGCTTGAGGAGATCTTCCAGCCAAAGCGGATTGTATTTTACAAGGAGAGAGAACTACCACATGGAAAGCTTTCCAAGAGATACCTTGTGAAATTCAAAAACTATTTACCCATTGATGCAAAGTGGGTAGATGAGGACTATTTCGTTGACTACCCATAGCTTTTGCAAGCATATCTTGAGGCTTTTCAGTTAAGGTCAACTGTTTAGAAGCCGATGGGGATGTCACCATTTGGTCCATCTATTATAGCAGTCACCTCCTATCTGTATATTTACACCAGGGCCTCTGTTGTGGGTGTGCCCGCCCGATTTAGGTGTTTTCTCATTTTTCCCCTCTCCATATTTTTCCCTATTTTTACCAGGTGTGGGAGGCTGTCCTGTGGCTCTTGGGTGATCCAAGTGATGGCCGACTCCTCTTGCTACTCCCCACCTCTCTCTGTAGCTGGCCGACTTGACATGTGTGCTGGCCGGCCGACTGACAGAAGCTGGCCAACTGTCTTCTTGTTGCTGTTGACTGTCTTTGCTACTGGCCGACTGGATCATAGGGGTTATATAAAATGGCCCCTTGCCCCCACAAAGATTGTATTCGGGTATTCGAGATTTCTTGTGTATATAGCAGAGTTACACGCCTCTCTCTCTCTCTCTCTCTCTCTCTCTCTCTCTCTCTCTATTGCTGTATTTTTCTGCAGTGCACTTGCTCTTGTGTTTTCAGATCTTGTCTTCATCTCCGCTGCATATTCTAACATGGTATCAGAGCACTAGGCTCTTGATAGATCTTGGGAACTGTGTGAGCAAGAGGGGTGCTGTTTTGTTGCTGATTGGTGGACTGTTTTGGACCGTTCGGAAAGAGGAGAAGCAAGAGGAAGGCGGGCTGATTTGCTGGACAGCCACTTGCAGGTTTAAGTTCTTCTTTTTTCCCACCCACCCACCCTTTTCAGTTACACCCCCGCAATGGCAGATTTACTTGAGATGGCTGAGAAGCATGTGAAGATCCCGACACTCCCCACGTTCCCTGTGGACCGTCAATTAGACGGGAACAACTATGGCATATGGAAGGTAATGATGGAATCTTTTTTGGAGTCTTACGACCTTGCTGATTTCATTGTTGTTGGGGTTCCACGACCGGAGTTAGAGGAAGGGGAGTTACCCTCAATTCGGAAGGAACGTGAGGCATAGGCACAGTTATGGGATCGTGTCAATGCCAAGGTCCGTTCTTTCATTTTCCTCAATTGCACACCGCAGGTAATCTATCATATCAAGCATATGACAATAGCCAGAGGAATATGGCAGCATTTGGCTTCTCTCTATAACAGGGTATCGCCCATGAAGAGGATCTCCTTGGAAGTACAGATGCGGGTGATGAATCCTGCAAAGTCGTAGACGATGCGGGAACACATCAACAAGCTACAGGCTCTTCAGCAAGAAGTTCTCCAAGCTGGGAAAGAGATATCATCAGAGGATATGGCCATTACGTTGCTGTCGCATTCGCCCTCTCAGTACTCAACATTTTACTCTTCTTTGATTACCAGTGGCAGGCTCAGCACCATCACATGGAAGGAGCTTGTGCCCATGGTCTTGGACCAAGAGGAAAGATTCACGAACCCTCCATAGGGCGGAGGTTCGGAGGCCTTAACTGGCCAATGGTCGAAAGGCCGTAACAACTAGGCCAAAGGGAAGGCTTTATCGAAGAAGTCTTTTGAGAAGATGTCCGACACAGACCGCGAGAAACTGAAGGCAGAGAGGACCTGTAATGATTGTAGTGAGAAAGGCCACTATTGGAGGCAGTGTCCCAAGCGGAGCACCGAGAAGGGTGCAGAATCCTCAACAGCAACCATGAAGACTCCAGCTTTTGTGCATCTGGAGGTGATGGACACCGATGTTTCATTTTCTTCGGGCAAGGAGGAGGTTGGAGGACTCTCCGCTAAGGATACTCGGGAGTGGATTCCAGACAGTGGTGCTTCTAGGCACATGACTCCTTCCCGTTCAGCTTTACAGGATCTCTGCAGGTATTCTGGTCACATCCTTACTGGGGATACATCCACTATCTTGCACCCCTGCTTCCGTGCTGTACACAGACGCGCTTCCCCTTCGTACCCACCCCGCCCAAGCTGCCCTGCTTACACTGCGCACCCCTGCTGCACTGCGCTGCTGTGCTGACCTGCTCGTGCTGTACTTGCGCTGCCAGAAATACTGCATGTTCGCCCTGCGCCCCTGCTGTGCTGACCTGCTCGCGCTGTACTTGCACTGCCCTTCGTACCCACCCCGCCCAAGCTGCCCTGCTTACACTGTGCACCCCTGTTGTACTGCGCTGCTGTGCTGACCTGCTCGCGCTGTACTTGCGCTGCTGTGCTGACCTACTTCGTGTCCTCCCTGCCCACCCGCCCTTGCTCAAGACAGTGGAGGACAACACCAAGAAATTACTGGGCGAACAAAAAAAGGTGCTGGACAGGGTTCTGAACCAACATGAAAAACAGTCGGAAGGCCTCCACAAGGAGATACAAGGAAAGAACAACAGGATTGAAGAACTGACAGCCCAAGTGAACCACCAGGAAGAGGTGATTCAGATGTTGAAAGAGACCCAGCTGCAACAAACAGGAATGCCAGAAGCTGCCCCAATGATAGGGGAAAGAACAACAGAAATGGAAGCCCTAAAGGCTACGGTCAAGGACCACACAGTGGAGGAAGGGGAGCTGAATATTCAGGAGCGTTTAAGGACTGACTTGGAGCAGTTGAAAGCTGCGAGTGATAAGCTGCGGGAAGAACTGCAGACCACGAAGAAAGATTGGGTAAAGGTGGTGAAGAAGCACAAACCCCCACAGAGCATCATACATGAGACTCTCGAGGAGGAGAAACACAGGAAGGATAGGGCCCTCCATGTGCGAGTATGGGAGCTACAAGCGGGGGCTTCCCCAAAGGAGGATGCCATGACACTTTGCCAGATGCTAGGAGTGGACGGGATCGTCCCCCCCCTTTGCAGACACATGGAGGGCAGGAAAGGATATGACACGAGAGTGACCCCTCATCATTAGATTCCCTGATGCCACCAGCAGACAGGCCTTCTTAGACAAGTGGGCTGCCCTCAAGGGCACACAGGTGTACATGGGAGATGATCTCACTCTAGCACAGGTGGCACACCGGCATGAGGCGATGGTGACTGTTCATGAGGCCCGCAGAGCAGGCAAGTGGGCTATCTACAGAGATGGTAGAGTCATTATCACTGAGCGCCGTCCCAAATAGGGACGCGGGGTCTATGAGACCAAACACCTGGGGTTGGCAGTATGGAACTGCAATGGCATGCTGTGGTCGAATCCAGGAGGCTTGAGCGAGATTCTCACAGGCAGGGATGTCATTTTTTTTTACAGAGACTCATCAGAGCCCTGAGAGGGACTTACCATAGATAGCCGGGTATGAGTGGGAGTCGGCTTTTCGAGGCGCGACCCGCACATCAAGAGGAGTACGTGGCTCGGGGGGGGGGTAGCTGTCCTTTTTAGATCCCATCTCCAACAGATTCTCAGCATCGTCCGGAAGGACGAGGATGCACGATATCTTTGGGTGCAGCTACAGCTTAGCAGTGACAGAGTCGTCCACATTGCTGTGTGTTATTTTGCACCACGCCACTACCCTTACGCCGCACAGCATGGCCAGTCACCGTACTTACCATTATATGAGGATATCATGGAGTTCTCACAGTTGGGGGAAGTCCTCCTACTCGGGGATTTCAACACCAGGATGGGAAGTCAACAGGTCCCACTACTCGATCTAGACGACCCTATCAGACTACAGGAGAGCTGGACATCACTGACACAGGGCTGCAGCGATCATCACAGGACCGTGAGGAGGTCACAGTGTCCGGGAGATATTTCTTAGAGCTGGGAGCTACACATGGTCTCGTTATCTATAACTGGATGTCTCGATGGCCCTCCTCCGGCGCCTCACCTCCTTCCCTTGCTCAGGAGGTACTAGCGCTGTGGACTACCTTATGGGATCTCCGGCTTTGGCACACCTTATCCCCGACTTCTCCATTCCGCCACCCCCTTTTGAAGCTGATCGTGCCTACCTCTCTTTCACTCTTACCTGCACACCACCCATCCCTCCACCACCTCCCCCCATCTCACATTACACTCAGGTCCTCTTTGATCATGAGCTTGACCTTGTTTACTCCAACCACATCTACCGCCAACTCCAGGATATGGAACCTATTGTCCCCCTATCCACCCTCACAACACAACTCACCACCATACTCCACACATCCGCCATAGCTTCTTTCATCTGCACGCGGCGGTCTACCGCCAAGCCACCTTGCGGTTCCATGCCCCAGAACTGTTGGTATGACGACAAATGTCGGGCCACACACTCCCGTCTTAAGCATGAGGTACGGATTGGGCAAATCACGAAGTGCCAAGCGCAACGGATTTCTCAACGGCTCACCCGATGCAAGAAACGGAAGTTCTATGCTCGGAAAGAGGATGAGTTATACCAACTTTTCTTAGGGCCGAACTGCAAAGAGGCATGGAGAAAACTCCGAGAACATCACCCTCCCACACCTATCACCTGCCCAGACACATGGCACTCCTATGAATGCTCCCTCTATCATATCCCCCATCAGCCACCCCTACCCCCACCACCAGACCCCCGCCCCACCACCTCCACCTTCTTCACAAAGGGCATGGTCCTCAAGACCATTCGTAGACTACGCAATGGGCGAGCCCAAGATCATGAGGGACTCACTACCGAGTACATCTCACATGCCCATGATACCCTAGCGCCCCTACTAGCCTACATGTTCAATAGAGCCCTTTGTGAAGGATTTCCACCCTCTTGGTCCACCAACACCATCACCCCCATCCTCAAAGCCGGAGATCCACTTGATCCTAATAACTACAGGACAATCATGATTGGCCACACATTGGCCAAACTCTATGGATTAGTGCTAGAGGCAAAGTTCAGTTCATTTGCAGAGAGCCAGGGATGCAGAGCCTCAGGACAGGCTGGCTTTCGGAGGAGCTACTCTACCCTTGACCACATCTTCACCCTCCGTGCATCATTGAGGAGGGTAGAGCACGACACCAGAGGATTTACTGCTGCTTTGTGGATTTCTGCAAAGCTTTTGATACTGTACCTCGAGCCCGCCTCTTACACCGTCTACAGGAGATCGGAGTCCCATTTGACATGGTTTGGAGCATCATCGCCCTCTATGACTCCGTCACCGAACGAGTGAGAGCCCCAGGAGGTACATCACAGGAGATTTCCAGCACCATTGGGGTGAAACAGGGCTGCCCTCTATCACCCACTCTTTTCGGCCTCTACATTGATGAGATCTCGAGCTTCATTAATGGATTAGGCCGGGCTGGTCCCACACTGGCAGGGATATTGATCCCCATACTACTTTATGCAGATGACATCGTCCTCCTCTCAGACTCAGCCGAAGGGCTTCAGAGAGTTGGATATATGACTTTTGCACTCAACGGGACCTCTCTGTTAACCTTGGTAAAACCAAGGTAATGGTCTTCAATACCTCTCGCCCCGTCACATCCAGATTGAGCTTCACATATAGAGGGGATCCTGTGGAGATTGTCTCATCCTATGTCTACCTCGGTGTCACTTTCAGTGGCCCACGCTTTACCATGCTTCCTGCAACACATGCTAAAGTGACGCGGGGATATGCAGCCTTGAGCTTACCTGAGCGGCAGTGCTTCCAAGCACATTTCCAGGAGCCCAAGACGAAGGGCTGGCTTTTTGACACCCTCATGACACCACAGTTGATGTATGGAGTAGCTTTTTGGGTGCCAGATTTATCCGATGAGGATTGGCAGCGAGTTGAGAGGCCCCAAGTCATGATGTTCTCCCGTATGATCCGCAGCAAACCATCAGTCCCACACCAGATTATCCAGGCAGAGTTTGCTACAGCCCCGATGGTAATGGAGGCACTCTTCCAAACAGTCACGTACCTTCATCGCATCGGTCACATGGATCCCCACAAGTACCGGAGGCTTGCCCTAGAGTCCTCCAAACTGCTAGCACTTGAGGGACACTCTGGAGTATGGTATGCACTAGTTTCCACTTGGTTCTCAGTATATGGGATCTGCATGGACCGCCTACCCCCCCCTTCAGTACATTTGGACTCCCCTTTTTTCCGGCTGTCTCGCGAGGATACCAACCGGGTTATTCGGTCAAATCTTCTTAGCCTCTACACACATTGCACATGGATCACACCCCCGGAGCTCCCCACGAAGATGCACTTTTACAGAGACCACTTCCTCACACTCACTAAGGATGGATTCATCCAACAGCTGGGCTACTTGAGTGTTCACATGTCCCATGCCATGCGGATTGCGATTGGCCAGATATGGGTTTCTTCCCACCGCCTCAGAGTGGAGACAGGTAGAGCTGAGCGCATCTTCGGAGCCGAGAAGCTCGTACGAACACCCAGAGAGGAGAGGATCTGCCGACTATGCCACACAGAGGTTGAGACGGAGGAGCATTACATATGCCACTGCCCAGTATACTATGAGATCCGCCGGAGGTGTCACAGTCTATTTCGTGAGGGATTCGGTCCACTCTCCAAGATCATTGACTTCCACGACCAGCGTTGCCTGGGCCTCTTCTTGCTTGAGCTCCGTAGACACAGGGACACCTTCTTGAGACACGGGCCCCAGCCACCCCGCCCCCTCCCTCGACAGCCAATCATCACCAGTTTCTTCCGGACCCACGAGGTGGAGGACACCGACATAGTGGATCTTGTGGACCCTCCACGAGCTGCTCTGGACCTACCTCGCTCGAGAGGAGATACCTCAAACCGAGCCTTTGCACTCCAGCATGCCCGACGCCCTCGACCCCCCCGTCGGCCACGATCACCTCATCAGCTCTAGATCCAGGACATGCTCCACCGCCATCGAGCTACCTTTCCACGTGACATAGCTGAGGGAGACCTCTCAGCCATACTCATAAACCCCATGCTTGACATTTTGGAGAGTGGTATACCATCTACTCGGAGCTAATGTTGCTCCCATGTTTTTATGTTAGTATTTCATGACGAGTTTCCATGGATAGTTTTGTATCATCCTAGTGAGATAGCTATATTTATGTTTTCATTCTGTTTTATTTTCCATTCCATGATGAGATATGCAATGGACATTATTGTACCACTTTGGTCTCATAGGCCCATTGGGTCTTTAGTAGACGCTTAATCTCTCTCTCTCTCTCTCTCTCTCTCTCTCTCTCTCTCTCTCTCTCGCTTGCGTTTTGCATCAAGTTGTTCCAAGATGGTGTTTAACGCTGAAAGAAGACTCCCAAAGCTTCCGCATGTAATAGGAAGAATCCATCTCAACTTGGAGAACACTTTACACCACACTATCACTAGCTAGCCACAGCTAGCATCCACGTGTGGATAGCTCCAACTTCAATTCTAATGAACATGTGCCCGCACAAACTACTTCATACTTCTCTTCTTTTTCATCTATAAAACATGATCAAATGGTAAAGAGCCTCCAAAGTTCAAATAGAAGTTTCATGCTTCAGCAGCAGGGCCAAAGAAATGAATGCTTCTAACAAACCTCATTGTCTGGAGTTAAGATACCCTTATGGAAAGACTACATCAAATTTGCACCACGTGATGCTAAGTGCTCTTTGATGAATTTAATCTGGGAAGTTCTCTAAAAAGCCTAATGAAAAAGGTCAATTACTAATTTTCACACACTTTTACTTATGTTGCACAAGGCATTGTGCTACACTTTCCAAGTGAGTAAGTTTGAGGATGGTTTCAAAACAGAGTTGTATGTTGATGCACATGCGCATTCGCCCAAGCATCTCCCAGAGTGTGTGCTAGTGACCACTCTAGAGACGGGGAAGGACTTCGAGTCAATTCCAAGAAGGTATAACCAAGGCCAAAGAGGTAAAGGTGATGGGAAAATTGGAGTTCATGTGTGTGAACGTCTCAGGTGAGAGTGTGTAAGTGTGTAAACAAGGGCTTACAGCCACTAGTGTGTTTGTGTGTGTAAGCAGTGATGTCAATTGGTTTAGCCAAGTGTCATTGCCCATGAGTAGAGTGTTGAGAAAGATAAAGCATTCAACCTATAAAAAGGCATTGTACTTTGAAGGTTAATATATCAATCATAAGCATTACATTGTACATGCAATAGAGGTGAAAGTGTGTTAAGTGTGTAAACAAGGGCTTATAGCCACTAGTGTGTTTGTGTGTGAGCAGTGATGTCATTGGTTTAGCTGTGTAATATGCGGAAGCTTCGGAGAAGGATCGGTACTTCAAAACTCAGAAATCAGCACTCTTTTCGCGACGGAATTAACGCACAAACTGAAAGACGATGTGCAGAAAATAGAGAGAGAAGGGGGAGATGGAGAAGGACACAGTATTGGGTCCCAATTACCCGCTGTAGGGCCCCCACCACGGATGGTGTATTTGCTTTATTAGAATGATGTAAATCTGAAAACAAATACAAAGTACTTGACCTTTTCTTGGCTGGAAAACCTGCCCTTGACCTTCAGTCCTTCACCCCTTTGCTTTAGCAATGTTCTTGGCTGTCCTGGCCCTTGGTTGCTTGGAGCACTTGGTGAATTATGAGATGGATTCAATGAGATCTTGGCTGGGCTTTTATACCCCTCCCTTCATCCAGTCGGCCAGCTAATAAAAGCTCCACGACTGTGTTTATTCCAATAAAGTGTTTTCACACTATATTCCCTGCAGTCCAGCCTGCGCATGCTTCTGGGCAGCACCCTGGCTGCTGGACAGTCAACACATGGGTGTGGGATTGCTCCCTACACCTGGCCGACTAGCTGGGTGGGGTAATAGACCTGTCGGCTGCCTGTCCAGCAGCTTGAAAGCTGGCCGACAGCCCCTTCCAGCCCATGCCATGGCTGGTGGGCATATCTTGGGCTCTCCTGGCCCCTTGGGGGTGGTTCTACACCTCCCCCATGCCCATACTAAGAATGCAAATGCAAATCCTTGCACTGGGGTAGCCCTATGGGCTGGCCCCATCTCTACATGCAAACCTACATGCCTACAGAGGCCTGGCATCCAGTTGCAAACCAGATACACAGCACATCTGACATCATTCCAGAGGGAGACTCACAGCGCGGACTGGCACTGCTTCATGTGCAGGACAATGCACACCTGACCTTGGACTCATGTGCAGGACAATGCACACCTGACCTCGGACGACTGAGATGGATCCCTGGCTGACTCGTCCCGGACTGGGCTCACATGGGACCAGTTCGCCATCCCAGGTCCTGCACCTTCTGTACAGAAATGTCTACGTGGCATCCAAGTGCGGGATGCACGTGACAAGCTGAGTGTCCATGAGTAGAGTGTTGAGAAATATAAAGCATTCAACCTATAAAAAGGCATTGTACTTTGAAGGTTAACATATTAATCATAAGAATTACATTGTACATGCAATACAATCTCTCTCTTGAGCTTTGTTCCCTTTCTCTATCTATCTACACCACAACCATGGCCACCACGCAAAGCCCACCGTTTCCAAGCACCGCTAGTCATGGTTGTTTCTCGTACGCGTACGAACCTATTCGTACGTACGAGTCGTACGGTACGATACCGTACGAATTCGTACGATATCGTACGGTACGAGTTAGGTTTTTTTTTTTTTTTTTTCCCCAAAAAAATTTTTCCTTGAAAAAAAATTTCCAAATGCTTAAAAAAAATAGAAACCCTGCTTTACGAAGATCCCAAATGCTCGCAATACTTCGCAACTTTCGTGTCCACTCAGTATTCCATATGGGGTTGTGGAGAGACCTAAAAAATCTGGCGAGGTAGACTGGTAGTGTACACTTGATTGGTAGGATGAGAGAATCTTGCTACATCACTTGGGGATCCCTGGTATAGGTAGGCTAGACAATTAGATTCTCAAGTTATGCACAAGGGAGAACATTTGGACATGGCCATTTTGATCTAGAGAGGAGTCCCTAAACTTATCACCCTAGATGCACTCCTTGTATTTGTGCAAGGACGGTCCCTTAGTCATAAACGCTACACTGGGAGACCTTTGGTATTGCATTACCCATCCAGGTTCTTTTTTGGAGACAATCGGGAGATCCAACCGGGAGAGACACATATCCATGTACTGGTTTCTCAAGCACTGTAGACTCCTCCCCTTCCAACCTTCCCTCACATTCAAGCTTGAAGCTCCATAGCTTGTAAGTGTAAAAAATAAAAACCGTATTTTATCGTACCGTATCCCAAAATTTCATATCGTACCGAATATTCCCGTACGGTATCGTACCGTATCGTATCGTATTTTCGTACCGTGACAACTATGCCGCTAGTGTTGGGCACACCACCTCCGCGCAGCCCATCGCCAACAACGGCGGCACCATCTTCGCCACTATTTTCGTGTGGTGTGAAGTGCGGAGGGAACCACCACCACAGCTGTTCAGCCGTTCTATCGTTCTTCCGCCAACTCTTCGTCCAACGGCTCTGCTGCCCAACTCTCAGGCGTCACCGCCTAGCCTACTCTATAGCGACGCTCGTGCATATCACTCCGCCGCCGCCGTCTCAATTGTGTACGCTATCATAGCGGTTGCGCCGCCTGGCTGCCCACAAATGTATATCGCAATTATAAACCAAGGTATCAAGAGATAGATCCAATGTTGGGCAACCAATGATCTAGAAAGCTTTCTCTCCACCTATACTATCTCTCTCTCTCTCCCAATGTCCGTCCCCAGCTCTTGGTTGCCGCTTGGACCTTCTCACCCTTCGCGAGCTGCTGATCTTCATACTCGACTACAACACCCACTGATTTGCTCTGCGCATCAACTCTCACCGCCTCCAGTATCTCTATCCACACTCGCTCTGCCTCCCATGTGGCTCCGCCTGCAACAATCCTCTCTTACGTGGTTGCCACCACCTCTACCCACAACACTCCACTCCTCACTGCTACACATACAGTCTCTCCAATGGATGCTTCCACACCTTTTTGATCTAATGCTTCTACACCATCTTGTTTTCGCTACTCAGAGCTATCATTAGTCTCTGGGATCTAAACAAAAGCAACATTGTTTTTTCAAGAAGCTCTCCATGGATCTAAACAGAAGCAATGTTGTTTTTTCGAGAAGTTCTCCACAGCTAACTTTTCAACTTACCAGAAAAGGGTTCGTCTACTTCTCATGCATGATGGTGTTTGGAACATGGTCAATAGCACCAAGGAGAAAACCCGAAGGGATTCAAGGTGCGGTTTGGTAAGATAAAAACGACAAGGCACTGGCATAGATTGACCTTGGTCTTGCAAATAGCCTCATTCATCATGTTGACTTTGACAAAACCGCCAAATTGCCAATCAGGTATGGGATAATCTTGAAAATCTATTTGGAAACAAGATAAACAATTCAAAAGTGTTTCTCAAGCAAAAGTATTATGGTTTTAAAATGAAAGAACACACTGCAAGAGAACCTCAAACCATAGGTTCCCTCCTCCAATAACTAGCTATTTTAAAAGCCAACATTGATAACAATGACAAGAACGCCGTACTCTACTCCAGCTTGGAAGAAATGGAAAAGCACAAGGAAGTGTTGTCTTCTTTTCAAGTGTCTACAGAGATGTCATATAAAGACATGATGACTATCCCCATTGATGAGGATCGTCGACTTCGAGAGCAAGCTTCTATCAATCATACATGTCCAAAATGAAGACTAAACCCAAGGAGAAAGTAGTCAAGTGCACACTCTACAAGAAGTTGAGACACATCGAAGAGAAATGCTACAAGCGGATGGCAAAAGAGCAGGAGCAAAATCATGCCACCCTAGTGACCAAAAGGAAGATGAAGAGTTTGGAGATGCTCCGAAGAAGCCGGAAAATCCTACTTCAGTACTTGAAAAAGCTTTCACTACCACATTCTCTTCTGAGGTGGATAACCGATGGGCTTTTTGAAGAATCTTTATATTTGAGTGAAGGAGTCTCTGCCTAAGATGTCCCCCAAAATATCCCTGTGTATATATTCTCTCTTATATGTTTGTAATGCCTTATTTTATAAAAAACGCCATTCCTATGTCATCCCTGTTTTGCCCCATATCACCTCAAGTGTGAAGGCTATTCCTCATAACACCACCCTAACTCCAAAGAAAGGATTGTTGGGAAAATCGGAGTTCGTGTGTGAATAGGGCTTGTAGCCACTAGTGTGCTTGTGTGTGTAAGCAGTGATGTCATTTGTTTAGTCATGTGTCATTGCCCCATGAGTAGAGTGTTGAGAAAGATAAGGCATTCAGCCTATAAAAAGCCATTGAAGTTTGAAGGTTGGCATATCAATCAAAAGCATTACATTGTATGTGCAATACAGTCTCTCTCTTGAGCTTTGTTCCCTTTCTCTCTCTATCTACACAAAAGCCATGGACATCTTTCGTCCTCCTTAGCTTAGGCCTGTGTAACCCTAACCCTAAAGACTGCAAAAGGCAAGTTTAGGAACAAAGCACATCTCACACAAATATGGTGTAAGCCAATAAGCCAACAAAATCTTAAAAAATAAAAAAACGCCAATGGATAGTCAAAGCTCCTTAGTACCCTCTTGGGTTCTTATCAAACTAATCTACCATGATATGAAGGAGAAAAGAAAGAAAATAAAACAAGTGAATGACTAATAGAAAAGATAAAGTTTTGCTCCCACTCATTCCCGCACTAAAAATTTGTTTTTCCCACTAGTACTAATGAATGGCTTGCATACCTTTGCCTGCTTCTTGGCTCTCTGCAGTTCCTCATCATCACTTTCTTCTGCTTCAGCATAAGACTTTCTTGGAACAGACCTGCTTGAGGTGCGAGTCTCCCTTGACGGGACGTCTTTCTCCTTTCTCCTAACATGTGCCACCATGGACCTGTTCACTTTCCCTCTAGACTTCCTTTTTGAACCTACAAAGTCCTCATCTTCACTTTCCTCAACCAGATTCCTTGTTGATATTTCAGCATCTTCTTCTTCGTCCTCATCAACATCAGAAAGAAACCTTGTTCTCTTGGAACGCGAACTCCTATTCAGATTCCTGCTGCTAGAATCTTTACGAGCCTTAGTTTGCCTCCGACTTGTTTTACCACTAGACAATACATAATCGTTGTCACTTCCTTCTGACAGTTGCAGGCTATCATCGTCATCCTCTTCACCTAGTTCACCTTCACTTTCCTCATAGTCCACATCAACCTGCCAAACATTCAGACCCACACAGGTTGCTTTTGACTTTCTTTTATTTCAAAAGAGAGTGCATACAAACACCGAGGACAATCTTTCATTGGGGAAACTTAAAGGCAAAGACTCAAAGTGCTTATTTTGCATGTACAAATTTCAGCAAGCCAGAGTTCAGGAGAAAAAAATGAAAAACCAAACTCCAAAGTCATATGGCATGTATACCTTCCGAGAGCGGTGGGGAACTGCATCAGGAGAGCTATCCCTGGGATTGAAGTCCTCATCTGCTGGATCATCCTCTGCATTTTAAGGATAGATAAGAGAATCAAATACGAGTAAAATGTAAAGTACATTGTTATGCCTGATGGCTTCATCAAAATAATCAAAATGCAGTATCTGCAGAAAGAACAAAAGAGTACCCTTCCTGGTTACCTTCCTCCTCTTCAAAATCGTCCTCTTCATCATAGTTATCCTCATCAATTTGTGGCTGCACAGGCTTGTGCCTGAGACCGGACTCTCTCTTCAGATTAGTCCTGACACCTAGTCCAGTTCTTTTACCCTTTGCTTTGACTGACCGTTTGAACCTACCGTTGTAAGCAGCAGCCTCCTCCTCCTCTGACACTACAAAATCCTCATCCCCATTTGATTCAATCTTGTAATCTTCATCTGCAGCATCATTGTCCAGACTCTCTTTCTCTGAAAGGCTATCCTTGTCATTATCCATATAAATACCGTTCTTTTTTGACTGCGACAAATAGCTTTGTTCCTCCCCTTCAAAGTCAGAATCTGAACCTCTAAAATCATCTGCTGCACTCTGGTAAAGTGCATGATTGTCATTCAAATACTTCCCTGCCTGATTCAAGTTGTAGTCCACGCCGTCATTCCCTTCCCTCTCATATGCATTGCCATAACTACCTTCTTCCTCACTTCCAGGTGCATATTTCTGCCCTGCATCACTACCATTTTCTCTGACAATGTGATCACTTGAGCTGCACTCTAACCCATCCAAACGTTCTTCAGACTTTCCAACTTTGCCAGAACTATGATTACTTCTTACATTGGCAAGACTGTCTTCTTCGTCATTTGAGCTCTCGTCTTCATAAAAAGCCATGTTTCCTAAACTACCAGAAGTTCTATTCTGCTTGATATGTCATTCAAATTCCAGTTACATTGCCTGTAAGTAACTGCAAAAGATGCAGCCAAAAAGTTTAAGCATTGCATCATAGTTGAAGTTGAATAATAAGATATAATGGGCTATTCATTAACCAAAGAAGCACAGTAAGAATTGCCACCCAGCAAAAAAATCAGTAATTTCAAGGACATCAAGTGGGCAACTACTCTACTTCTCAAAAAAATGATAGTTTGAGACAAAAAAATCTTTGCATTACTGATGGAAGCTAATCAAATGAAGAATCTGGAGGCTTTAAAACTTGAAGCAATCTTACTGTTAGAAGCAACACTCAAAGTTTCCAAGACATTATTTGAAGAAGGATAGGCTAAGACAAGATATAACTTGTCTTAAAACATATGTTTTGTCTCTCTCCTGTGCTCCTATGTGGTCCTAAGGACAATGCCATCAGCCCTGTCTTCTCCTAAAGAAGGCCTTATTAACTCCAGAAGCAGAAGTTAAGAAATAAAGAAATAACTTCCGGCATTGGGCGACACAGAAGATACTACCACATACCTCTACAGCTCAGTCATCTCACCACCTCAAATAGACAAAGGCAGAAAAATAGAGAGCACTGAAAAGGCAGTAAAGTCAGGTAAACAAAAGGAGACTCTTAACTTGATCATGCTTCTCACGTTATGTGTACACATCTGAAACTTGAAAGTTGTTAATGACGGATAGAAATCATAGTGGCTAATCATTGATCAGCGTTGCTGAGGCTTAATGTATCGATTCATATTGATGATCAGTGGAGGTTTGTAGGGCATGGGTGGTGCGGATGCTTGAAAAAAAAACTCATCAGGAAAATCATAGCAGAAATAAACTTAAGCAGGAGGAGGGATATGATAGGTCATAGTTAACGGTAATGAATCATTTGTAGAGCCAGTTGCCATCTATAGTCAAGCGATCTTTCAATGATCTGATGTTACGAGCTTCGGCATCTACATAAACGGTAAAAGGATCGCAAGGACTTCAAGAACAAGCAGGTCGAAGCCGCGCGACAGTTTCTGAAAGGATTTATGGCAATGCCAGGGTTGGCTATGGAGACTGGAATCTTAAGGAAAACAACGATAGCATAGAAACGCAGAAGCAGGGGGGCGAAACCCTGGCGTCCCCGCAGGAAAAAAGGGATTGACAAGGAAAAGCTGATAGAAACCGATGGAAGGGGACGAGCTCATGAGTGATCAAAAGACTCACCTCTGCAGGGAAGCGAATTCGATGCAGACGCAGAAACCACCACCAAAGAAGGCAAACAAGAAGAGAGGATTTGTCTATGGCGAGACGCAGAGGCTTTGGATATGGTGGGGGCCAAATCTGCAACAGATGATGGTGGATCGAAAGAAGACCGATGCCAAAACAGGATCTCTACGGCAAAGGCGATGGCGAGATGAAAAGACACTGTAAGAAACTAGAGCCGCTTTGCCTCCTTTGTTGTTCTAGGTATTCGTGGCTATGGTGGGCCGAAGCTTTACGGTCTGTCTGTGTGTTAAGAAAAAACGCAAGCAGATGAACGGAGGCGAAGAAGCCAAACTACAATT
Organism: Cibotium barometz; assembly: GCF_041138505.1. NCBI lineage: Eukaryota > Viridiplantae > Streptophyta > Polypodiopsida > Cyatheales > Cibotiaceae > Cibotium > Cibotium barometz. Next base: position 31,226,098 of record NC_141068.1, read on the forward strand.
GAGAAGATGATAATAAGACCTCCTTCCCCCTTTTCCCCTCCCTAATGCAAAATTTTATTTGCTCCTCATGTCTTTCCTAAGCCCCTTTTGTAAATCGTTCACCCTGTGGCCAATTCAGTTCTGCCACGTGGCATTGCTTCCTAGACTTGACCTTGGAAAGGTTATGCAATTTGGGGGTTCGAAGAGAGAGAGAGACATACAGAGCCGCTTAACATTGACTTCTATTGATCTAGAGAAACCAATCGACGGAGAGACGTGAACCCAAGTGGGTTCACGTCATCCCAAGGGCAATCCCACTAGCTATTTCTACCCCACGATGGGTGGCAAAAATGTAGTGAGAGTGTCCTCTTTTACACACACACACACACACACACGGGAGAGAGAGAGAAAGAGAAAGAGCCAACTCCATATACCTTAGGTTGTGGTACATATGCCCACCCAACTCTCTCTCTCTCTCTCTCCAAACCCCCAAATTGCATAATTGGGGATTGGGTGGGCATATGTACCACCACCTAAGGTATATGGAGTTAGCTCTCTATCTCTCTCTCCCCACCCAATCCCCAATCCATTGTTTGAAATTAAATGGAAGAAGAAAGAAGATGCATGCTTGTGAAACCCCTCCTTCACTCAAGTGAAAGGAAAGAAGGAATGCAAAGTATGCTTATTTGACCAATCCTCGCAGAGCTTTAAAAACATCACATGTCAATCCCCTCTTCTCAAACTGTGTATCGACCAACAACAACAGGCAAGTTATAAAATCAAAACATATAACATTGTGAGGTTTTCGAGCAACTACTTTGTAGAAGCTAATGTAGCTGTGCAATTGGGCAAGAGATATCATCCACAACAAAGACGAAGTATGAAGCTTAGGAGCTATTCATGTGCAATATTATCAATGATGCTTATTTTTCATGAAACCCCTACCCATGATTAAGATGTGTTGAAACTTTCATAGGATGGAGTTTCAAGTGAATTATGTTATGACACTATAGCATGGTATTTTTCATTCAAGGAATTACATATGTTTTATCACCCATCATGGTAGAAACAACAATCAAGTTGGGATGCATGTCCAATTTGGGATACATGTCCAATCTCCTCTATGCTATGTGCTTAAAGAAACTTAGGCAAGTTTAAAGGTGTTCAAGCCCAAAGATGTGCATGGACCAAACTCACATCATCATGATGTCATGAGGTTCTAAAACCACAAGATGAAAACTTGCCCCAACTTTGTGTATCTTAGCCTTTTGTATCTCTATTATAACCTTATCTATCTTATTATTACAATTGCTAATGTCAACAAGCCACCCCATGCCACCCTCATTTACTCATTGATTTTCAAGCACCATAAGTAGGACACACCAACTTTGGGGTTTGAATTGAGGTGTTTTACAACAAAAGCACACATTAAAAGTCTTTAATGAAGGAAGCCCACCAAAGTGTACTCAATGAAAAGGTGCGAAACGAGATTTCAAATTGTGGGTTTTGACTACTAAAAAGGGTGCTTGAACATCATAAATTGATTTGGAGCTCTGGAGCATTTGATCAATGAACATTTGATCAACTTTGAGCATTTGATCAATAAACAAGACACCTTATATAGCTAGCATATTGCTAACATACTAGTCTTGTTCAACCATGTCCAGCAAGCTAGCTTATATAACCAACATGTTGGTTAAGGCTTGAATTTTTTAATTTAGAAAACTACCTAAACCACCATTCTTGTTTTAAAACAAAAAGGGTCATTATGATAAAATTAGGCTGGCTTATAAAATTAGCGAGTTGGTTAAGGTATAACTTAAAAAACCTTTGTAAGGTAGTGAACTTTGAAGTGCTTGGCGATCAAAATGTGGGGTTGTGGGTCAAAAGTCAAGTGACAATGAATCACTAACATTGCCTCGCTCTCAAATATAACCATCACTTTTCCATCCATCAACGTTATTTGAAAAACACACGCACGCACGCACGCACACACACACACACACACAAGGTCACTAACATCGGAGCATGCTATTCCTATTCAACTAACTAGCTAGTTGTATGAATCAAAGCTAGCTTGCAAGAAAGGGGACTACTCAGGGCTGAAAAGATGCGGGGAGAAGAGAGGTTAAGCTCTTGCAAGCACACACACACACTCACACAAACCCTAGAAGAGAGCACACAAGGTGAGAGGCTGAAAATTGTTCTTCTTCTTCACACAACAAAAAAGGTCTACAAAGAAGATAAAGTGACTAACACACATAATAGAGTATATACAAGCGGTCCATAATGTGAGCATGCTAAGAGGAGTAGGTAGATGTGGATTAGTCGGTGTAGTCCAGCTGTACAATCTCTAGCGAAGATATGTCGGTGCCAGCTACCAAACCTGCCAGTGATATATGTCGAACGGTCGTGTAGGCGCCTCGTGAGTGTCAGCTCATGTTGAGCTTGACATCTCAACACTCCCCCTTAAGCTCAACTCCAGCTCATGAACTCCAAGCATATCTCGAAATCTGCAGATCTTCTCAACTCCCAAGGCCTTCGTGTGAAGATATCAGCAACCTGATCTTGTGTGCTGACGTTGGCCAAGTCGAGGTCGCCTACCAAGACTCTCTCCCTGATGAAGTGGTAATGTACCTCAATGTGTTTCGTCCGCGCAGGAAAACTGGGTTCTTGGTGGCTAACTGTATACTACTAAGATTGTCACAATATATGACAACCTTTCTCTCCACATGCAACTCCAAATCAGCACAAGTAGTTTACATAACTAAGCTACCTCACATGCTGCCACCACAGCTCCTCTATACTCTGCCTCTGTACTCGACAAGGCAACTGTGGGCTACTTCTTGCTGCTCCATGTCACAGCAGCACTCCCTAATGAAAACATAAATCCACTGGTAGATATCCTGTCTGAGATGCTACTTGCCCAATCTACATCTGTGTACCCATATAGCTCCAATATGGTACACCTGCTGCATAAAACAATGCATAATCAACAATGGCCCTCAAATACCGAAGTGTGGGTCGCACACTATCAAGATGTGGTTTGTGTGAAACTTGCATAAACTGGCTCTCTAAGCCAACAGTGTAGCTCAAATTTGGCCTGCTAATCGTGACATAGATCAAACTCCCCACAATCTTCTTGTACATAGTGGGATCCTCCAACACATAACCTTCATCCCGTACTACTAAGCTTGCCATTTTGATCTAATGGCACAAAGATTGGCTTACACTTAGCCATCCCATACTTGACAACATGTCCAATGCATACTGTCTCTATGTGACAGCTAAATAACCTCAGGTGTGCGAATGACCTCAATTCCTAAAAAGTAGCACAGATCTCCCAAATCCTTCATCTCAAACTTCCTTTTCAAAAGACTTTTCACATGCTCAATCTCTTCCAATTTGTCACCCCCCGAACAATAATATTATTTACATAAATGGTGACGATCATAATACCCTTATTACTCTTGCGCACATACAAAGAGTGATCTGCATCTGCCATATGAAAACCAATAGTGACAAAATACTCAGCAATCTTGTCATGCCATGCTTGTGGAGCTTGCTTCAACCCATACAAGGCCTTATGAAGCTTACACACATACTCTAAAAAACTTGTATCCTCAAAACCTAGTGGTTGATCCATATACACCTCTTCTTAAGAACGCATTTTTGACATCCATTTGATGTAAAAACCAGCTTTAGCTGTAGCCACCGCAACTCTCACAGTTGCCATCTTTGCAACTGGGGCAAATGTCTCCTCATAATCAATCCCATGTGTCTATGCATATCCTTTGGCTACCAATCTAGCCTTGTACCTGGTTATGCTACCATCACTGTTATGTTTCACCTTATACACCCACTTACAACCAATAGCTTTCTTGCCTTTAAGCAATGGCACCAAATCCCAAGTCTCATTTCCATACAATGCATCCATCTCCTCATCCATAGCTTTCTCCCAACACACATTTTCATTAACCTCAGCAAAACATATGGGTTTTACAACCTACACAACTTTTGCCATATGCATAGTGATGTGCCACATAACCATCATAAGTCAACCTTTGCACAGGATTTTTGACTCTTCCAGATCTTCATAACTTTGCATTCATGGCTTCCATAGCCTTCTTCACACCAGGTGTCCTCATTGTTGGAATCCCAAGCTCCTCATCTCAAGGCTCATCTCCGAGACACTAGAATCTCCATCAATAAGAGAATGCCTTGCAAAAATCTCAAGCATACCAAGGGGCTCAACCACTTTCTCTTTGCCTTTATGTGATGTACCAACTACATTTTCAGGACTGGTATTATGACGTAGCCTACGACTCCATGGTCTATCAATAGAACCGCTGGATGAGGACTCTCCTAGTCCACTCAATGACTGTGATTGTTGACTTGCATTCTGTGCCACCACATTTTCACTTATATCATCCCCAACAGCATCATTTTCAGCAGCATACCAGCTACTCATCTCATCAAATACAGCATCCCTGCTTACTCTCAATTCACGTGTAGCAGGATTATAACATCTATATCCCTTTTGCTCAAGGGAATACCCAATAAACACACAATTTTTTGCTTTTGGATCCAGCTTGGTACGTAACTCATCTGGCACATGCACATATGCAATACATCCAAAAACTTTCAAGTGAGACAAATCAGGTTTCTTTTGTCGGTAAACTTCTCCTCTGGTGTTACATCATGTATGGCTGTAGTATGAGTCCTGTTCATGATATAAACTATTATAGACACAGCCTCAACCCAATAGCTATGTGGCATATTCTTTTCAGCCCATCAATGCTCTTGCTATCTCTACAATGTGCCTATTTTTCCACTCAACAACTCCATTTTGCTACGGAGTGTATCTACATGTAAATTGTCTATGAATGCCATTCTTTCGCAAGAATTTAGAGAACTCATTGGAAAAGTATTCTCTCCCTCCATCTGACCTTAGGCACTTCACATGCTTTCGTGTTTGTTTTTCAGCCATAACTCTGAAATTATGAAAATGAGTGAACACTTCGTTCTTCTCGTTCATGAAGTACAACCACACTTTCCTCATGTGGTCATCAATGAATGTTACATAGTACATGCAGCCACCCATAGACATAGTCTTCGCATGACTCCATACATCTGAATGCACAACATTTAGTACACTCTTGCTCACATTTCTATCATGTGGAAATACATGTTTTGTTTGCTTTCTAAATTGACATGCTTCACAAACTTTCTGCATACCTTCAACTTTAAACTTAGGTAGCCATGTCACAATTTGTTTGGTCTGCATAGACTTCATTCTTTGCACATTGACATGCCCAATTCTCTTATGCCAAATGTCTGCATCTACAACAACTCTTGAACCATTTGCAAACATTGTAGTACTCACTTCGGGCATATTTACATTCAATGTAAACATTCTGCCCACTCTGTTGCCTTTTGCAACCAACTTGCACTTATCTTTAAAGTCTTCTACATAACATCCATCAGGGTTAAACCGAACCTGGCCAACAAAAACCAGATTCTTTGTAATATTCAGAACATGAAGTACATCTGCAAGGTACTTCACCTTACCATCCTGCATAGACAATGGCACATCCCCAACATGGGCAATCGGTCATCCACTGTTTCAATAAAACCTGGTCTTTCAAGAATCTTCATTCCCTTGAGCCACTCACCATGACTTTTTGTGTGGTTCGAAGCACCTGAATCAACATACCATACATTATCCTTACATGCTGCTACATCATTTCCAGACGCAGCATTAACCACATGTTGTATAACAAATAACCTCTCATTATCCTCATTATTTATGCTAGAGGATGCATAGTTGTTTTGCTACACTTTTCCATTTCGCATGTCACTTTGCTTCTTATAGTAATCTACTTGCACATGCCCAGGCTTACCACAGTAAGAACAACCTCATGTATCATTATGCTACCTTTGCCAATTACCATGACCTCGTTGACTCTCCATGCCTCTAAACTAGCCTCTTCCACCCGTGTGTTGTTGCGAATATTAGGACTATTGCTACTGCTTATCATAATTCTGATTACTTATTCGGCCACCACCTTGGCCACGTCCATGACCTCTACCTCGTCCTCTACCTGCACTTGTGTAGAAGGCCTGTTGCTCTGAACTGTTTTTGTTTTGTGAAGACTGTTGATCTTCACCCAAGTTCTTCTCTTCAATGATCAGCATTGACACCAAATTTGTGAAGTTGGGAATGTTCTCCTGAGTCTAAATAGACGTCTTGAACGCCTTGTATTGTGGCTTGAGACCACGTAGACACACTTCCACCTTATCATCATCATCATCAACAGAAACACCAATTGATGCAAGGGATTTCACAATTCCCTTGATCTTCAAGGCATAATTATTCACAGACATATTCGTCTTCTCCACGATATGAAGCTCATTCTTTCGTGCCTTGGTGTTAGTTTCATACAGCTTCACCAAGATGTCCCATGGTGTTATATGCACATTATGTGTGCATATACTAGGAGGCTAACCCACATTAAGCTTGTGAGCATGGGAGCATGGGAACAAGCTCTAGTGGAGCATGGGTTAGGACTAACCTTAAGGGTTAAGGTTAGGGTCAGGCATCCAAGGGTCACACATGGGAGATGGAGAGTCAAGAGTCACTTGAGGGCCCTCTAGTGGAGCATGGGTTAGGACTAACCTTAAGGGTTAAGGTTAGGGTCAGGCATCCAAGGGTCACACATGGGAGATGAAGAGTCAAGAGTCACTTGAGGGCCCTCCTATATATAATAGGGGCATGGGACACACTCAAGGGAGGCCAAGGCTATGTTATCTTGGAGGCTTAGGCTATGGTCTCTTGATGTTATCTTGAGGCTAGGTTATGTTATGTTCTCTTGTGTAGAGGATCATAACTACTCACCTACCATTTCACACTATAGCTACATGTTGCTGGATTGGAGTTATACCTCTTGATGGTATGGGACATCAAGGTAAAGGTATGATGTACTTCATTATAATTCATGTGTGTATCCCTTGGGCTCGGGGGTGGTTGGGTGGATGAGTTTATGCCTGATTTATGGATGTTTATGCACAATAATTATCTAGAGAGATCTTAGGGTTTTAACAGTGGTATGAGAGCAATCTCTAGTTAATTGTTGATTTTTCTTCCTTATTGTAATTTTTAGCAATTTTTTAAGTAAATTTTAATATTTACTAAATAAAAATATTATTTTGTTAATTTGTTTTGATGATTTTGTACGTGGATTGTTGATATGGCGGTTGAAATGCGTGTTACTACTATTCAATGAACGAATCGATGTTCGGGGGAATTTCGTGAGTTTAATGCTATTTTTTATGGTTTAAAATAAGCATTAATGGAAATTTTTACCAAAATACCACATATTTTACTGCAGATATTTTTGGTAGAATGGATTCCCTGAATTTCTACAATTTTAGGAAATTTTTTCTAAAATTTTAAAAATTTTTAAAAGCATTTTTATGGTAAAAAATGCATTTTCAATGCATTTTGCGGGTTTTCTGCGGGTATGCTTTCGGGTTTCTGCCAATTTTTTGCTAAAAAGCAGTGTGGGGCAGTCAATTGACGCATGGAATGCTCTCCTATGTGTGTGGGATCCTCTTCTCCTCTCAAATCTAAATTTTTCTTCTATTTCTCTCTCGTGCACGTGAACGCCTCTTAATAGGCATGATTTGATTAAATATTAATCATAATTAAACTTTAATTAAATCTTAAATCTCCTTCTTTGTAATCAGAGAAGGAGGGGGTGGAGAGAGAAAGTTAGATGGAAGAAGATGGAGAGAGGAGAGAGTGGAAAGAGAAGAGACTCTCTCTCTCTTGTTGCACAACGCACAGTGGGGGGTGGGGAGGGGGGCGCTTTCGCTGCTGGCGGCAAAAAAAATTGCCACTCCCCCCAAATAAAATTTTCATAAGCTTTATACTAAAGCTTATTAAAGTTTTATTTTTTTTAAAGGAGCTTTTTTAAAAAAAATTCCCCAAAAAAAAGCTTTTGAAATCTATTCAAAAAAGCTTGGAAAAAAGCCTGAAAAAAGGGAGAAAATGTGAAATTTGAGAAAACAAAAATCTCTGAATTTTTTCTTTTAAAACCTTTTGGCTTTTCATCTCCTGGGAAACCTTTTGGCTTTTCGAATTCCGAAAAATCTTTTGACCTTTCAGATTCCGGAAACTTTTGACCTTTCATATTCCGATTTTTTTTGTCTTTTCATTTTTCTAAAACTGTTGGCTTTTCGTATTCCGGGAAAACCGTTGGGATTCCAAAATTTTTTGATTGTTCATATTCTAAATGTGTTTGAGGTAAATTAAATTTTTTAAAAAATTTTATGAAAATTAGACAAATGTTATTTTAAATTTTTGGAAAATGTGGAGTTGGTGATTGGCATGTGGTGTGTCCATTTAGGCACCCGCCGTGACCATTCAAATTCCTTTAAAAATATATTTTTTGATCCAAAAAATTAAAAAATCCATTAAAATTGTAAATTTTCATTGGATTTGAGAATTGTTGGGCGGAATTGGAAATTTTGTGAATGATGGGATTCTCAAGAAAATTAGGAATATTCTAGAAATTATTTTTAAAAATCTTAAAAATTAGTATTTTTAAAATATCAATGGTATTTTGGCAAATCTAATTACTAATTTTTTTTTCAAAAAATATAGGTTTGGAATGCCATAAGATAGGTGGTGGAATTCAAAATCATTGTATTTTAAGGCCCTATAAAATTAGGAAAAATTCATGATAATTCTTTTTCTCGAGAATTTAATATTTTCGAGGGTTATTTAATGTTGAAGTACGATTTCTTGTGTGCTGACATTAGATAGATGCGGATTATTTATATATTATTAATACGATTATACCTCGTATTAGTAGATATTTTTGTTTGGATTAATTTTGAATGATGTTTTCATGATTTTTTACCATTGTTTAGCCATTCTTTTCGGACGTTCCATACTTTCTTCAATGATGGCTACAATTTACGTTCAAAGTGTGTTTCACCTTTGACACTTTTCCATGATAATTTATTTTACACTTGTTTAAGTGTGGTCTGTGCTTAATTTCTTAAGCGTGAGACAAATTTTATCATGGGTTAGTTGATCTGTTTGTTTTGGTGGATTTTATTGGATGTTTACCAACTTTTGTTTGGACTCATCAGGTTCTGCCTGGATCACTTGTGTCTAGGGATTTTTTAATGTGTGCTACACATGTGTTTCACTTGCTTACTTTGGAGTTTTGCTTGAACGACACCACATTCATATACTCCAGATTGACGAGTTGGCCACCAATTTTAATGCTTCTTTTGGCATGATTAATGACCATTAGATGGCATGCATCGATTTTTATGATCAACTATGATTTTCATGGATTTAAGGAGCTTCTATGCTTTTATCCATGGTTTTATAAGGATCTTTTGATCTTTTGGATAATTTCATGTGCTTTGAAGGTAGCATTTACCTTCGTTTTTTGCACGTAATTTCGGACTATGTTCCTTGTACTCTTGTACATATTCAACTCGAATACCTAGTTATTTATGTATCTAGGTGAGTTATTTTTCTACCCTAACTTTATTATGTTTTGGGTAGTCATTAAAAAGGCACCAATAATTCAAATTCTTTTTTAATGATATACTCGGAAAGAGTTATTCCTTGATGTAGTCTCAGGTATATAGAGATAGATTTTAGTATGTGAAAGTCTGGGATAAGGCCATCTTATTCCTTTTATACATGATTTTATTCATATTTACTAGACGACATACTAGGGAGTTTCAAATTGGTAAGGTATGTATGGGTGGTATCATGGTGGTATGGGACACTAGCGTTCCTTTACGTATATTATCTTATGGGATAATTTGGGCTTAAGATTGTTGCTTTGCTTACATCACTTGGCATGTTGACCTCAACATTCAAAGACAATCTCATTTTTTGACTTCACTTGAAGTTATAGTGTAGGCATTCTCTAGATAAACTTCTTTTATCTATAGCCTGCATGTATTGATGAGTGTAATCTCATCGGCATTTTCACTTATTGAAATCTCTTTCTTTAAAGTTCAATGAGTTTATCTTGTTGTGTCCGGATTAAGGAAATTTGGATTTTTCCTTTGTTGGTATTTTTTTCTCTAGTTTCGTACTTTAGGTGATTTATACAGTTAGCCTGATGGTTTACGGATGGACATATGTGACTCATCGAGACGTTGATGACTCTCTATGTTGATATGGGTAACTCAGGACGCCGATAATTCCATGAGCAGATGTGGGTACAACGAGCCGCTGATGGATACCTGGTTCTTGCTGTTATAATGCCATGTTTTCCTACTTTATTTCGAATGGTTTACAACGAGGAAACTACTTTGAGTATGAATTCCTCTGATCATCCGCATAGTCTGATGGGAAAATAGTGTATGAATCAGATTGTAGAGGATATGCTTCGTGCATATGTCTCTGGAAAAGCATCAAATTGGGAAAAATATCTTTCAATGATGGAATTTACCTATAACAATTTTAAACATACGGCTATTGGTTTTAGTCTGTTTATGCTTATGTATGGGTATCAACCAATGTCAGTCTTAAGGACATTGAGCTTGATGCATCGAGGAATTTCTTGCGTGATATACAAGAAGTGCTGACCGAAGCTCAGGATTCTATCAGGAGTACTCAGGATAGGGCATGGTTCTATGCTGATAGAGGATGCTCAACTTGGTCTTTTGAACCAAGAGCGTTGGTTTATTTAAAAGTTTCTAACGATTTTCAGGCTTTGTCAAAAGGAAAATGCTCGAATTTATCTCCTAGATATTGTGGTCCATTTTGATTTATACATCGGATTGGCACGGTTGCGTATGAACTTAAACTACCTCCACATGTTAGAGTTCATCTAGTCTTTTATATCAATAGATTGAAAGGGAAACTGGGAGATGAGGATAACATAGTTACTCCTCAAGAACTCGTTGAAGTCGAAGAATTATCCTATGTTCCACATGAACCTGATAAGGTACTTGAATTTGGGAAAAGGAAAATTTGTAGTTGACTAATCCCTGAGGTTAAAATTAGGTGGAAAGATAGGAAAATAGAGGATTCAACTTGGGAGTCGGTTGAGATTGTTCAGTGTAGTTCTCCTTCTTTTCATTGCAAGAGTGCAATGTTTTGAGAGAGGAAAAGTATGTTATATGCACATTATGTGTGCATATACTAGGAGACTAACCCACATTAGGCTTGTGAGCATGGGAGCATGGGAACAAGCTCTAGTGGAGCATGGGTTAGGACTAACCTTAAGGGTTAAGGTTAGGGTGAGGCATCTAAGGGTCACACATGGGAGATGGAGAGTCAAGTCACTTGAGGGCCCTCTAATATAACAGGGGCATGGGGCACACTCAAGGAGGCCAAGGCTATGTTATCTTGGAGGCTTAGGCTATGGTCTCTTGATGTTATCTTGAGGCTAGGTTATGTTATGTTCTCTTGTGTAGAGGATCATAACTACTCACCTACCATTTCACACTATAGCTACATGTTGCTGGATTGGACTTATACCTCTTGATGGTATGGGACATCAAGGTAAAGGTATGATGTCCTTCATTATAATTCATGTGTGCATCCTTTGGCTTAGGGGTGGTCGGGTGGATGAGTTTATGCCTGATTTATGGATGTTTATGGCATAACAATTATCTAGAGAGATCTTAGGGTTTTAACACATGCCTCCTTAGGTGACTTGGCATCTTGTATATGCCCAATCATGATGTCCTATATACTAATAGAAAGCCAATACATGATTTTCCTTGCTCCTTGATTCCAATCCTTGAACTCTTTTACATCTACAAGCAGTTGGATTAATCTCCGGTATCTCTGGTGCCTCCTCATGTTCACCTTCAATGTAGTCCCGCAGTAACCTTTTTTCCATCGAGAAATTAGTCAATCTAAACCTCCAAGCATGGAAGTTTTTCTTGTCAAGCTTCTCTGAACAGTTTGGTTTATTCCATCATTTGACATCTTGTCTACAACACAATTTTACCAAAAACAGCACTCTTGTTTGACCTGCACAAACTGTTGTATTCTGTGCAGAGCGGTACTATATTGCACCCAAACTCTCACAACTAGTGACATCAATTTACATACATACACCCAATGGCAACTTTGAGACCTCTTTGTTGTACACACAGTGTCTGCACAATAAATCGCCCTTCTTGCAACACTTCCAAAAATAGGGTTATGCAAAGAATCGAAACTTACATGCAGTGCTAGTGAACGCCTGCGAGCTGAAAAATGGAGGTCCAGACGCACCCGAAATGTGTTTCTGGCCCGAAAATTTTCATCCAACGAATAATATAATTGTCCTATGGCTTTGCTCTCGTGAGAAAGCTCCTCAATCATCAGAGTTCGTTTGCCAGTGCTTCTCTTTCTTGTCGCTCAGCCCTTAGCATGAACCAGGCTCTGATACCATGAAAAGATGTAGGGGAGAAGAGAGCTTAAACTCTTGCAAGCACACACACACTCAGACAAACCCTAGAAGAGAGCACACATTGTGAAAGGTTGAACATTCTTCTTCTTCTTCACACAACAAAAAAGGTATACAAAGAATATGAAGTGACTAACACACATAATAGACTATATACAAGCGGTCCATAATGTGAGCACGCTAAGAGGAGTGGGTAGATGTGGACTAGTTGGTGTAGTCCAGCTGTGGAATCTTTAGAGCGAAGATATATTGGTGCCAGCTACCAAACCCGCTAGTGATATAAATGTGGAACGGTCGTGAAGGCGCCTCGTGAGTGTCAGCTCATGTTGAGCTTGACATCTCAACAAGGGCATGGAGTAGGCATGGGTGTAGGTCATTGTCCTAAGGCAATACTCAAGGCATGGAGTAGGCATGGGTGTAGGTCACCATCCTAAGGCAATAGCCAAGAAGGCCATGGAAGTTTGGGCCATGAAAGCTCCAAGAAAGGTGTATCATATGATAAAATGGTAAAAAGTGATACAATGACCATGAACACTATGTCTAATATAGCCCAAAGCCCAAAAAGTTGACACATGTGAATGTCCCTAAGCCCCATGATAGTTGGAATCATACACAATCATAAGTGAACCGACACCCTCATCATATATATCATCCCTTGAATGATCCAAGGCATTGTCGACTATATCAATGTCTCCCTGGACGTGTATAACCATCATCATGGGTATGCATCACCATGACATCTGTAGTATCCCAAGTATATCCATATGTGAATGTCTCATAGACTGAGTCTATAGTATCAAGACAACATCCACTATGAACAAGCACAAATGCCTCATAGATATGATATCTGGCCTCATAAGAGCATCTATGGACATCAAAAATAAATGCCTCCAAATCTAAATCAAGACATCCACTATGAACAAGCACAAATGCCTCATAGATATGATATCTGGCCTCATAAGAGCATCTATGGACATCGAAAATAAATGCCTCCAAATCTAAATCATGCCAAGGTATAAGCAATTCCAAACCATCGACATCATGGGCATCTTGCAAATCACCCAAAGCATAGTATCTATTACCTAGAACCACATAAGTATGATCCATAGCATGTAAGTGCTCAAAATATACATCCAAAGCTCTACCACCATCGACGTGAATGCATGAATTTTCATTGCCAGTACTATCATCAAAATACAAGACATCCTCCATGGAATCAACACGAGTAATCCACCAATGTAGAGACATCATCAAGACTCAAGATGAAATCCAAAACTTTGCATCGATGTGTATATGGCTTCTCATCTTGCTGTCCAGAAATTACAGCAAGTGTCTTGTCCACTTCAACTTCCATAATGAACTCATAAAGATCCACATACGCATCCATGCATTGACCAAATGCAAGAGTGAATGGAGATCCTGGTTTGTTCTTTGTAAAGTAAACCTCTTGCAAAATAGAGTGCATAATAGCTCTTCCATCCTCACTCAAAGCAAGAGGTAAACCAAGATATGGTACCAACAATTCACACACATTGATCATCCTTCTCTTGCCTTCACTTGTAGTGGCTCCACTATAGAACTTTGCACATTGCTTTCCTCCATCCATGTCTTGTGAAGAAGAAGATATTTTACCATATAACTCATTCATAGGCTAAGGTAAAGAATGTAGTTGATTCTCCCATTGTTTGAAAAACTCACCTTGACTATGTCTAAGGTTTTTAAGGACTTCATTATGTTATCCAAGGTTGTTTGCATAATGGAAACTTTAGAAGGCTCAAGTCGAGTGTTTTGATTCTTAACAAAGGCATTATTGCTACTTACTTGGATTGCATCCAAATGCCTCTTGCTTTCATAGCATCAAAACCATTGGCTCTTGCATTGCATCCAAATGCCTCTTGCTTTCATAGCATCAAAACCATTGGCTCTTGCTTGCTTTGCATCAAAACTATCATTGTCCTCTTCTTCATCACTCTCATCAAATCCATCCACAAGGTCACTCACATTGTTACCCTCATCGCTATCAAGTCGTGAATATTATTCACTTTCATTGGCCCAATTCTCATCACCATGAATGCCCTCAAAAGAAGAATCATGTCTACCATGAACATCATAGGCATAGGTATGGTTACCTTGATCATCGGTGACATAGACCACCACTTCATCATCACGCTCTATGCCCATAGAGTCTTCAAGACTATAGCTCTCATCACCATTGAAAGAACAATCCTCAATACAATCTTCTTTATGATTGGTGTAACTTCCATGGTATGTGCTATAGTTATCTTCCTCTCCATAGTAATCATCATCTTCACTTTCATAGTTCCCCATGGCTTACCGAATCCAAAATTGTCCAACTATGCCCCTAATACAAAACTGTCCAACTATGCCCCTAATACAAAATTTGATGCAACTAATTACTCCAAAATCTGATCGGCATGGTTGAAAGCTTGTCAAAAATCTTATGGAGTGAGGATTTAATCCCAATGATTTCTTTTAGATTAGACCCCAACCCCTTTGTTTAACTTAGGGTTTAGTGGTATATTGTATACGATCAAAATTGTTGAAACACCAAATTAGGTGTATTTTGCTCAAACGAAACCAAATTTTATGATCTTTGGCTCTATTGAAAGCTTGAGATGTGTACTGTCCAAATATGCAAAATGGTAAGAATTTGATGTGCCCTACTATTCTCTATTTTTTAGGGTTTGTGTGTCACTACTATTGCTGAAATTTGAAATTTCACCCTAAAACCTTGAATAGAGGGCCAAATCTTGATGCCTTTGTCTTTTTGGAAAGCTATTGAATAGTATTATTACCCCTCTGAGTTGTTTCACTTCAGTCCAAACCTAAGTACTCTTCGTTTTGACTTTTGGTCAAAGTTAACTATGTAGAGTTGATCTAGTGGCCCGATGTTGGAATCAAGTGGTTTCTTGCTCAAATGAAAGCCCTAAAGGAGTGCTTTGAGTCTTCTCCATATGCCAAGGGTGCCCTCTTTCCATTCTAGATTCTAGTAATGAAAAGAAAGTTGATTACAATGCAGATTTTCAATGAAAATTACTTTCAAAAGTATTAGAGGAAGCCACTTACAAGTTTGGCATGAACTCATGCTAATACCATCATATCATGTATCACCTAGCATTGACTCATGATCTTTTCCATCACTATATAGCTCCCAAGCATCAAAACAACATCCCACAAGCATTTGAATCAAGTACATGCGTTCATTCCATCCCTTTGTTTCTTATAAAGCATGTCATAGGTCATTCCATAGCATGTAGATGGCTATGAATGGCAACTAGAGCATCCAAATGACATGAAATCAAGCATATGGCATCTCTAATAGCATGTGTGTAGCCATAGAAGCCCTCAAATGCATGAAATTGATTGGCATTGATTAAAATCCCCAAGATAGCATGCAAATAGATCAATGCTTGCTTAAATGGAAGCATAAGAGTGGTATGGGCCAACATTAAACCAAAATGACACATAGTTTTGGCCAATAGGCAAGCCAATGATGCTAATAGTAGCAATAAACCTTTAATTAGGCTTATGAAACCCTAAATTTATGTTTATTTTTCTTGCACCCAAATGTGTGTGCACAAATAATTTCCAAGCACCATTGAAACCAAAATAGCATAGCAGTTGATGAATCTCACCCCTTGTTGCTTGGATGCTTGATGTTGGCTTGAATGCTTGAATGTTTGATGTTTGCTTGAATGAAGAACTCTATGTCCAAGCTTAGCCACGTGTTGGCTTTCAAGGCATGAAGAGGAAGTCCCATTGATATTTATTGAAGCTTCTAATCAACATGATGTGAGAGTATGAAAGCGTGGCACAACAAGCAAGAAAGATGCCTTATCTTGGTGTACGCAACTTCCCAAACATGGAGATTTTTGAAAATCGCCACCAGGTTGCTGTGGATTTGCCACCAATGCTATTGTGATTTTGCCCATCTATTTAGGTCATAAAGGTTTGGCATTACGTTAAGGTAAGCTAAGGCAACTTTGGCAAGTGCCAATGGTGAGTAAGGACACTGCCATGAAAGCTCCAAGAAAGGTGTATCATATGATAAAATGGTAAAAACTGATATAATGACCATGCGCCCAATGTCTAATATAGCCCAAGGCCCAAAAAATAGAGACAGCCCATTCCCCATGCGCATGCGCACCAAATTTACTTCATTACATAGCTAATCTTCTTTAAGCAATAAGTTTGTTGGCATGCATAGTCAAGTATTCATTTACAAAACTACTATACTCGACTTCTTCCTAACATGTTCGTCAATCGACCACATCAAAGGTGTGAAGGCTATGAACCAAGATAAGGGTCATTGTGTATACTCACCATTCATTCTTTTAAGCTAATTCAATAGAGTGCTCTTCTTCTCTACTCTCGTATTGCTTTCTTGTTTGCCTCTTGCTTGTTTGAGCTCTTGTGTGCTTGCTTGCATGTGTGTAAGAGAGTGAGGGTGTGTGATTGATTGAAAGAGGAGGGTCGAGCTTCCATTGGAGTGCAGCGGCGGCATTGGAGCGGAGCTTGGAGTGTGGTTGTGTGGCATCACTATCTCCTATAAGAATCCAAGCACAAGCAATCAACAAGGTGAGTGACACATCTTGTTTATGCAATTGTAGGCTAGGTTATGGTAGATTAACATCTCGATTTAAGCTATTTATGCTCTCGAGTGCGGTGAGGCAAGGCCCCACGACATTGGCTAGTTCATGCAATCTTTTTATAGCGCAAGGGTGGCCATACTTAAAAAATAGGTCCATGGCCACAGCCGCATAGGCTTATGTAAACACTTAATCTAAGAATACAATCTCTCCATTATTAATCCTGTGGTGCGCCTTTCATAGACAAGCAGATCTCACGCGTAAAATATACAATGATATTAGAGAGGTGTATGATGAGGGTTAACATGCATCCCTTCTTGATGTAGATTCCGTCCTCAGAATATGTCAATGAAGATTTGTTGAGGCTGTTGTTGGATGCATGAAATATCGGAGGTCCTGGAAAAGCAACATGGTGTCACGAGTAAGGTGCATTTAAGCATAATTCAAACACCAGTCATGTAGTGAGGAATGATATTTAACTGGCTGGTTAAATTTTCTAGTTAAAGACAAGGGTACTATGAAGCTTGGTCCAAATTCGACTAAGTTAAAGGAGCAAAGAGCATACCTCGGGTTACGACCTTATTCTCGACACACTACCCTTTGGTGAAACCATCTCTAGCTAATATCTAACCTCCTAAGCTGAAATGCTAAGTGATTATTATAAGGTTTCTCTTTGATTTAAAAAATATGAAAGTAGGGCACCTCTCTGCAGAGACCCAAGTAATGGTCCAGAGACCTCATACAAGAGTATTTAAGAACCACTAATAAGTACCTCCACAACAATGCTTTTTTTAAAGTCCCTTTATTGATAGATTTTTAGCCACAAGGTCTCATCCCATGGAAATCAAGGCTACGATCTCAAGGCTCCGTTTTACTGAGCGCCAAAAATCATACCTAGATTACACATGGTGATGGTTATCTTCTTGTGGGTTTTTTGTTGTTGTTGGTGGTGTTTTTAGCCACAAGGTCTCATCCCATGGAAATCAAGGCTACGGTCTCAAGGCTCCGTCACACTGAGCGCCAAAAGTCGTACCTAGATTACACATGGCGATGGTTATCTTCTTGTGGGTTTTTTGTTGTTGTCTTTTAAAAAAACTAGTGTCACTTTCATAATTCACCTAAAAGGCTCTATTTTAACTAAAGAGGGTACACTAAGGAAGGTGAAGTACTTGGCATACTCTAAGGTCGATCTCATGGAAAGATTGTATTAGGACGAAAGCCTAAATGTTACCAAGTAATAACTATAAAATTGATAGACTAGATAACTAGCAATGCATGCAAACACTCAACTAAAAAGTAAATGGAGAATCACACAAAAGGTGAGGATGGGTTAGAATACACCTAGGTAATGAGGAAAATCTTGTCCATATCGAGGTTGCACGTCCATCGCATGTTGTTATTTTGGATCCGGTCTGCATGACGGCACCTCAGTAACTTGTAAATCATAGTATCTAGCAAGCTCATCAACCATAGTTCACAAGCATGCTCCGATTCCTCATCATTTTGACTTTCCCCCTCACTAGGGTGTGCTCCATATTTATATGTGTCCTTCGGTCTACTAGGTAATGGTATGAGTGCCTCCTTATGATAGGGCATGGGTACTATAGGTAAGTTAGCTAAGTAGCTACTATGAGTTAAGCTGTCTAGGAAATCACCCACCATAACCAAGAAGAAACAAGGACGTGGAAACGCATATGCCATATCTAATGGTGTAAGTCCATAAGTTCTTGCCCTCCTCCACTGCTCTACAAGCTATTCCTATGCAATTCTATCTTATTGGGGTCCTCCCATGGGGTAATGAACACTATCGTGATCATGTCATTGTGGTGTCTCTCCTACCATGGACTGCGATAGTCCTGTCCCGTAGCACTTAAAATAAGTTCTACTTTGCCAACATAAGTAGGACATTACGTACAACATGCGATGCCTACACATAATGCATGGTGCTATTCGAAGCTCATGGTTCGCCCTCTATTAAAAATTAACTTGAAAGAAATACTCAAGCTCAAAATAGAAGAGAGCTATGCACGTGACACAAGAATGGGTTAAATCTCCCCTACCATGAGAGTGGCTCACGTCCTCTTCATGGTGTATTTAAATATATTTCCTTGTACAAAAAGCAAGAGCCAAAAATACATGTAGCCAAAAATATGGATCTCTTGAACAAAAGAAAATAGCAAATTCAAAATATCCATCACAGAAATCCACAATATCAAAACCTCGTGCAATACCTCAATTCGATGACCTTTGCATGGAAAATAACCATGTGTGATTCCAACATTCCTTCTTAGTGAAAAGCAACTGCCCTCAGTTGCTGAACATGCAATAACTCAAAGTCAGTACCTTTTGTACAACTACATGTAATACCTTAATTCGGTGACCTTTGAATGAAAGAAAATAGCAAATTCAAAATATCCATAATAGAAATCCACAATATCAAAACCTCGTGCAATACCTCAATTTGATGACCTTTGCATGGAAAATAACCATGTGTGATTCCAACATTCCTTCTTAGTGAAAAGCAACTGTCCTCAGTTGTTAACCATGCAATAACTCAAAGTCAGTACCTTTCCATATTTAAACAACTACATGCAATACCTCAATTCAGTGACCTTTGAATGAAAGAAAATAGCAAATTCAAAATATCCATCACAGAAATCCACAATATCAAAACCTCGTGCAATACCTCAATTTGATGACCTTTGCATGGAAAATAACCATGTGTGATACCTCAAATCGCTGACCTTCACACTTATCAATGCCAATACCAAAAGAAATTGATAATCATGTGATACCTCAAATTGGTGACCGCACGATTACAACGGTCTCAATTCCAAGTGTAAAATTCGCTGCAAGTGTCTCTGAAAGGAGTCGATCATGGCAGAGTGTGTAGCAAGGGGATAGTCTGGAATCCACTGAGATTCTTCTAGAGGATGATTCTTGTACTTAACCAAATATCTGACATAAACATTGCCACTGCGAGTTGTAGTTTGCTCATGATCAAGAATTGCTTCTGGAACTAAAATTTCTGTATCAGCCTCTAGGAGAGGTGGGTTATCATAAATGGGGGTAGAAGGTGGTGTACCTTTAAAGGGTCTAATTAGAATAATGTGAAAGGAATTATGAATATTCCAATGGTCAAGAAGGGACAAACGATAAGCATTTTCATTGATCTTAGCAGTTATTCTAAAAATCGTGGAGATAATTTAATGACTGGATGTTTCTCAATAGACTTTAGTATGTGCTTTTCTATGCAAAGCCAAACTAAATCATTTTCTTCAAAAGTCTTTGGTCTTCTATGCTTGTTAGCCTGTTTAGTGTAAGCTTGTTGACACTTAAGAATAGACTCATGAGCCTTAGCCAAAATTTGGGTATGAGTCACAGTAAGATCATCGGCCCTGGAACTTCATGAGAAAGTCTAGTAATTGAAGTCGAAAGTTTCTTACCATAGACAATCTTAAAAGGAGCTTTGCTAGTGGTTGTATGAAGTGTGTTTTTATATGTAAATTATAAAAGATGCAAATATTGATCTCAATTTACAGGAGATGAGATAGTGTAAGACCTTAAAAGATCTAAAATAGTGTTGTTTGTGGCCTCAGTTTTGTCTAGTACTTTTTGGATGATATGCAGAACTAAAATCAATCTTTGTGCCTAAGTTTGAAAACAATGCCATCCAAAAATGATTACAAAATCGAGAATCACGATCTGAAATAACGACTTTAGGTAATCTATGGTTTGTGAAGAAAGTTTTGATAAACAATTGTGCAGCATGTGAAGCTTTCAATGTTTTACGACATGCAATGAAATAAGCTTGCTTACTAAACCTATCCACAATTGTCCATATCATATCATTTCGAGAAGACGTGGTAGGTAAACCAGTTATAAAGTCCATAGAAATTTCTTCCCATGGTGCCGCGAGAATAGGTAAAGGCATGAGTAGCCCATACTATTTCCCTTGGCGTCTTTTAACTCGTTGACATATCACACATTCCGATACAAAAGAAGCAACATCATATTTTAATTGTGGCCAATAAAATTATTCATCTATGGTGCGAATAGTAGTTAGAATGCCACGATGACCAACATATGGGGGACGATGCATCTCTTCAATAATAAAAGATCTATAAGGAAGTGTAATGCATAAATGCTTTTGAAAGAAAATGAAACCATCATTATATGCATAATCATGAAGAAGCAACCAATTATTAGTTTCTAACTTGTGCCAAACATCATAAAAATTAGGATCTCTAACATATGAATGATGCATATCATGCAAATAATGAATGTGAAGCACTGAAATGTTAGAAATAGAAGATCATTGAGTAAGGGCATCAACCACTACATTCTCTTTACGAGGTTGATATTAGATAAGAGAATGAAAACTCTGAATAAAAGATGCCCATTTAATATGGCGGTCTGAGATAAGAGGTTGATTAAGAAGATATCTAATACTTTGTTGGTCGATCTTAATCATAAACTCCGAACCCATAAAATAATGTTTCCACATGCATAAGGAATGGATAACTGCTAATAACTCCTTGTCGTATGTATATACGAAAGTTCAGAAGGTGTCAACGGTCGAGTAAAGTTTGGAAGTTGGAGGATAGGGACATGAGTTAACAAATATTTTAGTCTATCAAATGATTTTTGTTGGCTTTCACTCTATTGAAAAATTTGACCTTTCTTAAGCAACATTGTATCAATGAGAAATTACAAACAAACTTCCTATAAAAACCAGCCAAACCAAGAAAAGATCTAACTGCTTTAACATATGTTGGATTAGGCCAAGTCTTAATGATTTTTACCTTTTTTGGATCAACTTTGATACCTTCACCTGAAACAACATGGCCTAAGTACTCAATTTTATCTTGGAAAAAGAGACTTTTATCTGGATTAACATAAAGTTGATTTTCTTTAAGAAGATTAAACACTAATGCAAGATGCTCTTCATGTTCAAGCAAATCATCAAAGAAAAAATGATTCAATTCTGATGATCAAGAAATATATGATTCATCATACGTGTAAAAGTAGCAGGTGCATTGGCTAGACCGAAAGGAATAACCAAAAATTCATAATGACTAGTTTGAGTATGAAAAGCAATTTTATAAATGTCAGAACTAGTCGTTCGACCTTGATGATATCCAGATTTCAAATCAATTTTACTAAAGACAGATGCACCTTTAAGCTTGTCTAGTAAATTATCAACACGAGGGATGGGATATCTATTCTTAACTATGACCTTGTTGAGAGCTCTATAATCAATACACATGCAGTAAGTCTTATTGTTCTTTTCAATAAGAATAACAGGTGCACCAAGTGGAGAACTACTAGGTCGAATAAGCTTCTTGTCTAATAATTCTCTAATTTGGCATTCTATTTCTTTTTGTTGAAGAGGATTTGTACGATAAGGAGCTCTATAAGGTAGTTGGCTACCCTGAATAATCTCTATAGTATGGTTTTCAGGATGTGAAAGAGGTAAGGTAGGAGGTAAATCATCTACAAAACAATCTTGAAACTTAGCCATGAATGCTTGCTAAGAAGGAGTGAGATTATTTTCATATGCTTACACTTCACTAACTAAAATCATGTACGCACGTGATTGTTTCCAAAGTGCATGTTTAGCTTGGGTATGGGAAAATAATGGATACATCTCAAGTGAATGATCACCAACTAATTGCATGAGAGTACCATTATATGTGAAATCCATAGTATGCATGGAATAATCAATATGTGGATTGAATTCATGTTTAAATGGCATACCAAGTATGATGTCACTAGAATGCAAAGGTGCAATGAGAAAGTTTTATTTTTGTTTATAAGGTCCAATTTGTACCTCAAGGTCACGTTCTTCATGAATACCCGTGTAGCATGTGCTATGAAATGCAGATTTAACTTTATAATACGAAGGATGAATCTCCAAATGCAGCCTACAAACTGCCTTTTCATAAATAAAATCATGCGTACTACCATCATCATACAAAATAGTGATATCATTTCCATTAATAGATCCTTTCATATGAAGCAAAGAGTGAGGAGTGATTGAAGTACCTACCGATTTGCTTTGCGTACCCACTTCTTCATTGTTGAGTTGTTCTTCTATCCAATCCGAAGCCATATCACCATCACCATCGTAGTATGTGTCGTCTTCGATATTGTGAAGTTGTGCCACTTGAGTAGGATGAAAAGTACACTTTTCAGCTCGATGTCCCACTCGATGACACTTGAAGCATGTAGGCATATTATTGTCCTGATAAGGTTGGGTAGGGCCAGGAGTGGGTGCATTACTATTGTGACTAGAATTGGGTTTGGGGTGTACATTGCTTGGGTTTGTAGTATTAAAATTGTTCTTTACATTTGAATTGGAAAAAGTGTGTGCATTACTACTACCATTACCAAAATTACCATTCCATGGATGCCATTGTTGTGATGAAGGAGATTGATAAAATTAAGGGCGTCGAAAAGAAGATCTGAAACCTTGATTTTCCATGAAAGAAGATTGTTGATTGGGTGGAGAAGTATACTACGAGGTAATTGACGAGGCAAACCTTTCTTGTGCTCGAAATCATGAGCAAGAGAGATTGCATCATTAAGAGAAGTTGGCTTGAAATCATGAGCAAGAGAGATTTTCCATGAAAGAAGATTGTTGATTGGGTGGAGAAGTATATTGCGAGGTAATTGACGAGGCAAACCTTTCTTGCACTTGAAATCATGAGCAAGAGGGATTGCATCATTAAGAGAAGTTGGCTTGAAATCATGAGCAAGAGAGAAGTTGGCTTGAAATCATGAGCAAGAGAGATTGCATCATTAAGAGAAGCTGGCTTGAAATCATGAGCAAGAGAGATTGCATCATTAAGAGAAGTTGGCTTGAACATGTTCACATCCGCTTGAATAGTTGTCTCAAGACCATCTTCATACTTTTGTTGGAGTTACTCTTCAGGAACATCTTAAAGCACACGAAGCATAAGAAGTGATTTCCAAAATCTCTCTATGTATTTAGAAACTGTATCATGATCTGTCATGCAAAGAAGACTCCATGCTCGACGAGTGTTAAGGTGGAATTGTGGAGGAAGAAAAGCAGACTTGAATTTGTCTTGGAATTAATCTCAAGTGAGAGGCTTGGTATGACCCATACGAAGTGCGTTCCAGCACAAAGAAGCTTGATCACTTAAATGATTAGTTGCACACTTTATTTTATCTTCCTCAGAGAATCGTTCACTAGCAAAATAATCATCAAATTGAGTCAACCAAGAAAGAACTAGATGACCATCCTTTTTACCGTCAAATTTGGAGAATGTGAATGCGCGACGGCTGATCTAGGAGTCCTTGTGAGTCCGTTTTTGTGAGTCGAAAATGGATTTGAGAATCTTGCTTACGCGATCATCTTCAGGAGGCATGACATTAGGAGATTCCTCATGATCGCGCTCGCGTTTACGTTGTTCTTCAAGTTGCATCTTGAGTAGAAGAATGCGCTCTTCCAAGCTAGGAGTGGGAAGAGGTGACACATTCAAAATGGTTGGTGGTTGATTGCCATCATCAAAATCTATGGATGTAGATGCTTGGTAGAAATTGGGGATGGAGCGGAAACAAGGATTGGAAAAATATACCCCTTGAAAAGAGATATATATATATATATATATATATATATATATATATATATATATATATATATATATATATATATATATATGTATATTTTTTGGGGTTTTTTAAAAAAATCTTCTTCTTCTTCTCTCTTTTTTTTCTTTCTCTCTCTCTCTCTATCTCTCTCTCCTTCTTCTTTTTCCCTCTTCTCTTCTCTCTCTACTTCTTCTTCTCTTATCTTTCTTCTTCTCTCTTCTTTTCTTCCTTCTTCTTCTCTTTTACTCTCTTAGTTTCTTCTTTTAATAAGCGTTTGGCGATCCATTTTTGGGTTACTTGTAATTCGCACTTCCTGCACCGATTCTTGTGTTGAGATCCTCCTTTCTTGGTTGATTGAGGTGGTATGGATTGAGAAACCTTGGGAATCCATTTCTAGGTAGATTTGGGTTTCCACTTTGTAGCTCATCGAATCTGTTCATTCTTTTTCTATGCAGGTGTCTGCTATGTGGAGGTAGAAGGATCCAGAGTTTTTTGAAAATAGAGGGGGTTGAAACTTCCATAGATTTTGTGGAAGTTGAAGCTTTTTCCTCTTTGCAACCCTCGGGAATAGTGAGAGGTGGTAGGGGTTTATAAGTAGATTGTTCAGTTGAGGTTTCACCCACAGAGACACACCCTATTGACCAGTCATAGGATGTGTCTCTGTGGGTGAACCCTCGAGAATAGTGAGAGGTGGTAGGGGTTTATAAGTAGATTGTTCAGTTGAGGTTTCGCCCACAGAGACACACCCTATTGACCAGTCAATCATACATCATGCAGCCTTCATCCATGTACAACACAGTATCATTAGTTTAGGTAATGTTATGGGGCAGGCATAACCAAGAAGTCTGCCATTAGTTGTTTGATACATCATAGTATATCTTTGTTTGTAATAGCCCTAGAACCTTGGTATTTCTACCATGCATACCTTTCACCTTTAAGAAGGTATCTGCAAGTTGGGGTTTTCCCAACTGGTTCCATGCATTGAAGGATATTATATTGTGACTAGCCCCCATATCGAGTGATGCATTATAAAGCATTTTACCATAAAGGCTAGGAAATTGAATGGATGTTTGTAGAGGAGCTATGTGCTCCTCTATGTCCCCTTCAACTTCTCCCACAAAGGCTATGTGTAGAGGAGCTATGTGCTCCTCTAGTTCCCCTTCAACTTCTCCCACAAAGGCTTGTGTAGTAGGTCCAGGGTTTCCTTATCGTCATTGTTGCACTTTGGCTTATATTGGGCTTGGGTCTTCTTTTGAGCGGCCCTTTCCTTGGTGGCTTTCTTGTCATGTGAAGCACGTAAGGATTCTTCGGTAAGAGGTCAATAGTATTTTTTAAATTTACTTCCATTAAGGAAACCGACAGTTTCAACTCCGTCAAGAGTCTCAACACGTATAGTACCTTGTGGAGTAACTTCACAAACCCTGAAATGTCCCTTTCCGGTATATTTAAGATTTTTCTTCTCACTGTGGACCCCTACATAAGCACAAGATCTCCTACATCAATCTCCTTATCTTTGAGATTTTTGTCAAACCACTTCTTTCTTTGGTCGTTTTTTGTCAGCATGTTTTGCACTGCAATTTGTCGCTCCTCGGTGAGTTGTTTTGAAATAAATAGCCGGTCAGCCAATTCATTACCATCAAGCTTTTCACTTACAACTACCCTTAAGCTAGGGATCACAAACTCCTAGGGCATTAGTGCCTTAATTCCATACACCATCTTAAAAGGTGTGCAATTCATTACAAATTTTGTATGATGCGCAATAGGCCCATAAAGTTGTTGTGAACTTAGACTCCCAGTTAGTACGTCAAGCTTCAACAATCTTTTTCATTATTGAAATAAGAACCTTGTTGGTTCTCTCTACTTGGCCATCTACCTATGAATAATATGGCATTGACTTACGGTGGAGCGATCATGAATGTGCTAGGTGAGATTTTTTATTACATCATTGATAAAATGCTTGATCATTCACTAGCTTAAATGGACATCCAAAGCGTGTAATTATGTTCTCATAGAGAAACTTAGCAGTCGCCATGGCATCCGCTTTTTGTGAAGCTCTTGCTTTAGCCCATTTGGTTACATAATCTGTGGCACCAATGATGAAGTGTGCTTGTGTGCCACGTGTGGCAAGATTAATAGGACCAATGAAATCTAAGCCCCATTTTTGAAAGGTTGGTTGAATTTGATAGGATGCAGTGACATCATGTCCTTCTTTTGTGGTTTTTCACATCGTTTGGCACTCGTCATATTCCTTGATAAATAGTGCACAATCTTTGAAGAGCGTGGGCCACCAATACCCCGATTGGAGTATTTTTCTTGCTGTAACATCACTTGTGAAAGTATCCACCACAACTACCCCTTGGTGTGCTTGTTTGATGATGTATAAAGTATTCATCCTCCCTGGGACAATGTCTTAGTATGTCATCCTTACCTCTTCTATAAAGAGTTCCGAAAATAAGTTGGTAAGGTGCACTTTTTTTTAGCAACTTTCTTACTAAATCTTTTCTTAGTTCCTTTCCTTTTGGGAAACCATTAGCTAAAAAGCTAACAATTTTCTCACTCCAACCTTGAGTAGCGTAGCATCTAGTAACTCGTCCAACCCTGATTGGTGCTTAGGTATGCGATATAGATGATCCGGCATTACATGTTTCTTGCCATGCCTCACAACTACTATGAAATCAAACTCGAGAAGAATCAACAACCACCTTGTGATCCTTCCTATGGAGCATGGTTTGTTTACTAGGTACAACAAGGCTTGATGGTCAACATAGAAAACAAATTTGTTAGCAAGAAGGTAATGCCGAAATTTCTTTAGAGCATAAACCATTGCTAACC
Organism: Cibotium barometz; assembly: GCF_041138505.1. NCBI lineage: Eukaryota > Viridiplantae > Streptophyta > Polypodiopsida > Cyatheales > Cibotiaceae > Cibotium > Cibotium barometz. Next base: position 31,253,585 of record NC_141068.1, read on the forward strand.
CTTTATGCTCAGTGGTGGTGTAGCTGATTTTAGCCTCATCTAGTTGTCGACTTACAAAACAAATAGGATAGTCCAATTTTATTCCCCTTGTTGTGCTCGGACACATCCAATTGTGAAGTTAGAGGCATCAATGTACACATGAAAGATGAGATCCCAGTTAGGTGTTTGCAAGATTGGAGCATTGGTCCAAGGCTTGCTTCAGCGCATCATAAGCTTGTTGACACTCCTCCGTTCATATAAATGTCAACTTGCGAGGATAATATAGATGTCTTCACTAAGGATTGGAGATCATTGATTTGTGAAGATGGTAGTGCCGTTTGGAGTAGTTTGTAATTTGAAGGAAAATTCTAGGCGATGGATTGTTCCATAGGCTTTCACTCTCTGTGGCCCCCCCCATCTAGAGATATACTTGGAATTTGTCGATGGTGAGGCTTTGGTGCAAATGTTCTCGAGTGCATGAGTATGGATATGTACTCATGGAGCAGCTACTACATTATCCTAGCTAAGAGAATAGTAAGCTATAAGCTTAACAACATATAATGGCTATTGAAGATCCTTGGGAGTTGCTTGTTATTTTTATCACTTTTAGGTAGGCCATATGTGTAACTCCCTTGTGTTTGTGTTTTTTTTGTGACTACCACCTTGCGAGCGATCAACAAGTTCTTGTGGGCTACTAGAGAATAGATTCTTATGTCTATCGTGTAGCTTCTGCACTTGCACTTCACATCCAGAGGGGTGAAAAGAGTATTATGAGTTTATCTTTGATGCGCTCATAAGTCTCCGTTGCAGACGTGGGAATTGATTCTTGGATTTTAGGCTCAAATGTTGTCGAGGCAGTAGGTAAGACTGATGGTGGTTGGTTACCATTGGGGTTTCTTGAACACACAAGCTCTTGTGTAGGTATTGAATGCACGAGAGTGGTTGATTGAATTGCTTGGATTGACATTGTTGTTGAACTTTAGGTGAAGATATTGGGGTTAAGGTCAATAGCGAGGCTATCTTCACTTTGTTTGATTTTGGTAACCATATGATGGGATTACCATCATAGTATCCTTGTTGAAGCACATGCATAGGCACCCACCTTTGATGAACATTATAAATTGGTGGCTAATGCTTTTGGTGTTGAGGCTTTCTTCTTTGTGCAAGATTAGGGAAATTTGTGATGCGCTTGAGAATCCAAGCTTCGGTATTATCTTGGTGATACCCTTGTGCTTGCAGTAATCTTTTCGGCACCCACACTTGTTGACTTGGTGGAGTTCTTTGAAGAACTCCCATGGGCTTTTGTGGACGGTGTTGTGGAGTACTTTTCTTTTTCCTTGGCCTCTGAGTGTTGCATTGAGGAAGAGGCTTTGACTGTCGCGGTACCCAAATTTGATTGGTGCCTTCGTAGTAGCCTTGAGCTACAAGGGGCTGCTTCTCCACCCACATTTTGATACCATTAAGATACCTTGATTTTTGTTGTCTTTGTGGATTTTTCTTTTTGGTTGATGCGGAACGTTTAGGGCCCTCCTCCTTGATATTGGTTGGCGTAGAGGTTACAGGTTTGAGACCCACGGGTACTTTTTACAATGATGAGGCTAGAGTCTCTTGTGGAATGGCCATCGATATGAGGCTTTCGAGCATGCGATTGTCTCTTTTGGTGAGGTTTGTCGATGAAGAGGCATAGGCTCCAGGGCTTTTCCTTTGAGTTCCTTGTTAGAGATAGATGGTTGCGTGAGGGGAACTTCTTCAAGAATAGCTATTGATTGTGAGGTTTTGGCCTCGAACTTCATTGGTGAGGATGGGGTTGAAGGAGTAGATGCTTTATCGGAGTCGGTCATTGACGCAGATGGAAGGTCATTGTGTAGAGGGGCTTTCGTGGAAGAGGCTTGTAACTTTTTGCATTCAACATTATAGAAATCCATTAGGGTTGGATCCTCTTCCTTGCAGTATGGTATTGTCAACTTTGTGTCGTTGACCATCAGGATGATCATATTACTGGCAAAGCACAGTGGTGCTTGGGTAGAAATAGTCCATTTATGCCCCAAGATCAAATCTGTTTCCAACACATACTCAACCACAAAAAACCTGCAAGTAAGGGGGTTAGTTTCAATATACATTGTATATTTAAAGTACCCCAAACATGGCATGTTCAAGTCTTGTGTAAAGGGAATTCTTTCAAGATGAGCCGTGTGAGTGTTTGGCTGACCTAACAAATCCCATAACTCGAGGGTCATGAGATTGTGTTCTCATGTTGGATAAAGCTGTGCTTGAGCTGTGGTGATTTTATAAAGTTCCAATCCAACCAGAATCCTAGGGATCTTTTTAGTAAGATATGTTGGAAGTTCTAGCTCCTCCAAGGTTTCTTCCTTCCATAATAGCAATTGTACAATGCCTACAAGAGTATTCAAGGTGACTGTTTTGCATGGATTTATCAATTGAATACAACGAGTCACGTATCCAAGTTCCATGAATAATGACATCAAACTCAAGGAAATCTAGGGTAACATGGAATGTAAATAAATCTCCACTGATTGTTTGAGTAGCATAGCTAAAGTAACCGGGAACTTCCAGGTTTGTCCATTGGCTCCTCTTGCAAGGCTATTGTCTGTAGGGATGAGTTTAGGTTGTCCCAATGACACCCAAGTGTCTATTGTCATGATGTTATGACTAGCTTGAGGGGGGGCTAATCAACGCACGTGTGCGCTTAACATCATTGCCTGTAGGGAAATTCAACCATATCATGGTAGAATCTTCAAGAGCAACCATGGATGTTTCAGTTTGTGTTTTTGCTTCAGATCCTGTTTCTGTTTCATATTCCCATTCACTTTTATCCTCTTTTTGGCTATTAGCTTTTTCAAGAGTACCCAATGTGTACAATGGCACACTTGGTTCTCTGACGATTCTAAATGAGGTCTCTTTGGAAACTTGTAAATCTTCACAAATCATGTTCTATGGAGATCTTTATATCTTGGTATAACTCATGTTGAGCCCTTAAGGGTGCAAGTGCTGATGCTATGCTGGCTTCACCCCATGAGAGAAGAGTGTTCCTCCAAATGAGGTTTTGAGAGATTGCTTTAATTTCGTAACGGATTTTGAGAGATTACTTTAATTTTGTAACGGATTCATTGAATTCCTCACGTGCTTTCTCAATCACATAATTCGTGCAATCTATCTCTAATGACTCTTCTGTAGAGAGTATGTCTTCCTCTTGAAAGGGGAAGCGGGACTCCTCTAGGTTTTGAATTTTGGTTGCTTTTTTAGGATTGGCATTATGAGACTCAATCACAATCGCTGAACCTCTAAGACACTTAACTATGCTAAGCATGCTCTCCTGAGCTTGCTTTTTGTGTTCCGCATATGTCATATGATCATGATTTTCCATCCGGGGTGGTTGGGCGGGTTCTAGTTTCTTGATTGGTCTATTAAGTATACTTAGTGAGACGAATCAGAACTTGTTTCATTCTCACCACTTAGCAACGTACTAGAACATGTTTCATCTTCTGACTTTCTTTGGACTGTCAGGTTTTCTTTATGTTTGTCCATGTGACAAGATTGAATTCTCTTTTGGGCTTTTGTATTATGTGTCGCGCTTATGGGTCTTATGGTGGTTTTTGAGGTGGATGCTTCTGCATCATGTGTAGCTTTTGGCTCTTTTAGGTTTATGTCCTCCACAGGTTCCTTTTTCCTATCCTCTTTTTCAACCTTAGTTTCGATAGTTTATTGTCCTTTGTTTTTCTTTGGTTTAGAAGGTTTTGTTTTCTCTTTTGGTTCATGCTTTAAGGCATGTTCTTCTACCCATCTCGAGGTATTGTCTTTTGCATTTTTTAATCATTTCTCGTGCCTTGGCTTGTAAGCATGTAAGGGTACCTTAAATGTGCTTTAAGGCATGTTCTTCTACCCATCTCGAGGTATTGTCTTTTGCATTTTTTAATCGTTTCTCGTGCCTTGGCTTGTAAGTGTGTAAGCACATTCAAGGGTAAGCGTAGGGGACAATTGCCTATTTTGTACACTTAAGATGTTGAGTTATATTTTGTGAGACAAGTTGCATTGAAGAAACTCTCTTGGGCAATCTTGGAGAATGTGGTCAATGCCACATCGTTCACACATGGGTTGCAAAGTGTCAGTGACTATGGGCATGGAAGTATTCCAAACTATGCAGTCTGTCAATTTGTGAGGTCCATGACAATAGAAACACTGAAGTGTTCGATTAACTTCTTCCTGAGTAGTTTCTACCCTTAGGATTGTTTCTGTTTAGTGTACGGGAGATGGGAGTTTTGAGTCAATTGTTGATGAATTGGGACACTTTGTAGTATCATGATCAAAGGATTTACAATATATGCAGTACAGAAAATCAAGTGCCTTGTATGCACAATGGAGATTGGGAAGGTCATAGTGATTGCATTTAACACAAGGCATTTTGCTCCTCACTTGTAGAGGCATTAAGGATGGTTGGTTTTGAAGGAGCTCATCCTCTCATAGAGATGTCAATTGAAAGCTTTTGAGCAAGGCTGCATAGAATTCGGGGAATGACAATTCCGAGATCAATCTTTATTTTGCCATCACTTCACTTGGTTTAGATGAGAAACATCTCGTAACATGATCATCTTCTAGCATATTGTCATCTAAACGTACTGCTTCTTTACAACATTGATCCAATGTTTCCGGATTGGAAACAATGATCAAGTTGTGTAAGTTTTTTTTCTTTAAGCCCATCATGAAACATATTTTCAATTGAAAATTGTTTAATTTTTTCCATGACTCACATCGTGAGTCCAAGAGTTTTATTCGTAGGATAAAGTCTCTAATTGTTTCATTTGGTTTATGCTCAATCGAATAGAGTTTTTTCGCTGCACTCCGCCGATCACCTTGTCTTGAAAAGCCATGGATAAAGGCCATTTTCAAGGTTCTGAAGTTGGTCTTGATCGGCTGGCATCAATGTGATGAACCATCGACTAGCTTTTTCCTTTAAGCGCATAAGTTCAATGCATGTATCTTGGTGGGGTAGTTTGGATTTCCAAAGGCTTCACATCTCTATTCAAACATTTGAATGAATTGAACAGGATCAGTTGTTCTGTTGTATTTGCCCATAATTGTGGAAATAACAATGTTGTGGACAAAATAGGTAATATTTTCTGAAAACAAGAAACATTTGGCATCTTTCAAAGATTCTATAAAAAAAGTTTAATTTTTTACCTCTTTTAAAAAGTGGTCTATGCATGCGTACAACACTGCCAAAAAACAATAATATTTTGGGCACTTTACATGTTTCTTACAAAAATTAACATGAAAAAAAAGACTTCGTTTTGCTTACTTTTTGAGATTATAATTAAAAATCTAACAATAAGTTTTCAAAAAACATGCCAAAATAGAGACAGTGTTTATTATTTCCATCTTCAATCCATTAAAAAAATGATACAACTGTAAAAGAAACCATTTTCTAAACATATAGCTTATGGCATAGGTATGGTTCCTCATAATCATTGCTACACCATCACTAGTCGATGTGCCTTTCCCTAAGAAGGTAGACGAGGCATCCTCTTCTTCACTATCCATAAATATAATTTTTTTCTTCTATGTGTACACTTGAAGCTTAAACTCCTTGGGTCATTTTCCATGTTAGCATGATTGAGGATGTGCTACAGAGTGCAGCTATAAAAAACTATTTGTATAATTATATTACAAAAGCGTTATCTTGATACAATTATTATCATAATTGTATTTAAACCCTATTTTGGCTCTCCATGAGAGTAGTATTAAAATCCATTTTGAAGCTCTTGAGTATCACAATTTCTTAATTGATAATATATACTTTTTTAAAAAGAGTTCGTTAACGTACATTATATGAATTTTAAAATATCATAAATAAGCTATTTAAAAGTTGTTTAATTTTAAAAAATAATTCCACGCTCATTTTTAAAGAAGATGTGTCCTTGATGTGACAAAAAAGGGTTAAATGGTAATTTTAGTTATTAAATGAGTTTAGAAAGTATGAAAAATATCTCTTTAAGAAACAAAAGTTTATACTTTCCAAAATACTTTTTTGTAAAATATCAAGCAGTGACTTAGGTTCAAATCCTACTGGTTACTACACATAGTAAGGATGTTTTAGCTATAACATTTGAGACCAACTTAATGCTGAGTAAGAACTTCTCAGCTAAGAGATGATGTTTTCCATCAATTTGATACAAAACATCAACTTTTACGAAAATTTGATATTTTACATCAAGTTGATGTAAAACATTAACTTTATATTCAAAACATTAACTTTCTATGCAAAAGATAAACTTTTTTACAATACTTGATGTTTTGTATCAACATTATGCAAAACATCAACTTCGCACAAAACTTAATGTTTTACATCAACTTTGATGCAAAACATCAAGTTTTATGGAAAAGTTAATGTTTTACATAAAATCAATGTAAAACATCAACTTTTTCATAAAACTTGATGTTTTGCATCAACTCGATGCAAAACATCAACTTTTTCACACAACTCGATGTTTTACATCGAGTTGATGCAAAATATTAACTTTTCCACACAACTCGATGTTTTGCATCAAAGTTGATGTAAAACATCAACTTTTTCATACAACTCGATGTTTTGCATCAAAGTTGATGCAAAACATCAACTCTACCACAAAACTTGATGTTTTACATCAAGTTTCAGATGCTTCAAAGAAGAAAGTTAGAGGATCGGAGATAGATTTTCACAAACAGCCTGTTTTAGCAATTCCGTCCACGCTGGCATGCTCAAACGACCTATTCCATACATTTTGAGTACCAACACAACTATATTTCGATGCGATTTACAGATGTCGCTTTGTGACGTCTGCAAATTGTATCGAAACATAGTCGTGTTGACTCAAAATTTGTGGAATAGGTCGTCTGAGCATGCCCTCGTGACAGAATCACTAAAAAAGGCCGTTTGTGAAAATCAACCTTTAATCCTTTAACTTTTTTCTCTGGAGCATCTAAACTTGATGCAAAACATCAAGTTTTGTGGTAGAGTTGATGTTTTGCATCAACTTTGATGTAAAACATCGAGTTGTGTGGAAAATTTGATGTTTTGCATCAACTCGATGCAAAACATCAACTTTTCCACACAACTCGATGTTTTGCATCATCGAGTTGATGCAAAACATCAACTTTTCCACACAACTCGATGTTGTGCATCGAGTTGATGCAAAACATTAACTCGATGCATACTATGAATTTTTTCCACCACCACATAAGTACATGATATATGCTATAATTTCTTCCCGCCACCCTTATCTATATTGCATAACAAAAATTCCCTTCATGAAAACAAATGCCTATGTGGGTCGAAATTTACACCCATAGGCTATATGATGTCTGCCTCTAAGATTGTCCTGCTGAAAAAATCTCTCTTTTAACATGCTTAGGTTTACTCGGAGCCTCTATAGTTACCATCTTCTACATATATATGAATACAAGTCTACCTTTGCACACCTATAAGTTGACCTCTTTAAACTCTTAGCATTGGTTGTATATCATGCCCAATATCTGCTTATATCATGCCCAATATCTGCTTATATCATGCCCAATATCTGCTTATAAATAATAGAGCATTGGTTGTATATCATGCCCAATATCTGCTTATAAATAATAGAGCAAATAATTATATCATGTAAACTGTCAAGGTAAGTATATACTAAAGGCTTTACTATTTGGGTCTAGAAATAGACTCAAGGATGTTTATAGATTTTTTCATAAATCATGGAGCTTATATTGTTATGTATTCTAATATTTTCTGAGTGCTTATCAAATAATGTGCATATTTATGCATAGTGGTAGAATTTGTCCCAAGAAAGTCCATTAAAAAAAGTGTCTTATATTTATGCATAGTGGTAGAATTTGTCCCAAGAAAGTCCATTAAAAAAAGTGTCTTATATTCATGAAATTTATAAAATAATTTTTTATTTGAAAAAGATTGATATTTCTTTAAGTTATGTAGACTCCTATGTCATTTTGTAAGTCAAGTTTATTTTTATATCACAAACAACAGCAGTTTATAAATCTACGAAGATCACACGTGTTTTCAATCTTGAAAAAAATAGCAAAATTCATGTATTTTTTAAATTTATACATGGAATTCTAGATATGTTTTAAAAAAACTATGTTTTTAAGCCATTTTTTAGATTTCACACATTTTGGGAGAGAATCTTTTTAGGTAACCCTCGTTAGTTACCTATTTTGCTTCGCAATAGTGTTAAATCTGTACGGTCGTATTTTTGTATGAGTCGTTGAGGCCGTATGTGAGTGCTCTTGTGGGTATGGACTCATTGAGCCCTTGGGCAACCCTCCTTCCTAGACTAGTCAGTATGTCCAAGTTATGGGCATCTAGGGATTGGAAAGGGTTGGTACCTATAGGATTTGTGGAAATGTTAGATAAAGGGCCCAAGGCCGGTGGAATTGAAGTGACAGGGGGTGCAAAACCTGATGACACTCTTGTTGATGGCATGGCAAATGGTATTGGGAGGTGCATTTGGGGCATAGATCTCAATGGCTCGAAGATGTTAGCCATTGGGTTCAGTGAGGGTGTCGGCCCATGTAGTCCCTCTATCATCAATGCCATGTCTAATTACCTTGCTCCTTAATGAGCAAGCACACGTGTTTTTTCTTTTGCTTTTTATATTTTCTCATAGTCCATTACAGCCTCAAGAGGCTTGGCGTACTCTTCGTTGGGTCCAACGAGTGTCCGTTTGCCCTAATTAGCTTAGATGCTATGCATGTGAACCACCTTAGGGATATTTTTTTGAAAAAAGTGCATGTTAGTAACTTCCTAGATGGAAGAGGAGGCTCTAAAATCTATTTTCCATCACTGTCTCAAGATGATTTTTCTTTTCTTTTTCAAGAGTTTTCCCCTCTGTATCGCAGCACGTTTTTGAGGGTGTTCCAAAAGGAATTTGGAAAAACTCTGCATGAGAGAGTTGTAGTATTTTTGGAGTATTACAACTTTGTCTTTGTGAGTTGTTCGTGATTTTGTTGTTTAGACCCTCAAAGAGTAGTCCGAATATGGTTCGAAGTCGTTTTCGCACCGTTTTTAAACGATTTTGTGCTTTTCGGTTTCCAATGAGCCCTAGAGCACCTTTATTAGATTCATGGTTTAGGAGATACGAGCCTCCAAATAGGGGTGTGTTTTTTTTTTGACTGACAAACCCCCTTTCACGTCACGAACTAGCAGGGTGTAGTTTACGGCGTGAAGTGGACTTCATGAATTTTATCAATTTTGATTTTGATTTTTATTTAATCGACAGACCCCCTTTCACATCGTGAACTAGCAGGGTGCAATTCATGGTGTGAAGTGGACTTCAAGAATTTTATCCATTTTGATTTTTTAATTGTTTCGTGTCGTGAGATGCCTAGTGCTTCACGTCGCGAAACACTTAGTGTTTCATGCCGTGAACTGGACTTCACGAAAAAATTAAATTTGATTTTTAAAAACTATTTTACGTCGTGAGATGCCTAGTGCTTCAGGTTGTGAAACACTTAGTGTTTCACACGTGTCGGACTTCAAAAAAGTTAAATTTGATTTTGATTTTATTATTATTATTATTATTTTTACTATTTCATATCGTGAGATGCCTAGTGCTTCATGTCGTGAAACACAGTGTGTTTCACATTGTGAACCGGACTTCATGGAAAAATTTAATTTAGTTTTTTGGGCGTGGACTTCTAGGACATGAAACCTTAAGATGTGAAAGTGTAGAAAATGGTTCACAGTGTGAGCCGCGTGGCTCACGCGGTTTTTGTTTTTGTGTGGACTTCTAGGACGTGAAACCTTCAGGCGTAAAAGTACAAAAAATGGTTCACGCATGAACCATTTTTTTGATTTTTTTGGGTGAAAAATATAAATTTCCTTGTTTGGGGGGAATATTTTTTGAATTTAAAATTAAGGAGATATGGACATCTTCCCAAAAAGGTAAATGGGAATAAAAAAAGTCAACCTTTTTATGACACCACTTTACACTCTTCATAAATGATCCCCAAAATGGACAATTTGACAACTCATGGGCATTTACTCATTAAATGCTCATTAGCCTTAATGAGTTATGTAAAAAGGTGATTAAAAACTAATCAAGGATTAATCCTTTCACTAATCTTTTCATCTTTTACATTAATCAAGAGCTCTAATTAACCACTAATCCTTAATTAATTCACACAATTGAGCACATCATTGGATAGAGCAAGGGAATGCTAAGCTATGTGCATCAACAAATGTGTAAATTAATCTAAAATAGGAGATTAATTAGACTCTTAATTTTGGTCTCTTCTTTTAAGACAAAATTAAGCAAAGAGAGTCAAATTTCTCCAATTGATGTAATTAGGTGTTTTGATGTATCTAGATGCCCTTAAAACACTCAAAAACACTAATTTCACCTACTCACATGATCAATTTAGATCCCAAATAACACATTTTTTTTTGCCTCTTGAACAAGATTAATCACCCTTAATGACCAAAACCAGTTCATTAAGAGAATTAGTTGCATTCAAGGGTTTTTTGATGGTTTTGAGATTTTTTTGAAAGATTAAGCTACTTCTAATGCTTACTAACACTCTAATGTAAACAATTTCATCAAAAAACACACCAATTAAGCTAAAATTAATGATTTTAGTTTTATGTTTACCACACTAAAGAGAGCTAACATTCACTAAAAATTGCATTCTAATGCATTGTTTGATGCAATGGATGTAAACTAAGCCTAATACAAACTATGTGCAAGCCCCAAGAACATTAAAAACCACATTAACAGCAACAAAAACAACAAATTAAGCTAAAAATTAGGCAAAAAGTATTCTTTACAAAAACAAAAAAGAGAGCTATTCTACACCAAATCACCATCAAATCCACATCTTTTTCATGGGAAACCATTAATCAATATAATGGGCAATGGGTAATGCGTAGATTAGAGAGAAAACGATGGAAAAAGCCAAGGGATGGCTCCTTGCTGGCAATGGTGCCAAAAATGTTATGGCTCACCCTAACCCCCCTTGAAACACATCCAACAAGAGATTACCTGGTGAACCACAACTGTCGTGTGAGGATCTTTCCAATGGCCGAGAGCTCGTAACCCTTGAGATCTCCAAGCTCTACAACTCCTTGAGAAGCAATTCCATTGCACCTCCCGTGAGTGTTGTCACAGCGTCGCATTGCACTATGGGTACTCATCCCTCCTCTCACCTCACTTCACTCACACACACTCACTAGCATGCATTAGGGAGAGAGATTAGCAAGACCAAGACTCTA